>NC_140506.1:46680114-47017614 GCF_964339955.1 Pipistrellus hanaki | reverse complement strand
AGAATGCAGTTGTATTTTTACAGAATGCTTTAATATGATCTTGAATATGAATATGAAAAGGAAGTTGTGACATTTAAGCAACATAATATTTTAAAACCTCGTAAAAGTTAGAAGAAGAGCAGGTGAAAATATGGATAAAGTGCAAAGTGAATATTTTAAAATAAATAGTACTTGGGTAACCTGGGATGTCAGAACCGGAGACAAGGGTATGTGTTTGTCAATATATCCTTCATGTTTTACAGACTCCTAAGGGAACAAGGGAAGATACAATTTCACCTTTTCTGTGCCAAAACATTTTAATTATATCTTCTTCCAACTACAGCGGTTCAGTAACCAAGGAGCTGACATTGATGCATGTGTTGATAAAGCTGCAAACATTCAAAATGAGATTAACAAAGATTTTGAGCAAAGGGTGACAGCTAATTTTGCACAGTTTTCTGCATCTAATTCAGGCCAGCGTAATAATAGAATATTTTATAACTGTTTTGTTATTCAAAAGGACATTTATGATGTGTTTATGTTTGTAGATATCATTATATCATACTCAAAAATTATCTATCCTGTAGCTTAAAACTATTTGCATCTCTGTTATAACCCTGAAACATTATTAAAGGGAAAAAAACCCTCATAAGTTTTTGTGGGTTTTTTTTTCCAATCATACTTTATTCTTAGAATTCTTTACCTTTACCTTATTTATCTTAAGCACACTAACTAGGGAAGGTCTAAAGATAGCAAACATATATTTTCTAATATTGCTTAGTATGCACTAATCAGAGGGCCAAGAAAGTTATATTCAACTTATTTAATTAATAAAATTGTTGTTTCTTTATGTCCTTGAGCTCCTTTGAGCACATTCCAGTTTATTTCTTTTCTCCTCTATTCTCTACTTGAAGGCAGCTGACAGTCTTCTTTCACTTTTCTTTTTGTTTGTGAAATTCTCTCTCTCTTTTTTTATCCACTCACTTCTCCATCTGCTTTCACTTTTGTTTGCTTGGGCCTTCTCTCATCCCAACTTGATAATGAGGAATGCAGTGTGACCCTGACCTCTATCAGCCCATGCATGACCTTCTGACTCTACCATATAACCTTTGACCTTCTCTTTGACAGCTTGATTAATTACCCTGTGTTATGATTTATGAGTAAGTGCTATGTAAAAATAATAGACAACAGGTGGTCCTCTGAAAACTTTTTGTAGGATGTTTTCTTTTACTTACTAGATGCGTTATTTGAAGTTGCAAACTTACTAGGTTGGTCTATGTTGCTTCACATTGTGGTATTTTTATACTGTGGAGTAGACATTAGAATTTAGGTAGCTACAGGTTGAAGCATGACTGTGACAAACAATTTACAAGATATTAGTAGGGTGCTGTTATCTAAATGCACATTGGGAAGAAGCACAGAACAGAGTCAAGTGACATTTCAGGCATTTCAGTCCCAGGTCACGTCTTGAGAAAATTGCTGAAATAATGGAGGGGGCATTTTTCAAGCAGAGCTGCAGCTCCAACAGCTATGTTTACTTTAACGCTCCACTAGTGACTTCTGATAGGTTGTCATGACCTCTTTTCACTGTTGCATGTAGGATGTTGCAACAGTGATATGTACATACCCTTCTTGTGAAAAAGATGAGGATAAACACAGCATACATCTTCCAGGAAAGATGAATGGACAGTGGTTTGTCCATTTAACCATTGGTAAATGTAGTTTATAAACACTTTGGATTTCATTTCCCTTGAGGAAGAACACCTATCTTCTTTCAACCCAAGCAAATAGAATGCTGAACTTGAAAAATATGAGTGATAAATTTGTGTAAAATGATCTCTTCCAGAGCATTGCCTGAAGACCAAAATAGATAGTTCCATAGGTCAAAGGATTCTACTCTGGTCTCTGACCCCATTGGTCACATGTGGCTTGTAATGTGGGAAGGTTAATATGCAGAGCTCAGTACTTTCAGCTGATTTTTTTTAATTTAGCCAATCACAAAAGAGTTGAAAAGATATAGAATTTGCTCCTGTTTTTAATTTTCTTTATAATTGGTAATTATTAGGTAAATTAACTTGGCTAAATCTTCAGTTTTAGCAAGGTCTCTTCTGGGGTAAAAAGTACATTCTGTTTTTGGTCAGGCATTTAAAAAATACATCTAGTGCAGAATATTCTTTATAAGTACATTTCTATTCTGGTTTAATTTCTTTAGCAAGAGTTCCTCTCTGTGTTTGGCACCACCTCTCTGTTTTAGACCTCTCTGACCTAAGCCATCATTTGTTGATTGAATGATAAATGAACTATTACTTATTAGTAAGTGCATCTCTAGACTTCAAAGAAAGAAGGCCTGAAGGCCTGTATATTTTGTTTCAATCACAACAAGTACTTGTGCTGAATAAAATGCTATATCTATCTATAAAATTTAGAGGATTTCTGATCAAGATCGTATAGTTATACCATATGAACACTGATCTGAAAATGAAGCTACAGTTATAGCTATAAAAAAGAATAGAAAAATGCAGTGAGATAAATTAAAGAGAGAAAGCTTACTTTTACCAGTATCTGTCCTCTTTATTACTTTCTTGATCAAATAACAGTTATTTTACAACTTCATGTATGCTTTATCTGTTGAAAATTTGGATATTGGAATTGATTTGGGTAACTCAGTATGAGAGATGCTAAAAGTTTTATTTATTTAGTTGTACAGTGTTAGATAATCAGTTTGATCATTCTGTCTTGTTATAGATAACATAAATCTCCATGTATATTTGAAATGACCTAACTTTTCATCTTGTGATCAACTGAGGATGCTTAAGGAATAATTAAATATAAAAGGTATACCTCAATATAAAATGTTTAAGGTTGTAAGCATTAGAATACTTAGAACATTCCTTTTTAGAATGGAAATGCAAAGTTCTTTTATGATATTGCATTGATGCCATATTTTTTACAGTACTTTTGAAAAACTTTATGAGTGCATTTGTTAAAGGTCCAAATAGGATCTTTTTTTCTCTTATTTCTGTGTATACTAATTGAGTTACTGGGAATAGAATTTATTTTTAAATTGGTATTCTGATTTTTAAAAAGATATAAATTAATATTATTTACCTTAAGTGGGTAAATTTAACTACTGGTGTTTTCTGCTTTAACTATTTACTTTAACTCTTTGACTTCCATATCTTAAGGTTGGCATGGCAAAACTCTTTGTAGCTTTCTTATGTAAAGGGATTTGTTTGACAGTGTTTGTATGTGACGCAGAGAAGAAAAAGATGAAATTTTATTGCATATCTGTGATTAGAGCACATAAATGGATAGTTATCTTAATTTTGTTACTTAGCTTTTTCCTACTCATTATAATATGGTTATAAATGGTCTTTTTGAATATTGCATTAATTAATTTATCAGAAAAATTTTAATTGAAAAATGTTAGATTTTATGGAATGATAATTAAATATTCAACAAAGACATTTATTAAAATTAGCTTTCATTTCTGTGGAAAGTGTCCCCGAATATTTGTTCCCTTAATTAAATTGGCAGTATGAAATATCTAAATGGCAAAATATTTTCTAAGTAATCCAGGTGTTCAAAGAGAAACATTGTTAAAATCAAAATAATAAAAAATTCTTTAATTGATTTATATAGTGGTGATTTTAAAATAGAATCATTTTTCATCTCTGGGTGCCTCAGTGAAAATTGACATTGTGTCTTTTTAAAATTGGACAAATGAGTCATGTAATTTTCAGTTACATAATCAATAACTTACACAAATACTACTTTGATGATTTATGTGTGTCTGCTTTTATACTTATTTAGATGGGACACATCAAATTTCAGAATCCATTTAGAATAAAATAGGCACAATAATGTTCCAATTCATGATTTACAAAAATTGAAGTATAAAGTTCTATTCAGATAAACCTGATAATTAAGAAAATATTTCCAATGATTAACTTATAAAATAGGGTGAGAATTATAATTCCTGTAACTCGGAATTTTGTCTGAAGTGTTTTTATTGAGAATTCATTAATTTGCAGAGGATACTAATGTTCTATCAATTTAATCCCACTTTGTTATCATGTCTAAATTTTTGAAATTATCATTAAAATATAGTATATCACTTTTCATCTCTGACTCATATGTAAGTGAGCGAGAGAGGGTGTGTGTGTATTTAAAGTTCACTTGACTCAGAGAAGGCAGGGAAGAAACATGACAGGAGACCACTTACTCTCCGTACAGAAACTAGTAAGGAGGCAATTTTCTTTTTGGCCTATGGTGACCTTTTTTGACTATGTTCCCTACACCAGAGACAGTATACTGAATGCCTCTATTTCACCCTGTTTAGCAGAGTGCAACAGTGTTTCTTTAACTTACTTTTGGTGGGAGGAGAAGTTATAGCTGAAATTTGAGAAGGGCGTGAAAAGTTGTAAGAGGCACAAGGAAGAGGGGTAGGAACTTCCTTCAAATGTGATTTTAATAACTAGTCAAGTGTGTCCAACTGTAGAAAATCACCAAGTGACAATCTGTCTACCTGACAGTGATCACAATGAATTACAAGACTTTTGAATAGCTATACAGATTAGAATAAAGCAGGACCAAATAAAATATCTTTTGTTGGTAAAACTTTGTTTTACCAGCTAAGAAACTTAAAAAAAAAAAAAAAGAAAAGAAAAGAAAAGAAAACAGAAAAGAAAGCCTTCTCTGTGCTTTGATGTAGAACGTTTAAATTTAAAGTCTTGTAAAGTATTTTATAAGGCTTTCATGAAAGAGGTATGTATCTAAAAGTTCTATTCAAGCATATATTGAAGAATATGTGGGATATTGTTAATCAATTTGGTACACATTATATAGTTTTCATATACCTAAGACAACTATATCTTAATTAACAGTCCTGTCACTAAAATCAGAACTTAAATGATCTTCAAAGTCTCTAAACCATGGCTTTAGACAATATTATCTCTTGAGGAAGGGGGGTAGAGTTGAAAGGATCCCAGTGAAGTTTGTACATGGTTTTGAAATCAGCTGTTAAATAAACCAAGTACATGCAGCAATGTAGCATATTTAAAAATAAGATAGTTAAGTCTATGCTGTTATTACTGCTATCAGTTTTTTAAAAATCATCTTTTTATATTAGTTTGGCAAAAATAATGAAATTTCAAACAAAGTAGAAGATTCTACAGTCTTAGAAATGTATTTACTTTTTTTTTTTCAGTAATGATGATTTGTTAAGCTTTATGTTTTGTATCTCTGATGTTTTTATCACAATATAATACATGTTTTAGGTATGACCTTACAGGATTGTGCAAGGCAAAATTAGGACACCCACAGAACAGAATTGAATAGACAAGATACATAATTCTTTCAAAAATATGTGTTGTGCATGTTTGTCAATGGTAATTATTTACCCTTCTTTATTTTCTCAATAGAATATTCCATGAGTTATATCAATATAAATACCGAAGTTTTCTTAATGATAACCATAGAAGCGTTGCCTTGCTAGCATTAAATCAGACAGGAAAATGTGCTTTAAAAATGTTTAGAAAGGCTTAATAATAGTTCAATGAGCTGTATTTTAAATTTTGAAGCTTGTTTACTTATATTAGTTCTTTATGAAAAGAGATTTTTATGGTAGTTAAAAAATGAAAGCAACTTCAGGGTTAAAGTGTTGCTGCCATACATCACACTAAGATTAATTTATTTTGTTTTATGATTTGTGTGGCCTTCTGAAAGAAGAGAGGGGGGGAAAAATCCAAGGTGCACAGGTAGACACTATATGTTTGTGATAATATACATATTATAATACACATATATAAATATTATATTATATTTATTCCTTTTTACCATTAAAACAAAAAATGCTTACTGAATCACAGATTGTAAAGGAAAGAAAAATCCAACAAAATACAGTTTGAATTTGAACTTCAATTTCAAAGAGGTTAATTTCTCAAGGTATATATTATAAATATTAATGTGGTTTGAAAGTGTACTTTTAACTCACAGTTTACTTCCATTATTTTTGGGGTTCTGGAAGATCTAAAGTGCCTTTTACAAATTTTAAACTTTATAATCTTTATGTTAAAAAGTGTGTATTTTCTTCTTATAATAATGTATGGTTATTTACATAAACAACCCAGGCAAACAATTTGATACACATTTCTTTTGGAAAAATTAAAACTATAATCTTTTATGAAGAAATGTTTTAATGAATATACAAACATATTAAATAACATGGAATTGTAAAGAAATTTTTATGGATTGAAATAGTTTCTAGGATTAAATTAAACTGTCTTTTTTCCTAAACAGGAAGGATATGGAGTAATAGTTTTGAATCCCAATGAAAACTATATTGAAGTAGAAAAGCCGAAGGTACAGGCATCTTCTGAGAGTTCAGATGAACCAGCAGAAAAACGGGAAAGAAAAGATAAAATCTCTAAAGAAGCAAAAAGGCGACGTGAATTCTATGAGAAATATCGTAACCCTCAAAGAGAAAAAGAAATGATGCAGTTGTATATCAGAGTAAGTAATAAGTAAGATAATTACTTTTCTTCATTATTTTCCTTGTGTTTTATTCCATATAAATTATTTTATTTATTTTTTGAAAGAAACTGTTAATTCCTTAATTTCTAACCATTTATTTTCTATGGGTGCTATGTATTCTACTTTTTAAATCAAAATCACACACACGTTATTCTTATATCAGTGTGATAGTTTATGTAAGTCTCAAAAGCAGTTAATAATGCACTGCACAAAACATCAGTCTTCATCTTGAGTGGTGATAGTTTTAACTTGTTGTTTTTCTACAGGCAGCCACACATCCACTGTGTCTCAGCTTAACTTCTGTAGGCAGATAGTGGTGAGAAGAGTAATTAATATCTTAATAAATATTTAAGCTAGAATATTTGGGGATAGTGTAATAAGGGAACTCTGTCATTTGCTTTTTTCTTGCCTCGTGAACCTTTGCACTTTGTAATGCTAGCAGCATGAAATCGTTACAGCAGTACTGCCCAAGGAGTTCTAATTCTGCAGGGGGCACAAACAATTTTATTTGCACTTTGACACATTCTGCTTGATATATGCTGTGTATTATATATATGAAACAGGCTCATGCAGTTTTCAAAGCCCTTTTTGTGGATTCTAGAAATATAATTTAATAGTAAAGCATGTAAAAAATGCTACAGGGTATGTAAAATAGTAAATTGATAGGTTCTTCCAAAGTGAACAAGTCAGAACATTTAAACATAGATAATTAACATTTTATAAATTATACAATAAGATAGTAGTAAAGTTTGAGTTTATTCAGCTTGAGCTATTTTTACATTTACTTTAAAATCTCATTAATAAACTGTTTCATACCACCTTTCATGGGAAATACATGGCTTTCAAAGTTACTTTATTGAATATACTTCTAGTTCAAGGCATAATCACTATACTTTTGAGAATGGTACTCAAAGTATTCAAGCCATTTGATTATATGTCAGTCTGTTGAGTAAGTTATAACATGTAATTAGTAGCAAAAGCCACATATCAATTCTCAATGCCCCAAAACAGGTGTTCTTGACCAAAAATACCCAAAGCACATCAAACAATGAGCCAAGCGAAAGTTTAATATGTACATTTCTGAAAAGCATCTTGTTAATTAATATGTTATTGGGGTGGGGGAACAGTTAGACTTGGAATCAGTAAGGAGTTTGCTTGTCCTAATGCAGTTATGTTACTGCCTTTCTTCCTGTGACTGCATCAGGGTCATATCTCCTTCTCTAAGGGTTGTCCTCAGCTTTTTGTTATATGATCCAGGCTATCAACCACTATCTGAAGGCATACTTTTATAAAAAATGTAACTGATATCCAAATCCCAAATGCAAATTATATAAGGTTTTTGAAATATAGAAATCATTATGAGTATTCACTTGCTTATGTGAAATGCACACAAAGTGATTTTGTTTTTTATTTCTTCTTAAACAGTTTCTTTTATTTGCCTATGATATATGTACAGATTAAGCATCTATGTCTGACATCTGTCTAGTAGGTTTTATCTCTTCTTTTCTATTTTGTCTTTATCTTGTCGCCATTGCTTTGATTTTTTTCTTTGTCCTCTTGTATGGGTGCATTTTCTTTATTCTGTTTTTCACATCTGTTTAGTTTATCCCAGCATCGATTTTTTTTCTTACACCAAGGGGAAATATCTTTTTATGTTGCTTCATTGTTAAGATTTGCTCTCTTTCCCTTTGTCGTTTTCTTTAATTCTTTTATCTCTTTTACACTTCTGCCATTTTTACTTCTTTCCTTATTATGTCTTTTTGCCTCTTTCTTTCTTTTCCCATTCACTTAATGGTCTAGGTTTCCATTAAAAGGGCTAAAAGACAGAAATAGACTCATATAAGTAACACAGCTTTATACTTACTTGATCGTCTTAGTTACGAAAAATGTTATTTTTCTTAATAAATACCTTTCTCTTAATATCTCCTAGAATTGTGTAAAATAACAGAGTTAAGCTGATAGCTTCAAACATACTTCTATATAGTAAGGCATGATCCTATAGTAGCAATGAGAAGAATGCTTCATTTTGTATACAGGCTTTAGGGTAATTTTGATCCACTTGAGTAGTAAGTTTTTCTAGTAAGTACTCTTCTTCTATCTACAAAGCTCCCAATAACAAGGGTTTGCAGTTTTCATACACAAAGTATGGCATGTGATGGGGATAAATTAAGTTTTATTTATTTATAAACATTTACATTTGGAATTGATCATTTATTCTTTGAAACAACTCTATGAGGTAGGTGGATCAAATAATTTTATCCTTCTTTAATAGTTAAGGAAACTAATGCGCAGATGGTCCATTTTTGTCTAGGATCACATAACTGATAAAATGGTAGAACTAAGTTTTGAAACCAGGACTATACATTCTTGCTCCTTTTCTTTTTTACCAAAGTGTTCTAACTGGTTGAAAACAAAATATGTATCTGAAATATGAAAACTAAACAAATTATAATGAAATCATTATATGATATAGCAATACATGTGATTATTATGTAGATTTTTAACCAGTTATCACTTAATAGGCACTATTAAATGTCTATAAACAATTTATGTGTAATATATCTATAATATAGAAAAAATAATAAATATATTGTATTATATTAAAATATCTTTTCTCTTTTAATAGGATCACTAATATTGATTTAATTTTGGCAGATGAGGAAACTGTAGATCAAAACTTAGTTTCATGAGAGCAGGCACTTAATCTGTTTTGCTGACTGCCCCATCCCCAGAGCCTAGAACAGAGCCTTCATAATGAATATTTGTAGAGTAGTACCTTCACAACAAATTTTTAGTTAATAATGTGTTGGAGCCAGGATTAAAATCCCAAACCACTACTGATTTTTAAAATATGCCCTGCATCATTAAAGTATGCTACATGGTTGCTCCCGGATCTAGTGACTTAGAATAAATTCTAAAAATTAATGGTAAAAAGTATATCAAGATATATTTGATACCTTGATTGATCTTATATATTTTCATCTGAATATATAAAAGTTGGATATTCTGTTTTCCTTTTTAGCTACATCATCTTGGTGCTAAAATTATGGATATTTTATTCTGACCTACTGCTATTTCTGTTTTACACACTTGCCAATAAGAATACAGGCAGACTACTGTACTGCTATACCCTATATAAACTTTGTGCTTTCTGGGATCTGTAACTTTGCTTCCTTTTACTTCCTCTTAGTCCAGATTCTATCCATCTTATAGTTCCAAGCTGATATCTCACATTCTCCACTCACCATAATCAGTGACCTCTCCTTAATATGATTCTTGGAAGTTATTGTGTTTAGTTAACATATGGAATTTGTCATGTGCTATCTTAAAACATTGTCTTTGTCTTGTAATATTATTAATACTAGTGACCTGTTAAAGGAATATTCCTGTAAGACTTCCAGCGGGCTTCCCCCCTCCTTTCCCACTGTAGCGGGCAGGGAGGGGTGGAGTGGGATGGGCTGGGCGCACCCCACCCATCCTGCCTGCTGCACAGCGCCCGAGGCCACCACAGCCACCACCTCCGCGACCACGCCCACTGCCACCATAGCTGCACACCTGGCCCCGCACACCGGACCCGCCCGTCCACCAATGCCTATGCCTCTGAGGCCACGCCACCGCCTCCGCTGCATGCCCCAACCCACCGCGCCCACTGCCCCTGCTGCCTCCCGCTGCCACTGCCTCCGTGGCCGCAGTGCACCTCGCCCCACCCCGCACTCGCTGCCAGTGCTTTCCCTCCAACAGCCACATCTGCCTTGCTTTCCACTTTCCCTCCCTCTTCCTTCTATTATATATTGTCTTCAGCCTTCACTCCTCCTTCCCTCTGTGTATGCAAATTAGCTGCCATCTTTGTTGGGTTCATTTGCATACCCACTCTGATTGGCTGGTGGGCATGGCTTGTGGCTGTAGCAGAGTGGTGGTTAATTTGCATATTGCTCTATTATTAGGTAGGATTACCAATTTATCTTTCATGCCTTCCCACTAGGTCTTCCCAGAAACCTCTAAATCTTCGAGCATCCTTTATAGATTTTAGAAATGCATGTCAATCCTTATACGTAGGTATGAGCCAGTTTTCACACTAGTACAGAGGAAATGAGGAACTGATTCTACACACACACTTACAATCCAATCCCTGAAAGGAGACCATGCCTTACTCTAGAGATACCTAGATAATGTTACCTGCAGCATAGAAATGATGGTTATTCTGGTATCAAACGGGACCATAGAGAGACAAGTACTCCAACTAAGAAAGAAGACCAATTAGAAGAATTTTATAGTTTATATTACAAATAGTTGGATATACGCAAAAGTGATTTGAGGCCAATCCATGAAATACTGGGTTAAAACTGTCTTATTGTCTCTTCCCTAAGAGACTTAGTTGTAGGCTATGGTAATGGGAAGTAAAGAAGCAGGATGATTAGACCAGAGCATTTTTTTTTTTAAATGCTAGAAGTGGAGGAGGGGGAGGAAATTATATGGCCACACAAGGAAAAATTCAGATGTGGAGGAGACATTTACAGAATAGGAATCTTGGCAGAGCCTGGTATTACACATTGAAGATACTCAAATATTTATGGATTGATTGCTTGTTGACATCCATCACAAAAATCTTATTCCTTAACATGCAAGATATGTGGTGTCTAGTTTTCTGACGGATTTTTTCAGCATTCATGTGAATTTTTGCAATTGTTCAGAAACAGCTAACTCCAATAAACTGAAGCTTTCTTTAAAAAAAAAAAAATGTTTTTTTATGTTCTGACTTGGGTTATGTCCAAAATATTGGTGAAGGCTGATAAATATCCTGTCTTCTCCTCTATGCCTCTTCTCTTCTGTGCAAATGCCACTATCTAATGTTTTTGCAACAAAATTCAATTTATTTATATTACAATCAATGATTGTTTAACCTCTGGGACCATTTTTATTTTCCTAGTATATACTTGTATGTAAATTTTCTTTTATTCTGGGAACAAGTAAATAACCAAAATCTCCTTTCAAATTTTAACAAATATCTAGTATGAACAGGAAGAATGTAGAATCCAGGTCTAAAATCTTAAGATTAGCAAAGTATAAGTTTATTTTACTTACAAAATAAGTATAAATAGATATGAATCACTATTGGATTATATAGCACATTTCTAATGTATTAGGAGCAAAGCTTGAGAGATCAAAGTACCTACTGTTTCATGTGACAACTTTCCTTAAATATGAAATAATGTACTTTCTGGCATATATTATGGCTTAATAAGGGGATTGATTTGGTCTAGGCAATAAACATCATGTCAGACATTCCTGGCATGAAAACCTGCTTAATATGTTTTGTAATAAGACAGAATTTTTTGTTCTTGAAAACATCTGCCAACTGAATTCAAGAGTGAAGACAGAAAATGTCATCAATTCAGTGGTAATCCTATAAATTTAGTTTCTTTTTGAGCAATACATATCAAGATACACAAAATTTCCAGTGTTACTCACCACTGGTTATAGTACTTTGTAAAACGATGAAACAAAAATATTTTATTTTTGTATAATGTGTTAATTAATTCATAATGAATTTTAATATTTCAACAGATAAAATTTTAACAAGCATCTTGCCAGCAGATCATTTTTTAAAGCATCTGTTTTTTAATGTGTTGGGTTGAGAACTGAGTCAAATGGCTAAATATGTACATATATTCTTTTTAAAAACATATTTCCACCCCCATAATTATAGATACATTATTTTTCTCCCTCAGACCACAAGGGGTTGCTGCTGTTCATATTGGATTTTGCTTTACTCAGAAACTGAATACTCCAATTACGCTACATCTTTTCTCTCTTCCATTTTTTCCCCTTAGTCCAAAATCTCTTAAAATATAATTAGAAAGAAAAACAAACCTAAACAAAAAACAGTCTTAACTATAACTTAATAATCAATATAAGAATTTATTATTTTAAATACTAGAGGCCCAGTGCATGAAATCGTGCACAGGTAAGGTCCGTTGGCCTGGCCAGCAATCAGGGCTGGCCAGAGCCTGCCTTCCCCTGGCTGCCGCCTGCCTGCCAGGGCCTTCCTTCATTCTGCACTGCCCCCTGGTGGTCAGCACACATCATAGTGAGCAGTCAAACTCCAACTCCATTGAACTCTCAATTGATTGAACTCCCGAGGGGACAATTTGCATATTAGCCTTTTATCATATAGGATATTTCACATTCCAAGGCCTTTACATTTTTCCAAAAGAATTTAAAGGCAGATAATCATTCAAGGCAGATTGTGATAATGACTATTTTTATTTCTGTTTTTAGTGTCTGAATAACTTTCAGGATCTTACCCATCGTGGAGAGAGAGTGTAGAGGTGAGATTCAAAAGGAAAAGTAATAAAAATAAATAAATAAATAAATAAATAAAATACTTAGATCTTTAGATTTAGGACAAAACAGTAGCCAAATCTCTCCATTTATGCATTTTAATTGGCCATTGGCCAGTTTTGATGTGTGGATTCTGCCATAAATATGATGCAGTGGAAAGAATAAGAACTTTAGAATTAAAGAGATGAGTGCTATAATCTTAATTTTGTCACTTATAAGCTATGATTTTGTCCAAGTCACCACTCTTCTCTGAGTTTTAGTGTCTTCATTTGTAAAAATAGGAATAATCATAACTGTTAGGCTGTTGTAAGAAATAAATGAGATAAATTAACATATGAAAACAACCAGTGGAATATCTATATATCCCCTTTCCTTTTTCTTTCCTCTATACACCCATTTCCTTAGGAACTATGGGGAGAATTATGGCTGAATGAGGTCTATCCCAAATGGCTTATAATCGATGCTTCTCAAACCGTTAGGCCTCAGGATGCCTTTACATGCTTAAACTCTTTTTTTTTTGCTTTAAATAATTTTTTTATTATCTAATTATAGTTGACATGCAGTATCATATTAGTTTTAGGTGTACAACACAGTGATTAGACATTAAACAATTTACTAAGTGATCATCCCAGTAAATCTCACACCTATCTGACATCATACATAGTGGCTATTCTATAACTACTTATTTGTACTTATTTTTTTCCCCTTTACTGTTTTCACCCAACCCTCCAACATCCCTCCCATGTGGCAGTTGTCAAATGTTCTCTGATATACAAGTCTATTTTTGTTCTGCTTGTTCATTTATTTTGCTGTTTAGATTCAGTTGTTGATAGGTATTTTTTGCCTTTTTACTATTCATATTTTTTTATCTGTATTTTTCCCTTCTTCATAAAGAAGGCCTTTTAACATTTCATGTAATACTGGGTTGGTGGTGATGAACTTCTTTAGCTTTTTTTTCTCTCTGTGAAGTTCTGTATATGTCCTTCAATTCTAAATGATAGCTTTGCTGGGTAGAGTAATTTTGATTATAGGTCCTTGCTTTTTATCACTTTGAATATTTCTTACCAAATCCTTCTGGTCTGAAAGTTTCTTTTGAGAAATCATCTGACAGTCTTATTCAAACTCCTTTTGTCTTTTAACCTTTTGGCACTTTAATTATGATATGTCTTGATGAGGGCCTCTCTCAGTTCATATTGTTTAGGACTCTCGGTGTTTCCTGGACTGTATGTCTATTTCCTTCACCAAGTTAGGGAAGTTTTCTGTCATTATTTTTCCACATAGGTTTTCAATTCCTTGCTTACTCTTCTTCTCCTGACACCCCCATGATGCAAATGTTGATATGTTTAAAGTTGCCGTATTATTGAGGAGAGGAAATCGGGTTTTATGCAATATTGCTATTGTAAATTTTTGGCAGTGAGGCATAATTTTTCCCAATTAAAAGGAATGTATACAATTCAATTAGTCCATATTTGTTTACTGGTTTATATAAAGAGTACATTTAGAAATAATATTACTTATAGGAGAAGGATTCTATCAGAATAAGGTGCCAAAAGATAATAACTGAAACTCAGTAGGTATTTTTTAGACATAAGTTCAACTAGTTTATTTCTTGACATAGAGGAAACTGAGATTAAGAGAAATTATGTAACTTGTTCAGGATTGCACTGTGATTAGTGACAAAGCTGGTATTGGTATTGAGGTGGTTCTATTTACCATTCTGGTTATTGAAATTATCATATTAGAAATAGGATTTTTCCTCTATTCATATTCATAAGTGGTTTCTCTGGCCTTTGTAGCTGATGGGGTTGATGTAGGTTGAGGGATGTGTGTGTACAGATTATTAAGCAGGAAAAGGGATAAATGGGCATTAAGTAATTTAGATTTAAACCTAAAAGTTACTTGAAAAAAAGTATTTCTAAGATAATCTATTTTAAGATGTAAGAGGAACAATATAATTTGAAAATTTTGATGTATTATATGTGAATTTTAATGTTAACTATACCTAATTCACTCTTAATGTCCTTTGTTTTGATATCACATGGAGAGTGAAAAAAATTCCCTCAGAATTTTTGTGCAGCCTACATATTCAATAATGCTATCAGAGAAAGGGTGCATATATATCTCAGTCAACTAAAGATTACTTATCTTTTTGCATTTTTTAAAGCCTTTTATCACATTTTTACATCTCTGAATTGGGGATGCATATTAAAATTTAATGGCACATTATGTTTTATTTGGTGACTTCTTTTTCTTGATAGTACATAAAACATTGGTATCTTTCAGAATTGACTGTATTATAGATGGATGGAATGTGGTATCAAACAGGCCTGCCTCATTACACATCTTCTAAAGGGACATAGTTCTTATCTGGCACCCCCTAGAATTATGCTGTGTGTAGACTATCTATGTGGGGTAGCTGTAGTAGAGATGATAGGGAGGTTAATTTTTTTCTTACATTTTATCCCATATTTGACCCCATAAATTGTACAAAGATCACTTGCCTACTGCTTGACAGGTACTGACTCCTCAATAACCACATTGAGAGCAGGTTTGAATTTCTTCCGGTATCAGATGTGATATTGTTGAAAAGAGGTAGATCTCTAGATAGTAATTCTAGGAAGTAATGACTAAATAAGTGTTTGAAATTTAGATGTTAGCCCCTAAGTGCCCTCGTTGTTTGCATAATGCCTTACTTTAAAAATATTTTGGCACTTTTAAGATACCTAAAACAACTATTAGTATGATAAAAGTACAGTATCAATTATAGGTTGTATATTGTAACTGAACTTTCATTGATTTTGTGCCAGGACCCAACTGATAGGTATTAAAGATAAAAGGTGGGCGGAGAATGAAGTTTCTACTTAAAGCACATGAAATTAGCCAGGATATCTAACTTATCTTGAAACTGGGGGGGGGAAAGTATATCCTGTTGAGTGGCACAGCCTTGAATGGATCTCTTTGCATGGCAGTTCAGTTGAGCCCTATTTACAAAATGACATACTTGCCCAGCCTTTTGTGCGATATGGGCATACAAAAGCCAGAATTCTTGTTCTCCGTGGGGCTCACTCATAATCCTATAGGGAGGCTAAAATGTTCATAAGAAACTCTGATATTAGGCCAATTGTGGTAAATATTTTGAAGCAGTTCATATGTATATTGTAGGAGTACCGTATTTTCCAGCGTATAAGACGACCCCCTAATTTTTACAGTTAAAACATAGGTTTAGGCCTATATTCGATGTATAAGACTACCCCCCACTTCCGAGGCAACACCAGTTCTTTTTTTAATAGACCGCCTCTCTGACTCTGGCCAATCTGAGCAGGCTTTTTACTAGAACACAGTGTACATGTTCTGTACCCAGAGTCAGAGAGGAGGTCTATTAAAAAAAGAACTGGTGTTGCCTCGGAAGTGGGGGGTAGTCTTATACATCGAATATAGGCCTACACCTATGTTTTAACTGTAAAATTAGGGGGTCGTCTTATACGCCGGAAAATACGGTACTAGAAAGGGAAAAAATGTTTTTCAGTGAGGACTCTTAAGGGTCCTTTCACAACTATTAATATAGCATTAATTAGTAAAGTTCAAATATTTAAATTATTAATTATAGACCACATTGAATTTTAAAGTTTGAGAACTACCTTATTAAATCCAACTTATTATTACAATGAGAATCTCAATATTTTTAATTTTTATTAAGTTTATTGGGATAACATTGGTTAATAACATATAAATTTCAGGTGTACAACTGTATAATATGACTTCTGAATACTCTATTTTGTGTTTTCCAGTTTCCTTCTTGTATATTTGACCCCCTGTACCCTCTTTATCCTCCCACTAACCCCCACCCCCATTCTCCTTTGGTAACCACCATTCTGTTGTCTCTATCTGTGAGTCTGTTATTCTATTTGTATATTTCTTTTGTTTGTTAATTTATAGATTTTTGTTTTATATCCCACATATGAATGGAATTGTATGTACACTTCTCATCTTTTCCCATCTGACTTATTTCACTTAGCATTATATTCTTGGGATCTATCCATATTGCCACAAAAGGCAATATTTCATCTTTTTATGGCTGAGTAATATTCCATTGTATACATGTACCACATCCTCTTTGTCCAATCATCTACTAAAGGACACTTTGGTTGTTTCTATGTCTTGGCTGTCTTCTATAATAATAAAAAGGTAATATGCTAATTAGACGAGACGTCTTCCAGATGTCATTCCTGATGAAGCTGGGGCAAGAGAGAAGTCAGCCTGGGCCACAGGTGCCTGCGGGCAGCCTGAGGGAAGTCAGCCTGGGTCCCTGGTGCCTGCAGGCAGCCGGAAGGAAGCAGCCCGGGTCCCAAGTCCCAGGTGCTGGAGTGAAGTCAAGGCGGGCAGATATGGGAAGGAAGAATTTTTATGCATCGGGCCTCTAGTTGTGAATAATGCTACAGTGAACACAGGGATACATATATCTCTATAAATAAGTGTATTCAATTTTTTAAAATAGATACCTAGAAGAGGGATTGCTGGGTCATATTGAAGCTCTATTCTTAAATTTTTGAGGAACCTCCATACTGTTTTCCAGAGTGGCTGCACCAATTTACATTCCCACCAGCAGTGTCAGAGGGTCTTCTTTTCTCCACGTCCTCTCCAACACTTGCTTGTCTTATTGATAATAACCATTCTAATAGGTGTGAATTGGTATCTCATTTGGATTTAATTTGCATTTCCTTTATAACTAGTGATGTTGAGCATGTTTTCAAATATCAGTTAGCGTTCTATATATCTTTCTTGGAGAAGTATCTATTCGGGTCCTCTGCCCCTTTTTTAATTCAGTTGTTTGTTTATTTTTGCTGTTAAGTTGTATGGATTCTTTATATATTTTCAATATTAACCCCTAATTAAGGTATCATTTGCAAGTATCTTCTCCCATTCAGTTGTTGTTTATTTTGTTGATTTTTTTTTTTTACTATGCAAAAACATTTTAGTTTGATGCAGTCCCTTTCATTTTTTTTTTTCTTCTTTAACTTCATTTGCTTTGGCATCAAACATTATTGATAAGAGGTAGATCTCTTGATAGTAATTCTAGGAAGTAATGACTAAATAAGTCTCCAAAAACCACTTTGAGATCAAGATCCATAAATTTTGTACCTACATTTTCTTCTCTGTAGTTTATCATTTCAGTCCTTAATATTCAAATCCTTAATCCATTTTGAGTTAATTTATGTCTGTAGTATCAAATAGCACTCTAGATTCATTCTTTTGCATGTGGCTTTACAGTTTTTCCAACACCATTGAATGTTTTGAGCTCCTTTGTTAAAAATGACTGGTCCATATATATATTTGGATTTATTTCTTGACTCTCAATTCTGTCCCCATTTGTGTGTCTGTTTTTCTGCCAGTACTATACCATTTTGCTTATTGTAACTTTGTAGTATAATTTGAAGTCAAGGAGTATGATACTTCCTACTCTGAGAACCTCACTTTATATGATAACTAGCAGCCCGGTACACAAAAATTTGTGCACTCAGGGGATGGGGGAGGGGTAGTACCTCAGCCCAGCCTGCACCCTCTTGCAGTCTGGGACCCCTTGGGGGATTCCAACTGATGGTTTCTGGCTGAGTAGTGCGCACTGACCACCAGGGAGCAGCTCCAGCATTGGGCGTCTGCCCCCTGATGGTCAGTACACATCATAGTAACTGGTCGTTCTGCTGTTAGGGTCAATTTGTATATTACCCTTTTATTATATAGGATTCTTGGTATGAGTTATTTTATATGATGTTATATGACAATTTTTGTTAAGTATTTATAAACCACTTCAAAATTTCACCATTTTAAAGGAATTAAGTTGGTAGATGTTTTTGATACATTTGGGGAATTATAATATTTCAATTTTCAGTAATGTGGTGGTGTTCATTCCTGATGTTTGAATGGTTTTGACCTTAACTTTAGCACAAATTAAGCTTATTAAACATATAACTGCCAAACCATTTAATGTTCCTTATTCTTTTGTTTTATCAGCCCCACCATATATTAATTTTATATCTGTGCTAAAACAAATGTGCACACTAATACACACCCATTTAGCCTTATTTTATTTTATTTTTTTTACAATTTTTTATATTGCATTAAGTGTAATTTTTAGCACTTTCCCAAATGAAGGATATTAGTGAGGTTATATGTATATTTACTCCACAAGATAGATATCTAATTATTTAAAGAAAGGCTTAGCTTTAGTTTATTTCTTCATTCTTAGGGCTTAAATAAAAGTATGTGTAGCCAGGTTGTCTGTGATAGGATTATAATTTGCTTTACACCAGAGTCTGGTTTATTTTGTGGTTAAGGAAGTAAGTCAAGCTACTTAAGACTTTCAGTGAAACTTATTGTTGACACTGTTGTGACCTGAAAATGCTGTTAATGTTTTAATCATCAGACTGAACATTGCCACTGAAACCTGACATGACTTTTGTACCTGTTAACAAAAGAATGTGTCGATAGTTTGCTTTTGTAAATATGTTCTGGCATAAATAACATTGAATATAAATCGCTATTAGAGAGTGATAACTTACAACATTTAATTTTAATATTAAGAATATTGGCAAAGATATTATTTAACTTTTATTTATATATTCTAATACATCAGTCACCAAATGGTAGTCCACAGACCACAGGTGGTCTGTGAGGTCCGAAAGGTTGGAGACTGCTATTCTAATATACATTAGTTCCAACTTCTTTATCTATATATCTATATCTATATCTATATCTATATCTATATCTATATCTATATCTATATCTATATAAAAGCTTAAGCAACTGAACGACTGGTTGACCAGTCACTATGGTGCTCACTGACCACCAGGGGGCAGACACTCAATGTAGAAGCTGCCTCCTGGTAGTCAGTACCCCCTGGTTTTTTAAAAATTTTTATTGACTTCAGAGAAGAAGGGAGAGGGAAAGAGAGATAGAAAGAAACATCAATGATAAGAGAGAATCATTGATCGGTTGCCTCCTGCACGTCTCCTCCTGCGGATCGAGCCCGCAGTCTGGGCATGTGCCCTCGACTGGAATTGAACCTGGGATCCTTCAGTCTGTAGGCTGACACTCTATCCACTGAGCAAAACCAGCTAGGGCTCATTGTGGTTTTAGTTTGTATTTATAATTTCTAATGTGATTATGTATCTTTTCATTTTTAGTTTGCCATCTATGTTTCCTCATCTGTGAATAGCTTGTTTGTGCCTATTTTGTTATTGTTTTAATTCTTACTGACTTGTAGATGTTATTTGCATATTACAGATCACTCCTCCACTCTGTTTTTTCTTTTCACTCTTTAGAAATCTTTTGAGAATATTCTTAATTTTACTATAATAAAAGGTATCAATTTTATTTAGTATGGTTTACTCATTAATACCTTGTTTGAAAAGTTCTTACCTATTCTGAAGTCACAAATATGTCCTCCTATATTTTCTTTTATGTCCTTTAGAATTTTTGCTTTCACAGTTAAGTTTCTGTTCTATCTAGAATTGATTTTTATGTTTGAAATGAGGTGTGAATCCAGTTTCATTTTCTCCATTTTGATAATTATACTGAACCTGTTTATTCAAAAGACCATCCTTTCTTCAATGGTATTTGTGTTTTATTCACTAGAAACTTGTTTTTATGTTTATTATGTAGCTATATTCCCTTTAAATTTTTTCCAGTTAATCAGTTGATCTAATACCATTAAAAATAAAGTTATTTTTGCACTGATTTGAAGTGCTATCTTTAACCTAGGTTGAACTCTTACATATTTGCTTTTGTTTCTGAGTTTTGTTCTGTACTTTCCAAGATCTGTCTACACTTGCCATTGTCATTCCACCTTAATCTTTGAAATTTTGTTGTGCATTTGTATCTTCAGCGACTCAATGTACTAGTAGCCTTGTTTTAATTTCCTATTCTCTCCTCTACACTGCAATTTCAGATTAGAAATTTAGCCCTATTATACTACCATCACTACAATCCCTCTCTCCTTTCTTTCCCTTCCCTCCCATCTTTATCATTATTAACATAGATATTATGTTATAGGATTATAATTTTTTACAGTATGGTGTTTCTTTTCCTAGAACAATTATTTTATATTTGCAAACGGGCTAATTATTATATTTATAACAAATATTTGGCTTTATAATATATCTATGTAACTATCAGCTCTCTCTGCCAGTGTGCTTAATTTTATTTCTTAGGCAGTTGAAATAGTGTGCTTAAGGAGTATTGGGTGTCAGTTTAAAAATAGTGTTAGGATGACCAATGAGCAGGACATGCTACTTGATTAGATTAAGTTTAAAGAAAAGGAAGGAATATAAGAGGTCTCCCAGGACCTATCTACTCCATTGGGTTGTAATGAGAATTCAAGAAGTAAAGTAGTTGAAGTCACTTTAAAGATTTATTTTTAAAAATGTAATGTAAGATGTGTTCATGTTCATACCTTTGTGAGAACTAAAATTTTAACCAATGAAATTACACAGTGACCAGTGAGAAATAATGAACCTCTGGGGCTCCGTTTTTTCCTTTGTAAAATAGATAGGTATGGAAGTAAGTGGGAGATCATAATTTATAAACTTTTATAATTCCATGAAATAATGAAATGATTCTTATTTGAATAACCTCTTCTACCAGCCTTAAAATGAACTACTTTACTAAGATTTTTCCATTGGTCTCAATAAGGCAAAAGAATACCAGTTTCTATTTTATCAGTCAGTTTTATCCTGTCTACAACATTCTCTGAAATATAAAAACACTTAAATGAGTGAATTCTACTCTGTTTAGTATTCATCTTTCAGTGCTACTGAATGTACTCCTGAGGAAAAATAATCCTCCAGATTTTAGCGCCCCTAATATTTAAAATTAGTTTAATTTTAAAAATGGGTTGTAAACAATGGAATTAAAATTATTTAAGTGGGAAATTTCTTATCACTGTGCAGTTGCCTTCACAACACTTAACTTGAGGGAACATTTTGCCCAGTTAATTACTAAGGCTAGTGTATAGTTCTGGGGGAGGTGGGAGGTAGGGGGATAGGGAAGTTCCATATTGACCACAAATGACAAATGTATGTAGTATTAATCTTGCCCATCCTACTATATAGCACATTTTCAAATAATCATAATTACATACTCCTAAAAGAGCCAAAAATTTTGATTTTGAGATCATAGTTCTCAGAAAAATCATAATGGAGGCAAAGCATATGTTTCTTTAATATAGATTAAGAATAGAAAAACTTAATTGCTCACAGTTAATTTCAGGGAGCAGAAGACTCAATGACATGATCTAAGCAGGAGGAACTAGTTTCCCTGGCCCTCAAGTGCCTACAGGCCCTCTGCTGTTCATAGCAGCTGGTCATAGGAAAGAACCCATCACATACTTGAGCAGGTCATTTACTGCCCACCTCACAAATGCCCACATCCCTACTCACATCTTGCTGGCTATCCTCATGGCCCCTCCCAACTGCCCTGGAAACTGGTTATAAGTACTGTTCTCCAGATACAAATCGGATAAGAAACTAGCTTTTTCCTCAGGTATTATGTGAATTGGAACATCTGAAAGTCAGTTTCAGGCCTAAGGTCTATTTTTACAACTAGAAAGAGTTGGTTGATTTCACACACATACACACACACACACTTGTATGTGTGTAATGCATACATGTGTGTTAGTAATTGATTTTATAACATTATAGAAGTTTAAAGAGAGCATGAGTGTATATGTGTGTGTTTACATGAAAAGTACTGTAGGGTTAATTTAAGATTATGGGATCTGAACTCAAAGAAACTCCACTAGCTGGATTAGATTGGGCAATTGACTTAAACTCTCTAAGTATCAATTTCCTTATCTATAAAAAGGAGATAATAGTAGTGACTGCCCAGGGTATCATGAAGATTAAATGAATTAGAACATATTAAGCATTTAGTACAATATCTAATTCAGAGTAAGCCCATGAAAAACCTTAGCTGCTCTTATCACTGTTTTCATGGGGTTAGTATTTCTTGAAAATGTCATGCCTTTTCATTTTCTTTGTCCTTTTGTGCTGGCATTGTTTTCACCTAGTATTTTCATCTTTGAAGTTCTCTTAAATTTTAAAATAGAAAAAAAAAAAGTAATAGTTTTATAGCAATAGGAAAAAATAAAATACAAAAATATTTTACCTTTGAAACAAAAAGTTGCATATGTCAATTACTGTTCAAAATGGTATCTTACCTAATACTGGATTTATATAAGTACTAGAGGCTGGGTGCATGGATTCATGCAGTGGTGAGGTTCCTCGGCCTGGCCGGCAGGGATCAGGCCGAAACCAGCTCTCCAATATTCCCCCAACATGTCCCAGATTGCGAGGGGGAACAGGCCCGGTTTTGGCCAGGTCCCCGCAGGCCAGGCTGAGGGACCTACTGGTGCATGAATCCGTGCACCATGCTTCTAATATTTCCCCCAACCATCCTCCCCTGCCATCCAGGTCTCCCCCAACTGTCCTCCCCTGCTGGCCCGGTCACCCCCAACTATCCTCTCCTGCCGGCCTGGTCACCTCAAACTGCCCACCCCTGCTGACCCAGTTGCCCCCAATTGCTCTCCCCTGCTGGCCCAGTCACCCCCAACTGCCCTCCTCCCCCATTCCTCCATCCCCCCACCCCCCGTGGCCATCTCGTGATGACGCAAGGGTGCGAGGGCCACCTAGGCTTTTATTAGAATAGGTTATAATCCTAAATTATGAGAGTTTTATTATATTCTATTCTAATACATACTTAGAAAGAATATTATTTGATTAGAAATTATTAGTAATTAATTTTATAAAGTTATGATGCTTTAAACAGAGCCTATTCATCCAATAAAGACACATATCTCTTATTTACTAAGATTTACATTTAAAATTTTTTTAATATGTCCTATAGTATCTTATTTTTACATGTTTCCTGTGGTTCAATATGATGGTAATTCCGTAACTCATGTTTATGAACACAATAGAAAATTTAATTTTTCTTATATTCTATATTTTTTGCAAGAATTTTTTAAATTAAAATATAATTGACATAGAACATCATATTAGTTTCAGTTGTACAATACAGTGAAAAAAAGAAAGTAACTTTTAATAAAATAATATATTTCATTCATCAGATGCATGCATCTAGGTTGTGTCATCATTGTAAAGCTGATAGCTATGAATGCAGATGGATAAGATGTATTTTTGTGTTAAGAATAATTTATTCTTAAATTTAATTTCCAAGTTACAGCCTCTGCTTTTCAAAGTATCTGTGGAAACGGTTTTTTTCAATTATTTCTTGGTGTCTTGTCCCAAGACCCCCAAGGTTTGGCCTGTGCTTTCTGAGTTAAGACGTGCTCCCAATCTTCCAGTTAGGTCAACCACAAACATTAAGATATGATAGGAGGTCAGTGGAAGAAATTCATAACAAAACAACTACTCACCATGTCATTATGACAGCCTGCTGTAACAAATGTGCTTCTGTTTTAACTTATGACAATTGCTAAAAGTAATTTAATCTGACAGAGGCAGGGTGTTGAAAGGCTCCTGGAGATGTCATAAAAGCGACCTTTCTGCCCATGGGCTGCCAAAAGCCATTTTAACAAGGAGCTAAGGAAACAGTGCAACTTCTTTTGTACTTTGTTAATTAGTTATTGATTTGAAACAATACACTTCCAAATACTGTTAGAGAAGTTAGATGCCAGCAAGGTCACCAGGTGACAATCTAGCCTGGATAATATTTATAGTCCATGAGATTTGTTGAAGCCTTTTTTGTGTGTGTGATTCTAATTTGAGATTGCCTAGTTTACTCAAATAACTACAGTTTTTACTTTATCGTTCATCTTTTCAGTTTAAAATTTTACATGCTAATAATCTGATAGTCATATTTTATTACATGGTGTCGCTCCAATTTGTAGAATTTTCACTTGTGGATTTAGTCTCAAAAAATTACATATTCTCCAGAGAAAGTGTATGTGGTTTGATTAGTGATGCCAGGGAGAAAAGGAAATATTGCTTAGTCCCCAAAGAGGAAGCAAGCTAAAAAGTTTAGAATTTCTTGATTGGGCATATTAATTGATCTCTTTTTTCCCCCCAATTTGGTAATTTAGTTTCAATGATTTCATCATGTTGCAAATAGAAGTTAAATGATTGTCCTTCAATTCCTATGGAAAATTATTCAGACTGTTTTAAATTACATTTCTTCTAAAGCATTTATGTGCAAGTTAAACTGAAAGCTGTTGTACAAATCAATTTGCAAGGCACTATGGAGAATAGAAGATCAGAGGGAGAGTTAGGGTAACTCACAAGTTATAAGTAAGAATTCACAATTCAAACTTCCTGTGCTCTAATCTGGAATTGCACTTATTCGCTGTTTGAACTTAAAGTACTGAACCTCTCTGTGCCTTATCAATGCAGAGGGAACCGTAATAGTACCTCCCTCATAGTGTTATTCTGAGGATACATGTTAAGGGCTTTATCAGGGGCAGCTAAGTAGTAGCCCCTTGATAGATGCTAGCACTGTTATTACTGTAATAATTAATAATAAAAATCATCCCTGCCCTTATTTTTATATTAAGAATTTTATATTTTAGGGTATGCAGCATTTTCAATATGTAAAAATAAGTATGACTTTTTCTTATTTTTTCTTCTATTTTGCTTATAAATTACAATTGTTTGCTGTACATAGGAAATATTAACAATATCATGGTAAATTTGTTCTCTGCATTTAGGTTTGTGATGCAATAAAGAAAATATTTGCCTTTGTTTTAAAATGAGAACTGCTGATAAAATACAACAATTTTCAGTTTGATTGTTTTGATGCTGAGATATCTAGGTTTGCATTATGCAAAATGTATTTCTTAGGATAGAAACATTCTAAAAATAGATACTTTACACTAGTTGGGACAAGTTAAAAGGTGTTTGGTATTTTAAGTTAAACTAATTCAATAAATTTACTTCTACACAGAAAAACAAAACTTCATGAAAAAGGCATATTGTACTAAGCCCTGTTTTTTGTAATTTCTTAACATCTCAATCAATAAGGAAACGCATATCAAAAGTACTTATATTTACAACTATTAATTAACAACAATTTGAAGGGACTACAATACCTGTTGTTGGCCAGATGTAAAGAAAAGGTTGCTCTCACACAGCATGATAGGAATGTAAGACAGCAGTCTATTAACATAAAATTAAAAATACATAAGCCTCTCAACCACTGATCCTATTCCTGGGAATCTGTCTGATTGAAGTGAAATCATTTCTAATTCAAATCTGTAATAACAATAGTTTAAAAATATCAGTTGAAAGCCAAAACTTAATGTCTAGATTTAAAACATAAAATGAAATTGACCTCTAATAAAGGAATTCTAGAAGTGCTACCTTGTCATCATTTTTCACAAATTTAGAATATCCACATTTATTGGAATGAATTAGGTCTTATTACAATACATAGAGATACTGTTATAATACTTTTAAACTATTATAAGTTTGTTAGTATATTTAAGGTGTTTTCAGAAGTTGGTTTATGACAAAGTAAATAATTATAACAAGTATATAAATAACTCAGTTACATCTTTGTAGTATATCCTGACAGAAATTAAACATCTATTATGTGCTGTTTGCTGGGCTTCTTATTTTTCCTCAGTTCAACCCCCTGTAGGATAGCAACTCAGATTCTCTTGTTCTCAACATTTTTGCTCTATTTTATGAGAAAATATATATATAATTTTAGAGTATTCCAGGTTAACTTTTCCATGTATACATGAGGAACATGAATATCCAATAGGTTAGTTACCACTCAAAACCATAAAGCTCATTCAGTGACACTGTCTAGATATGGACTTACGTCTTCTAGTGTGTGTGTGTGTGTGTGTGTGTGTGTGTGTGTGTGTGTGTGAGAGAGAGAGAGAGAGAGAGAGAGAGAGAGAGAGAGAGAGAGAGAGAGAGAGGAAAGATAATATTGTCTATGACAATTGTAAGTAAATAATCTTTCCATCTGGTTACCATGTGTTTTACAAAGCAGAGATATCAAGTCATAAGCATTTACATTTGATTTACTGATATCTAACAATAATTGTCCTGCTACACAAAATTTTAAGCTCCTCAAAACCCTCAGGAAATATCTGCTTCCCTGAAGGTTGCCTCCCTTCCTCCTCTGTAAATTTTTATAAAATATACCTCACTTTTGTAGATAGAACATACTAAAAATAATTTACACTTTTCTTGATGACCCAGTGTCAACATATGTTCAGATGAACAGGCAAAGAATAATTTACAAACTTACGAAAATCGCTAGTATATGGCAAAGCCAGTATTCAAATCTAGGTGGTCAGCTTCCATCTCTGTAATCCTAATTACTTTAAACTGCCTTGTTAAAACATATTTAATATCCTTCCTTCTGTGTAAGCATAACCAATGTTTCCTGCTCTTTGTGTCCACATAGGGGCAGGATCTTTGACCATATCTTGACCCAAACCTCCGGCCTGTTCTCTGTGGCTGCAGCTATCTTGGTTAGGGTTAATTTGCATAGTCACTCTGATTGGCTGGTGAGCGTGGCTGGTTGGTGTAGCAGAGGTATGGTCAGTTTGCATATTACTCTTTTATTAGATAAGATGGTTCTGAATACTGATCCTATGTCTGTTATATTCATTATGAATGGGTTCTGTTCATAATAATTTATAATTTATTAATATAGCCATATTGACAAGTAATGTAGCCTTGAATCTATCATCACAATGACAGCTGCCAATAATATTTTGATACCTAAAAGATAGGGAAATTTTATAGTTTCAAGCTACCTACAGCTTATAGATTCATTTGTCTATTTTCATTATGTTTAAGTTGAATCTTATGAAATTGCCATGTTAAGATAAAAAATGTCTAATATGGGTAATTTCACATGGTTCAATTTCATATTTAGAGACCAAATACAGTTCTTTATTTTTTAAGATGTTTTCATTATATGTATGCTATAACATCAGATTTTATGCACTCATATATACTCCCGATCCTCTCATCATCATTAAACACTAATGCTCACACTTTGTAAAAGATAGCACATTTCAAATATGTCAAAAAGAAAATTTTAAACCAAATTATTTTACTGGATTAAAACTACATTACAACTCATGTAACATTATAAAGTATATTTTAACCACAACTATGAATGTTTTTTTATACTAATGTCTGTTTTGTTCATGTACAAAAGCCTTTTAAATCGCAGAATAATCTAAAAGCTTAAAGCTGAAGGATAAATTCCCTTCTGTGTGTCTTTGTGAATTAGGGCCATATGGTATTTGTGTTTTATTTCTTCGGGAAGGGTACCCTACTGGCCAGTTCTTAAAAATATAAATTTTATTCCATCTTATACCTATGGTTGCAAGATGGTAACTTACATTTTTGCATCCTCATGAATTCATCTTCCTTGGATATCTGCCTTCCATTTGGATTTTATCGAGCTATGTTTTACTTTATAAAAAGTCTTAGCTTTTTAAATGAAACAACTTTTATTTATAAATTTTATCATAGAAGGTAAATATTTATGTTAGTGTTTCTTCAGATGATATTTTCAGTAGTTGAACTAAAGAAGCTAGGGTGGGGGTGGGGTGAGGTGTGTATGTGTGACATATATGAGACAATTGAAATTATTGACATAGGTATGTGATAAAGCAAAAAATAATCGATTTTTCTTATTCATAAAGATGTTTTCTTAGCAGATAATGCTTACCAGTGTAACTACAGAATGAATTATATGAAGTAAAATAAAATAATCGTGAAGTTTAATTTTTAAAATTGGTCATTTTTACAACCATTACATTTTTATTTTACCTTGCCGAAAATCAGTTATAAATTTAAAGCATGTATTATAGGAATACACTTATTTTAGAACTTTGTAGCAACAGGTAAGCCAAAGGAAAATCTGTCAGATTTGGCATTGGTTCAGAAAATATGTGAACCTGTCACTGTAAGCAGTCTCAAAGGGCAGAATGCTTTACAGGAGCTAATTAACCTTAGAAAATAATTACGCAAATATGCAAATGTTGTTTAGATAATTCCATGTGTTATCAGCTCAGGTAGTCCATCATAAATGCAGACCTTGCAATGCCTCAGTAGTAGAATCTGGCATAGTTGATAAGGCTTTGGTTACTGCATCAATTCTATTTGGCATTTAACGATTAATGATGGCAAGAGTACATTAGGAAATTCAACCTGTACTCTAAATACAGCTGAATTCCTCAGTTTAAATATCCTATGCATTCTGCCACCAGCAAAGCCTAATTAATGGATTTACGTATTTTCTTTTCATGCACTTTGTACATTTGCATATTCTAAAATCATCCAGCTTGAAGCTCCTCAATACAAAATGAACTCTAATGTGAAATTCATGGAGAACCTGTAGAATAGATTTAGTATGTTTGCATTTCTGTAATTGAGGCATATTAGAAAGTCTTTCATGTTGAAATCTGTTTAGTCTCAAAATACACTGCTGGTAATATACACCTGCTGGATTATGGTTTATAAATAAATAATGATGTGGACACAATGTGGGCTGTGGGTTGGAATGACACAAATTTACCTTGGAATAGCATCACCTCATTTATAAAACTGATTTTAGTAATGGAGTATGTCAGAAATATATATTAAATACCACTCCACGTATATTAATTCCTGTGCTACCGTTATTGTGCTTAACTGTTGTCAGAGGCAGTAAATATTTGGCAGAATGTGTTACATCTTAAAAATGTGGGGATCTGGCTCTCTTAAACACTGTGAATAGTAAAAAGCCATCATTTTGTGAAAGCCTGGGCAAATAGTCACATAATAGAAGCCAGGTTTTTTATAACTAAGGTTTATGTTCGTTATCATCTTTTTAAAATTTTTTTTGAATAAAACTAATTAATTAAAAAAATGTAATTCACATAGCATCATTAACTTTCCTTTGATGATTCGGGATCACTACTGTTCTTGTCAGTTGCTGGGCTTTAACCGCAGTACTGCTCTGACATGGCTCAGTAACAGGTTTCTCGGGCTATGACGCACTCTGTGCTCTTCTACTTTTTTTTTTTTTTTTTTACTTTTCTGTTTATTCAGTTATTATCAGACTTTTAGCTAGCAAGTCTTACTGGTAATTAAACCTATCTGAAGCAACCCTTTTGGTATGCTGCTTGGAAATGTGCGGTGGGTTCCGACCAGATACTAGAATTTGGTACATGAAGGTGCAGATGCTGCTCAGATGCTGATTCTCCCTAAGAAGCCAACACTAACCATTCAGTAGGATTTGAGTTTTTGTTTACTTGTTTTATTATAAAAACCATGAAGTTTGTAGAATTTTGGAGAGTTGAGAAAAATGTAAAGAAGCTAAAATTAGAAAATATATTTATAATCCCACAATCCATAGGCAGCTCAGCTGTTTTTAATATTTTTGACCTCTAGTTTTTTTCAAGCCTTTCCACTTAGTGAATTTTACCATATATAAAATTAGATGAACTGCGTGTCTTACTTTGTAAGCTCATTGAATACCTATATAATATTTCTGTAGGCAGATGAATTATAATTTACTTAAAAATTTATTCCTGCATTACTGGAATTTAAACTTTATCCAGATTTTTGCTTTTATAAGTGAGACAGTGATGAACATCTTTGAGCATCTATCATTGCCACATTTCAGATTACTAGAAGCTAGATTCCTAACTGGAGTTTAAATACTTCTTTGTCTTGGTTTTTGAAACTCACTTCATATTTTGTCAATAGTATCCCTACCAGTAGACCTGGCATCGTTAGTCATTTATTAAATGCCTGTAAAATGCCTCGTATTTATAGTTTGAATTCGAAAGAGTATTTAACTTCAAATCTGGTTTTAAAACCTTATATTCTAGAAGGGAGGAGAAGTGACTTGGCAAATTAAAGAAAAAGCAGGCTAGAGAAGAACCAATGAAATAGTAGAGGAATAAATGTAACCTACCATCACTAATAGTAGAGCTGACAGGTAAATGTAAGCCAACAATATTTTTCAGTGGTTTTAAATAGGCATGATAATACATGCAAATAGATGTAAATACTTTCTGTATGTTTCTTGTAAGATGTGTGTCAAAGGTTGGCAAAATTCTTTCTCCATCTGTCAGATGAGAATCTGTCCTTCAGTTAACTTTCTACCTCTGTCCTTGGCAACCTGATAAGATAGTGTCTTAAATTGGGTTTCCCAGGTAACAGATTTTGAAGTTGCATGCAGGAAGTTCATTGGGGAGTTTTCTAGGGATCCTCACTTGTAAGGGAGTGGGGGGGGAAGGAATTTCGAAGGAGGATCTGAACTGCCCTGCCATACAGTCACCACAAAGGCCTCATTCAAATCTATGCCAATCTCTGCATCTGGGATGGCTCTTTAGAGATGTCTTGCCTTGAGGTAAGAGATAGGGCTCTTATAGATCCACATCATCACCAACAGTCACTGGATATAAATTGCCTCAGAAGTGGGACTGTTAATTTAGGCAATTTAACTTTCTTTGGGTGAGAACAGCTCCCAGTCAGTGCCTCAGTTAGAGCTAATCAGGGCCAATCCTCCCACAGCTCAGGAAATGAGTGCCATATAACTAACAGGAGTTCTGGGAAACATACTACACCATCCACTGTGGGTGGTTGGTAGGCAACATTGTTTAGAAGAGATATGGGCTATACATGCTATAGCTTTGGTCTTCCCTGGGGGTAGTAATTCTTATAATTGGTCATGTTCCACATAGGCAGGAACCCGGGAAGCCATGCCTATGGAGTTGTTGCAAGAGGCATTGGCTTTTGTGGGGTGTAAGACTTTTAAGTCAGCATAACTCATGCGTCTGCCCAAGGTGAGTCTGGTTCCCTCATTACTGAGCTAGCCCCCCATGGCCAAAGGGCATAAATCCTGGAAGTCCGTGTGGGCTGCTACTGGAACTACTGGGAGGCTCTCACCAAAGTTGTTGCCCTAAAGGCAACCTGTCATTTCTGCCCTGTATTTTGCAGGGTCAGTTACTGTCAAGTGTGACCCAAATTTTTTACTTACACTTATAGGTGACCCCATAAATGGATATTATAGACTTTTTTTTTTCAATCGGTTTTCACTTTTTAGAAAATTTGCTTTTAAAACCTAAAACTAATGAATAATGTAATGATCTTAGAGTGGTGCTGAACATATTTAAGTACTTAGGGCACATGAATACTTAAGGTTTCCTTTTGCTACTGCTGACAGGCCATTATTAAACAGATGTTGTCTCCCTAGAGTATAGAAAAGAATCAGCTATAATACTGATCTCTGAAAACAGTAGTTTTTATATGTGAACAGTGGAAAGAACTGTTTGTTCTTAGCTCTCCGTTAGTCAGAGATAGGTCATTTGGGCCTGGTTGACAGTTTCCCTCATATCCTGTGAGTCACCAAGTTTTGCTACTTCTTCTGTTGCAATGACTCATTCCATCCCTTCCTTTCCATTCACTCTGCTGCCACCCCAGTAGCATTTATAGTCTTTATCGCTTTATATATTTGGATTATGGAACATGCTGCCTTGGAAGTGCTCTCTGCCTTTAGGTTTTATCTTATCTGAGCTGCATTACCTGTGAGATCCCAGTCAGTCTACGTTCCATGATAGAGTTTTGTCTATCATTTTCAGACTGTTAATGTGTAAACCACATTTCCCTGGAGCCTATATACCGTCTCAGGAAATAGTGAGAAGAAAGGCTAGAAAGACAGGATTAAAGGGAAAGACTAGAAGAAATGAAACTACTAAGAATCTATTGTAAGAGGACCCGAACTGAGGTGGGAATGGAAAGGATGGGACAGGTATGTTCTCAAAGAAGAATTGGTGATTGTGAGAAGAAAGCCAGGAGAACCTCGGTGAGGTCAGATCATATGGATTTATAATGTGTCCATTGAACTTGGTGTCATGAGTAGAGAATGTAATACTCTCACATACTACTGCCCCTTATGTCTTTATGTAACACCTTCATGAAATTGCAAACATATTAAAGAGCAGGATCATGGCTTGCTTCTTCTTGTCCTTAAACACCCACTTCCAGCACAGAGTATCATGGGAACAGAGTAATCTATTCTTCTATATATGTCTTTATTCTGTGAACACGTAAAAGAATATTTATTACCATCACAGGTTTTAAAGAGTTAGTTCTGCCAGCCATAGCATGTAGAAATTCTATCTGTTTTGTTTTTACATTTATTTCTCTTTTTATGGGGGTGGTGGTGGTGGTATTGGAAATAGGATTTTTGGCATTTTTTATTTTTCAATTATAGTTAACTATTTTATTGTTTTGTTTATTATTTTGTATTGTTTCAGGTGTACAACAAATACTTCACAAATTGTCTCCACCCTCCCCGATATTTCCAGTACCCACCTGTCACCACACATAGTTACCACAATATTATTGACTATATTTTCTATACATTTCTTTCATTGTGAGATAAAATTATGAATACCAGGTATCTGGGTTTTGTCTGGATTGTCTGAATTTAGACCTGTTCTCCCAATACAATTTGTATTTCTGTATATGTCTACAAGGTTGTAAATAATCATCCTGAAGATAAATATTTTTTCATTATTCATTTATTACCCTAATATTTAATGAACAAGACATAGCTCTTGGTCTCAAGAATTTGCTAATCTAGCAAGTGATTAGCAATAGAAATCATTCAGTGCAATAAGGGGGGCATCCACAAATTGTGGGACATTACCTCTTCTTGGGGAGACTTTTGATAGAATGTGATGTCTCATTTGAGTTCAGAAGATAAGTCGGAGTTAGTAGGTGAAGGGAGTGAGTGAAGTGAGGGCATGGCACAGGCGTCACTTTGGAAACAAAGGAAATAGTCCAGAGGCAAGAAAAGTATGGCGCAGATAGGTTACTGCCAGTTGTTTCCTGTAGTTGGAACGCAGCGAATGTTCTCGGTTGTCTCTCTTGGTGGGAAATGGGTGTCTTTGGGAGCATTGTGTTTTGCAGGGCAATAATAAAAGACAGAGTTCAAGGTAGAAGCCAGATCATGAAAGGTCTTAATGCCATGTTTACTGAGTTCGAATTTAATTCTCAGGGCAATGAGGGAATTTTGAAGGGCTCTAAGCAGGAAGTGAGTAATGTGGCAACATGATCATATTGTATTTTTGAAAAGTTGTCCTCACTACAGAACTAGGCAGAGGAGCATTTAAATGGCCAATTCTAGAAGCAGGGAAAGTGGGCTGGAGACCATTGCCAACATCAGCGTGTAAAATGATAGGGCTTGAACTAAGCCAGGGGAAATGAGAATGGCAAGAAGTGAATGGATTTAGAGACAATTGGGGACAGAATCAACAGCATTTTAATGATTGATTATATGTGGAGTTTGAGGGAGAGAGAAATAAAATACGATTCTCAGAATTCAGCTGGAGGTGGGGAGCAAAAAACAGTGACATAGGCTCACAGAGAATGTTCTTAGCATAGTGTTGAATTGGTTGAGTTTGAATTATCTTTGGGTCATCCAGAAGGAAATGACTTGGTCTACAGCTCTGGAGAGAAATTTAGGGCAGAGATAGATATTAGGGAACAACAGCTTTTAGGTGGCAAGTGAAACCATTTATATGGACCTTCTTAGGGAATTAATCTTTTGGTGTGAAAGCTTCCAGGAAATATTTGTACAAAATATTTTCATGATGTTTAGTTTTTAACAGTTTGTTTTCTAATCAGTATTATTTAGCTCTTCAGGTTTTTTCTTTTTCTTTTTCTTTTTCACTTTATCCAGGTTTTACTACAATATGTGTCAGTTATAGAAATAAACACAAGAAAATGAAATTATTATAAAACTTTTAGAATTAAAGCAACATACATACATGTTTTAAGGTTTAACAATTTAGGGAAATGTGAAAGGTTTTGGATTTATATGTTTAGACTTTTCCTAGTTCTAGAAAAATAATTGTATGAAAAATCTCTTTTTCAATGTATATTTTAAATGATATAAATAGAAAATATTTGTTGCTGATTTCTGCTTATTTTCAGCTTACAGAGACACTTAAAAATTTATAGTTCAGCCGAGACTGGTTTGGCTCAATGGATTTGAGCGTCGGCTTGGGGACTGAAGGGTCCCAGGTTCGATTCCCGTCAAGGGCATGTACCTTGGTTGCGGGCATATCCCCAGTAGGGGGTGTGCAAGAGGCAGCTGATCGATGACTCTCTCTCATCGATGTTTCTAACTCTCTATCTCTCTCCCTTTCTCTCTGTCCAAAATCAATAAAAAAAATATATTTTAAAAAAATTTATAGTTCAAATAATTTAATATAAATATTTTCAGATACACATATAGAATTATACCTGAATTTTTTAGTGTTACAGTTTTATCATAAGACTACTATACTATTCTGCTATTCAATGAATATCCTTAGATATATTTTAATATCTTAGATATACGTAGAATGCACTATTCCCTCAACAATGTGCTTATTTTAATATTTTGTTTCAAAAGATTATAGTAGCAGTTAAGTTTAGTAATATTTTAGTAGTAGTATAATACTAATTTATTCTCTAATTTGAATTTTCAAAGTAGTCCTTTTGTATTATTATTTTGAATAATCCTTAACCATCTTATTTCTTATGCTATATAAGCAAGCACATAATTTAATTTTTGATGACTCTGATAGTAATTAGATACAGTATTTCATATATGATCTTTGTTTTTTATAGGAAAATGGCTCTCCTGAAGAACATGCCATTTATGTATGGGACCATTTCATAGCCCAGTCGGTGGCTGAGAATGTATTTTTTGTTGCTCACAGCTATGGAGGACTTGCTTTTGTTGAACTGGTAAGTGCATGTTTAACTCTAGTTTTAATCCCCAAACTTCCTATAGGTTTATCCCCTCCATTCCCTTTTTGTTGGCATAATTACATTAAATCACTTTGTCATGGATGAAAATACTGTCTTTTGAGTAAATAATTTTATTCTGTTTAAAAAGACTATACTTATTTATTTTGATTTGGCAGAACTTTAAAATACTAATCAAAAAGTTTTTTGCCTGTTCCTTATCTAATTATAACTTTTTAACTTCTACATTGTAACCCCAGTCTCTATACATTTTATAATATCTATGTTTCCTATCTTATGTGTATATCATATATATCTGTAAATTGTTAACATTTTTAAGAGATCCTTTGAATATTTGAGAATATTTTTAATTTTTAAATAATTCTTTATTGTTGAAAGTATTATACATGTCTCCATTTTTCTCCCATTGATCCCCTTCCCTCCAGGCCTTCAGCACCCTATTGTCTGTATCCATTGGTTGATATTTTGATAACCTTTACCTGATTTATCTCTACAAATTAGCACTTGGTTAGAATCTACGTAATTATAGCCATTATTCTGTTTCTACATGGAACTTATTATTTGGCTGCAAAAATATTTGCATTTCAAAATAAGCTTGATTGTTTGAGTTAAGATTATATGTACATGATAGAAAAAATGATTAAGGTTTCTGAATTTTGTCTGTATTATCTGCAATGTGAATGATTAATGAGATATAATTATTATTAAAAATACACTGCTGAAGCATTTGTGCCTCTATGCCCATAACCCCTTACATCACAGGAAGATACTAGTGCTACAATAAAGTGATTAATTTGATTAAAGTCCATTTGATAATTTTAAATCTAGTAGCCTCAAGTGGACATTGAACACAGGCACAGCATTATCTTAATTTTTATGTTTCTAAACTTTGCTATGTATTTCTCTTTTCATAGAAATTAGAAATATTTCCATGGCTTTTTAACTTCCCCACACTTTATTGCTTACCCACATGATTTAGATATAACTGGTAATGACACCAGAGAATAGTTTTGCTGATCTATTGTAAAATTTTCAAATGCTCATGCTCTCTTGAGATCAGGAAATGAATTAAATTGTTTATTTCTTCAGTTGATTTTACTTTTTAGAAGTGACTTCAAGTACTTTTATCTCTGTTGAATTTATTTTAATATATATTGGAAATATTAAGATAGCTAATAAACTGTTAAGGTGACTTTTTAAAATGTGAATGTTTTCTTTTAAACCTACACACACACACACACACACACACACACACACACACACAAAAGTTTTCATATATGTAGCTTGTGTTTTCTTTGCACACCATTAAATGATTTAAATCATGATATTTCATTGATTTCATTGACAGAGTAATAAAATATGGCTGAAAGCCTGTAAGACTTCTCTCTCTCTCTCTCTCTCTCTCTCTCTCTCTCTCTCTCTCTCTCTTTCTCTTTCTTTCTCTTTTACTTTAATATTATAAAAAATCTTCAGTACATCATATTTGGAATTTAACTAAGTTTTGGACAGTTTTTAAAATAAACTTAAGATGCCAGAGTAACAGATGACCAGTGCGTCACTCGTATTTTGCCCGTCCTTCTTGTCACACACTGGTGAATATTTCTCTACTTTTGTTCCACTTTAATATAAAGCACACAGATGTTTCAGAACAAGACTTGACTTCTGACCTTGAGGCTATTTAGGGTCAGGGTCCTCAGGGCCTGTGAAATTATCACAAGCTGAGCTAAAGTTTTTCTCCATCACAGGAAGTAACCAGTAAGTAAGAAGTTAAAAAGGAGCTTTGTCAGAGAGACAAGATGGTCTCAGTAGGGTCAGCTTCTGTAGTCTGCTGTCTCAGCAGGAGGTGCATGCATGGGAGGAGGAATATAATATAACCAGTGGCACATCACATATCTGTCAGGCAACACCAGGCCTGAGAAGTCTATTTAATGGAATATACCTTGTTTAGGTTTTTAAACATTAATGACAATTACCTCAACTTCATGTACTTGCAACTTTTTGTGAAATAACTTAGATGGGGGTATGTTATGGATTTAGTGGTGACAACTAAAGAAAAAGTGGTTATTGGCCTAATGATATGGATTCCTCTAAAAAACATAATATTGTGCACTGATTAGTTTTACATAAATTTTGACAAAAGTTGATTAATATATAAAGCTATTATGTTTCTACTTAATTTCAAAAGGAATTTTAAAATTCAATGTTGAAACGGAAACAATAAAAAGACATTGAAATATTTTTCAGGCCTTTATTTTGCTTAAAGCTGAATAATATTACCCATTTTCCCCAATATTCTTAAGAGAAAAGTCATGATGTTTAAAATGTTGAAATATTCACTCAGGATTTTTTTTAACATAAGTGTAATATCTAGAATTATTTTACATAGATTTAAAATGTTAATATTAACTTTATAAGATAGTAAATTTTGAACACCTTGAATTATAGTTTAGATCTCTGTCTCAATAATGTGTTATACATATCAGATATTAAGTCCTTTGGATTTCAATAAAGTTAGACTTTTTAAAAGTGTCATAAAGGTGTACTCCAGTTAAAAAAAAAAACAAAACACACACAAACACACACACACACACACACACTCATGGAATAGTCATAAGTTGTAACATCATGTTTGAATGTATAAAGATTGTTTTTCTACCATCCTCATGTAAATTTACATTCTTTTTGTTTAGGTCATGGGTTTTAAGAAAATGTATTTTGAATGTAAATTGTGTAGATAGTACAGCTTCAATAATATATGCAATTATTTAGAGTGCTTACTATTTGAAAAGCAAGTACCAGTTAGGACTTATTCTAAAATGTATCCTGAGGCTTACAAAATTTAAATTGTTTATAATTATAGTTTAAAATTAAATGTATTGCTAATATATATCTGAAAATAAATTACTTCTAAATTTAGAGCAGAAAAATATTTCAGATCTTTCATATTTTGCTAATTACTCTTCTTGAAAACTGAGAACATAATTTATTATTTTATTATGCCTTAAAGTATTGAATTTCTCCTGAAGAATACATTATAGTTACAATATTTATTTTCAAAACCAATGTTCATTTTATGGTAGTAAATCTTGGAATGTGATCAGGTCCAACCTCATAAAGACAGTGTACAGTTTATTATAATAATGAGAAAAGTGATGCTAAAAATATGCCTTTCACAGCTTTTATTTTTATCAGATGGTAACAGCTCAAGTTTCCAATTCTCTAAACTTTCTGTGATTCCAGTAAGAATGGGTGTTGATAAGATAGCTCTGGAAGCAATTTGAACATTCAGTCATTAGAGGCAAAAGGGAAGAACTACTTATTTTATGAATTGATGATCAATTTTTAAAATTAATATATCTGCCTAATGTTATCTTTTCTGTGTATTTAAAATAATGTCAATATAAAAAATAATTCCAATATAAAAAGTAACTGTTATTAAACCATCATTTAGAAGACCTACATTTCTGTGTTAGAAATTATTTGATAGAATTAGTTGTCAAAATCAGAATGCATGTACCAAATTCATTCAGAAATACATCTACAAATATTGCAGTTTACTTTTGCCTATATTAGTTGTTTATGTTTTATCTCATTTGTTGGAAATTAACTGTCATTAAAAAACAATGCAGTTCTAAGCTTTTCATCATCTCTTTTACCAACCACTTTGATGAAGTGATTCCATTGCTTCCATTGTTGGTCATTTCAGAATCCTTTGCTCTTGTCTTCGTAGGTGATAGTTTGGCAAAATTAAGCAGCCTTAAAATTTTCTTTTAATTAAAAATTTGTTAGCTTTCCTAGTTAATGACCAGTTTTTAATCTCAGCTCACCTTCCCTTCCTGTTTGCTGTGCTCAGTAAATCAATTTGCATTCATATGTCTTTTCCTAGTCAAAGTGAGTGTTGATATTTTTATTAAACAATTGTAAATATATTTCATTAGTTTATTGAATCATTTCAGCTGATATAAAATTAGTGTTGTTATAATTACTTTTATTTCCTTTTCCATGTTACTAGTGGTATGTACATAACCACCATTAAAAACCTCACTTAGAAATGTGTGAAAACTGTTCCTTTTGAAAGTGCATCTCTACCCACTTCTGATTTCGGTTTCTCCATGCTTGTCAGCACTTGATTGGCACCTTACTTGCATGTGAATTAAGGACTGAAGGGAACTCTGTTTTCCTGCTATTGTTCCATGCTGGGCTCCCTAGCCTTCAGGCAGCCTAAGCTGACCTTCAGCAGTTGATAGAGGACTAGTTTTTGGACATAACTCTATGAGAACACTCAACCTCAGTCTACTCTGAATTGATCTTTTGAAATTGCCTAGGGCAAGATTTGGATTTAGACTGAAGAGAAATGGAATGGGACTAAAAGAATTAATTTTTACCTTTCATGGCATCACCTAACTATGACCTTAAAGAGGCATTGTTTACATTTTGTCTACAAAGAACAACATAAATTGGATATTGATAGGTTATCCACTTAATGTGATCAGTGGGTATAGCTAAAAGTTGGGCTGTTGACAATCAAGAATTAAGGAGAGGGGGGATAAACCAAAGAAAAATTTAGCCATAGTAATAGTATAGTAATCCAGACCAAAATGCTTCTTAAAAACCTACTTAAAAACCTATTTTACTAAAAATAAGTTGCCATTTAAAATATAACTTGAATTTCTAAGTTGGCTGCCTAGGTGACATGAATAGGGATGATTACAACTTTTATGGCATGCTATCTTAATTCTCTAATTTTATATGAAAAGAATTTACTTTTGCTAACTATTCTGTATGGTCCTTAGGGAGAGAAACCAGAGGCTATATTATTGTTTTCCTCCTCTATTGAATTTTATCCCTGCCTTGTATATAGTGTAAATACCATCTCCTGGTTGATTGTTGATAACACTAAATTTAGGAGTTAGTTTCAGGAGTCCAAGTAAGAGCCAATGAAAGATTTTACCAACATAGAAGTAGTGGGAATGGTAAGGAAGAAGCACACATTAGAGATGTTAAGGGGTCAGATTCTCATTGGTTAGTGACAATGGATCTGGAAAGCTGAATGAGAACAAAGAGGGGATAGGAATAAACTTCCACATACACACAGACAGAAGCATAACGAAGTGGGTGTGAAGAGAATCCAAGCACAACAAATAGTGAACAATGATTATGCAGATATATAGATATTTGGGGGAAATGTTTGCACACACTGAGTATTTAATAATTGTGGTTAATATAATAAACTAGAGGCCTGATGCACGAAATTCGTGCAAGAGTAGGCCTTCCTTCTCCTGGCTGCACCCAGCACTCGGGTTTCCCTCGAAGCCCTGACTTCATCTGGAAGGTTGTCGTGAAGGACATCCAGTCTAATTAGCATATTGTGCTTTTATTATTATGGACTAGAGGCCCAGTGCACGAAATTTGTGCATGGGGGGAGGAAGGGTGTCCCTCAGCCCTGCCTGCACCCTCTCCATCTGGGACCCCTTGAGGGATGTCCAACTGCCTGTTTAAGCCCGATCCCACAGGGATCCCACAGGGATCCCACAGGGATCGGGCCTAAACGGGCAGTCAGACATCCCTCTCACAATCCAGGACTGCTGGCTCCCAACTGCTTGCCTGTCTGCCTTCCTGATTGCCCCTAACTGCTTCTGCCTGCCATCCTGATTGATGCCTAACTGCTCCCCTGCCAGCCTGTATGCTCCCACGTTCCCTCTGCCAGCCTGGTCACCCATAACTGCCTTCCCCTTGCAGGCCTGGTGCCTCCCAACTGCCCTCCCCTGCTTGTCTGATCGCCTATAACTGCCCTCCCTTGCAGGCCTGGTCCCCCCAACTGCCCTCCCCTGCTGACCATCTTGTGGTGGCCATCTTGTGTCAACATGGGACAGGATCTTTGATCACATGGGGGCAACTATCTTGATCTTGTGTGTTGGAGTGATGGTCAATCTGCATATTACTCTTTTATAAAATAGGATAGAGGCCTGGTGCACGGGTGGGATCTGGTTGGTTTGCCCTGAAGGGTGTCCTGGATCAGGGTGGGGGTTCCCTGGGGTGTGGATCGGCCTGGCCGAGGGGCATGTGGTGGTTTGCAGGCCAGCCACACTCCCCGGTGACCCAAGTGGAGGTCCTGGTATCTGGGGTTTGTTTATTTTCTACAATTGAAACTGTAGCCTGGAGCGGAGCCAAGCCTTCTGCTTGCTCTAGATGGCAGCCATTTCTGTTGGAATTTATTTACCTTCTATAATTGAAACTTTGTAACCTTGAGTGGAGGCCTGGGTCTGCCAGGTCTATGGAAAGCTTGGCTTCCTCCACTGCAGAGGAAACCCAAGCCTCCCTCCTGCTCTCTGTGGCCACAGCCATCTTGGTTGGAGTTAATTTGCATGCTTGCTCTAATTGTCTAATTGGCTTGTGGATGTGACTTTTGGGTGTGGCAGAGTGATGGTTAATTTGCATATTGCTCTTTTATTAGGTAGGATGAGATATCAATTTAGAGTATTCAAAGAGAAAGAGTTACGTATACAGATATGTTTTGTTAAGCTCCACAGGAGTTATCTAAGTACTGAGGCTTAACTTTTTTAAACTTTTATTTAAATAATTTTAATATGTATCAGGAAGCCTCGCTCTTTAGAAGGATAACTCAATTTGTTAAAAGTTTATGTTAACCTCTCCCTTTTGTTCTATAGCTAACCGACCAACACCTTTTGATAGATTTACTTCTCTGAAATCTGCACTTTCTGTGGCTTTAAGACCTTCTGAATAATCTTTTTTGTTGTTGTTGTTTGAACTATTACAAATAATGGTACATATGTCTCCTTTTTCTTTTTCCCCATTGACCTTCCCCCAGCCTCCCCTACCCCCAGTATATGATTTATCTCTTTTTTACTGTATTTTTCCAAATAAAAACTTACAGTTCTAGTTTAATTTTCTTACTACCATTTTTCCATCTCACTGCACCTCTACCCCTGATCTCAAGCCCAGTGTAGTATAAAAACAAGAAATTTGGAAGAAAGTGACCTGGTTTGAATCCCAGTTCTGATACCTACAAATTATGATAAATTAGGTCAGATCCCTTATTTATATATTCTATGTAAGTACCCATAGCAGAGTTTGAGGATTAAATTTAAAAATTCTTGGTCACTAGGAGTTACGTCAATGTTAGTTGAATGTGAGTCTAAATGCCAACTGGTTACACTCATTCTCATTTTTTGCTAATGCCATTTCCCTTTCCTAAGTGAAAGAATTTCTCTCCATACTAGATTTTTCATGAAATATTCCTAACTAGCTCCTTCTTTTCCTGTAGTATTTATGTTTCACAATTTAAAACTTTAGTAATACTAATTCACTTTTCTTAAAAGTTATCTTTTATCTCTAAATATTATCTTATGCAAATCACCCAAAAAACAACTTGAGGATAAAGAGTTTAATATTGCTCTTATTCTCTCCCCCCACCTCAAGATTGAGAACAATATATATTACAGCAACACAAACCGTCTTAGATATCTATTCAGTCAATTGACCAATATACAGAGTAAGCATTAATAATAACTCTTTTACTAGTTGAACTTAACTAATGTTTCCTACTCTCCATTTGAATATTGATGAATTCATTCAGATTAGACAGTTTTGCCCTTTTTGTTCCTGATGTTAGTCTTATATATTCAGTCTCCTCTTAGCTGGTGTCCCCTTAACTGTAAAGCTAACTGAGAAGCTTGCTTCCCTATGACTTCTCAGTTAAAGAGGAAAAATATTAAAATGAGTTATAACTGCATCCTCATAATGTTATATGGCAATGTGAAGAGGAAGTCTAGGAAACTTTCCACTTCATTTCCAATCATGAGTTTCACATTACTTCATATCTAATAATTAGCTTACTCTTATTTGTTTTCATTCTTTAACTTTTAAAAATAATTTTTGAGCCGGGACCGGTTTGGCTCAATGGATAGAGCGTCGGCTTGGGGACTGAAGGGACCCGGGTTCGATTCCGGTCAAGGGCATGTACCTTGGTTGCGGGCGCATCCCCGGTAGGGGATGTGCAGGAGGCAGCTGATCGATGACTCTCTCATCGATGTTTCTAACTCTCTATCTCTCTCCCTTCCTCTCTGTACAAAATCAATAAAATATATTTTTAAAAAAAAAAAAAAAAAAAAAAAAAAAAAAAAAATAATTTTTGAGATATAATTTACATATATTTATGGAGATATAATAGAAATTTATTGAGATATAATCACATACCATAAAATTTATCTTTAAAAGTATACATTTCAATGATTTTTGATATATTTACTGATTTATACAACTAACACCACTACATAATTTTAGAATATTTTCATCACCCTAAAAGAAACTCCATATTAAAATTATTTGTCCATTTTTTGTGTTGTCATTTTACTGTGGAGTTGTAAGACTTCTTCATATATTGGATATAAGTCCCTTATCAGAGACTTTATTTGCAAATTTCTTCTCCCATTCTGTGAGTTATCTTTTCACTTTTTTAATGATGTTCTTTGAAGTACAAAATATAATTTTTATTTTGATGAAGTCTAGATTATATAGTTATGTTTTTGTCACTTGAGTTAATTTTTGTACATTGTATGAAGTAGGGATTCAACCTAATTTTTTTAAATGTAGATATTCATTTCTCTCAGCAAATGAATAGACTATTGAAAAGACTATTCTTTCCTCTTCCATTTGATCTTAGTACCTCTGACTATAAATATAAAGATTTGCATTTGTACTCTCAAATTCTATTTCATTGATACACATGCTTGTCCTCCTAACAAAACCACACCAGATTGATTACCATAGTTTTGCAGAAAGTTTTAAAATAAGAAAGTGTGGATCATCCAACTTTTTCTTCTTATTAAAAACTAGGGGCCCAGTGCACAAACTGTGCACCTTGAAAGGAACTGTGGGCCGTGAGGCTGCGGTGGCACAGGGGCAGGTCTTGGCCCATCCTCCATCCCCTCTCCTGGCCCTTCATGCCACAGCCCCAGGTCCCTGTCTGCTGGCAGCCCCGTTCCTGCCACCACCACTCCCATGTGCTGAGGGCTTCGGCCCCACTTGCACAGTGCCAGCAGCAGATGTGAATGGGGCTGGCACCATCAGCAGGTATGAGTGGCAGCTGCTGCCCTGATCTCCTCTCAGGAGCAGGGTAGGTGGAGAAGCCCTCAGGTGTGATCAGGGCCAGCAGCGGATGCGAGAAGTGGCTGTTGGCCCCATTCTCCCCTCAGGAGCAAGGGGAGGTGGAGAAGCCCTGATTGGGGCCAGTAGCCGCTGCTCACACTTGATGGCGCTGAGCTGTTGGGGCCAGCAGTGGGTCTGAGCATTGGCTAAGGCACCGGCAGCGGGTGCAAGTGGGGCCAGTGCTGGCAGCAGGTGCAAGCACTCAGAGGGACCATAGTACACAGGAGCAAAGAATTTTCAGTAACCACCAAAGACTTGCCCCATGACGGCCGATGCCTGCCATGTTTCCCACATGCCCCCTGGCAGTCAGCACATGTCATAACGACCGGTTATTCTGGTTCTGCTATTCAGTCTATTTGCATAATAGCCTTTTGTTTTATAGGATTTTTGGCTGTTCTAGGTACATTTCCATATGAATTTTAGCATAAATTTGTTTCTGAAAAAAGAAGGAGCTGCTATTTTGATTGGAATTAAATCTGAATATCAACTTGGGGGGTATTGATATCTTTTTAAAAATATATATTTTATTGATTTTTTTACAGTGAGGAAGGGAGAGGAATAGAGAGTCAGAAACATCGATGAGAGAGAAACATTGATCAGCTGCCTCCTGCACACCCCCCACTGGGTTTGTGCCCGCAACCAAGGTACATGCCCTTTACCGGAATCGAACCTGGGACCTTTCAGTCCGCAGGCTGATGCTCTGTCCAAACCACTGAGCCAAACCGGTTTCGGTGGTATTGATATCTTAATATTGTCTTTTAATTCATGAACATGGGCTTTCTTTACATTTATTTATACTTTTTTTAAAAAAGTTTTATTGTTATCTGTGTACAAGTTTAAACTTCATTAAATTTATTCCTAAATTGTCTTTTTATTCTATTCTAAATGAAATTGTTCTTTTAATTTTAGTTTCAGATTGTTCATTGCTAGGGTAGAAAAATAAGACTGACTTGTATATTGGTCTTATATTCTCCAATGTTACTGAATTCATTTATTAGTTCTAGTAGGTTTTTTTTGGGAATTCCTTAGGATTTTCAAGATTATATAATCTCTAACTAAAGATAATTTTACTTTTTCCTTTCCAATCTGATTGCCTCTTTTTTTTTTTCTAACTGTAAGAAAACACTTATTGGGTAAATTATAGAAGTAGAAAAAGTAAATGGGCTTAAGAAACAAGTTATGGAGGTAAAGAAAGGGCCCTTGGAATTTGGAGTGAGCACGCTAAAGGTAATGTGCTTGGGAGGAGGAGAGGGAGGGAGAAGGAAAAGACTCTGTGAGGAAGTCCACCCTGATTGCCTCTGTCCAGTGCAGTAATGAATAGAAACAGCTAGCCACAACCGGTTTGGCTCAGTGGATAGAGCATCAGCCTGTATACTGAATGGTCCCAGGTTCGATTCCAGTCAAGGGCATGTACCTTGGTTGCAGGCACATCCCCAGTAGGGGGTGTGTAGGAGGCAGCTGATTGATGTTTCTCTCATTGATGTTTCTAGCTCTCTACTCCCTTCTCCCTTCCTTTCTGTAAAAAAAAATCAATAAAATATATTATTAAAAAATAGCAACAGCTAGAGTGGACATCCTTTTATTCTTGATCTTAAGGGAAAAACATTATGTATGATCTCCATTCTTGATAATTTCCACCATGAACCTAATGTGCTCCTTAATATTTATATCCCTCAGTCACATCAAGATCAGGTTGTTCAAAGGCTGAAATGGAGTGGGGCGGGGGGGGACCACTAATCTTTTACAAGAATCTTTTATAGAGTAAAAGACCCATATTAGTGCATTGGAATTGCCTTCGCAAGAAGCTTTTTTAATATCCCTATAGATGGGTTGCATCTAGGTCTTACTGCCCTGCATCTGTGCAGCTGAGAGATTGGACACTCTATCTCTTGATTCAACAAAGACTGCCAGGAAATCACTGGTAAAATTAGCATAATAGCATCTGAAGGAGTACCTAGGGAAATTGACACATTAATTTGTTAGATATAAATCTCTCTATAAGAAATACTTCTTTCTCCATTGGTTTTATAAAAGATCTTAATGAGAGATTTTGTATGTTACTGTAGATAGGAGAGTATGATTGACTATTGTAAGCTTTTTTTAAAGAGGGAGTGTAGAAAAACACATTTCAATTAATGACAGGGTCGTTTCTTTCTGTTCTTATAACCTTATGCTGATCACTCAATATGAGCATTCCCCCAAATAAGATTCCCAACCACAGTGACACCTCGGATTTGACACCACAATTAAAAAGAGCTTTTTGGTGGTAGGGAGGGGGATTGAAATCAAAGCTATTCAACTTCTATCTTAGTGGTTAGACCTCAATGTTTATTAAATAATTTAATCAAATTAACACAAGAGTGCCAGGTAGACTCAGACTCAAAGCACATTAGATTCATGTTAGGGTAAAGCATGAGAAACAAGGATGGAAGCCATCTTATTATCTGTGCAAACATCTTATTATTAGAGTGCAGGGTTGGTTCAGGAACAGATAACTTAGCTGGAGAGCCTGGTTTGGGGAAAGTAGAGGTGAGTCATCACTAAATAGGTGTCTATAGAACATGGTCAGCTCAGGTTTGAATCAGGAGGTGTAATCTGGTTGCTGGGGACAGAAAATCCAGACATTGGGTGATAACTGAGCAAATAGAATGCAGTCATTGGTTCTGAATACTTTTTCCTTGCCAAGCTCACCTTCCTGCCTCATGGAGCTGGAAGGGGAAACAAGAACAGGATTCAGCACTTGGGAAAAGATCAGCAAAGCAAGATTTAAGGCTTCAACCATTGGCTGGAGGGTTGGAAATGGAATCCTTTCCTGAGAAAGAAAGAGGTTATAGCAGTAGGAAAAAAATAAATGAAATAAAATCTGAAGGACTATGAAATGATGAATCAAGTCGGAAATCTAATTCATGTGGCTTAGGTCTGAATGGGATAGAGTTGAATACTGCATTTTAAGGTCCTTTACATACCCAGGGCTTATCCTTGACACATTGGTTATCAGGTTTCTGTGACAATTAAGAAAATGAGTTGGGAAGAGCTCTCTTTCTCCTGTTCCTGTGACTCTTATGTGATCACACTATGGCTCTAAAACTTCCCATGAGACTAGAGAAACAAGGAGATACTCGACTAAGCCACTGTGATGTTCACTTTTAGAATTGGGGACTTTTAACCCCTACATGTCTGTGAATTGTTTTTCCCCTCACCTTGTTAGTTATAGGTTTGCATTGCTTTCCCACTGAATGAATTTAGATTATGGTAAAGCCACCTGACTATAGAAATTATTTTTGAGTTAAAATTGAATATTATGCTTTTAAAACAAAACAAAGATGCTTTAGAAAACTATTAAAATATTTGTTCATGTATTCAGTTGAACATCTCACTCTGTATAACTAGTGTGGAAACAGATTAAACCCTGGCCTCCAGAAGGTTACAGTCTGATCAGGAAGCACATTTAAATAAAGAGTAATATAATAAGACCGTGGTAAAGTGGGGTGGTAGTCCAGAGGTTGTTACAATAAAGATCCATATAGTAAATTTGTCTGTGTTCAGTAATAGTAAGATTTGTTTCTGTTGGTAAGCTGATACTCTTTTTGTCAGAAAATAAAAACTACCAGTTATTTTTACCTTTGTCTCCTGTAAACCCCTATAGCTATGGTTAGTTTTTCATTATTTCCAGCCTCAACCCTTATTCAGTGTCTTAATTCATAGTTTTGTTTTTATTTTCTTTTGCTTTAAGGTACCTCAGAATCCTTTTCTTAATTGACAGAGAATGAATAACTAAACCATTATTTTCTCTGGTTCTTAGTATGCTGCCTAGCCCAGCTGGACATAAAATAAGTATATACCCAATAAACACTTTATGATCCTAGGTAACTTATATAAATTTGTTAGCAGAAGCCAATCTCAGGTGGTGTTATGTTGGGTCAAAATGAAGAAAGTTGAGCCTGGACATTCATATATAACCATATATAGAACAAAGCGAGATGGAAGAGAGAATAAAGTGGATCATTTAATATGGAAAGTAGGGACATTTAGAGTCAATATGCTTTGAGTTTGCAGGAGGTGCAGTTTGTATCACTGAAATTTAGGATACTTGGAAGGACCACTAATGGAAATTGATCATTAAATGCAGAAAATCAACTAAGAAAATATTGAAATGTCTAATTAAGGGAAATAGCCAAAGCTAATGCCAAAGTTTTCTGTGATTACATTGAATAAGTTAAATCTCATATTTTCTAGAAATTAGTTTGCCATTTTAATTATTTATTGGTGTATTCAGATTTCTTCTTAGTTTTCCATACCAAAGTTTATTAAAGACATTAGGATACAATAAAAATGACTATTAATATTTTGTGCCAATTTTATGTGAGTCAAATGATTAAAAAGTGTTCTAATTTCTAATCTATCTAGTTAATATCTAAATAGCCATAAATCTTGATATCTAACTTATAACATTTTATCTCAAAATTTCTGTATTTAATCAGACATCGGATTGGAAGAGAACTTGATGTTTACTTTTCTGAAGGAGAGGCACAGGGTCAAAAGATAAAGCACTCAACTTTCTCCCACAATAAAGATTCCCTATCTGGGCTTTTTTTCCAAAGGTGCTTTATAATTCTAAGTGTTGATTTTCTAACAGTTTCTTATAGCCTGTCTGCTAACAACAAAGAAACCTTGACTTTTTCTGTAAAGTATGCCCTGTAAATTGTAATAAAATGAGATCCCTAACCATTGCATTGCCTTTGTTGTATTACTGCTCCATTTACCTCCAGAAAACATCTAGTTCCAATACCATTAATAGTGTAATAATATTTCAACCACTATTACAGACGAAACCTCACATTTTCATTTTGCTTCATATACATTTTTAGTACATCTATCTAAATACTAAGTATGTAGTAATATAATATATTAGATATCTTTAGTATGTTATAAATCTTAACATTTGGTGGCACTTGTGTTTTCTCTGAGATCTACAATATATTCTCAAGCATACTGACCCCTTCATATCTGATTGTTGTGTTGGAGCCCTCTTTCGGTCTCCTAGAGGGTCTCCTAGAGCCCTATCAGTGCTATTATAATAGAATCCATATAATCTGTCAGCCAGCCAGAGGGACTGAGACTTGATTGGGTCAAGAACAATTCTAAGCAATTCATAGCAGTGTCTTTGAAAAAGAACATTTTAAATAAAACAAGTATTTATGCATATCTTGCAAATGTACTAAAAATTTAACCTGAAATGTCAGCAAAATTCAGCTATGCCAAGAAATCAGAATTTCATTTGCACACTCTCAAAAGTAATGCTGAATGTTTCTCCCATGATGTCTTCTTCCTCTTTGCTGCACTCTAGATCTCAGGAAGAGTTTTTAGCTAGCAATCAAAAATAACCCATTTTAAGAATTCACGGGAAATGCAAGGTATTCATCAGTATATATTTACTGTCTAAAGCTGATATAGCTGTAAGGTTTTTGAGATCCAATTGATCTATTGCGCATGTTCCCTTCCCAGATTGCAGGACGTGCTTCTATTTGCATAAGGCCCTGGGCAAGGTTCTTTCTTGCATTGATTGGCCTGTCCAAGGCAGCCTGATGTGTTCTTGCATTGATCACTTTGTCTTTTCTTAGAAGACAGTGTTACACTGAGTTCATTTCAAACATTCTAAGGAGAAGGAAGAACTTTCTGCAGATGTCTCAATTTTATTCAGATGTTTATTTGAATATAGGCTCTTTTTTTTTCTTTTTCTTTTTTTTGTCAACGCTAAAAAATTCTCTTTTTTCCCCTTAATTTGGATGTTTCTGCAGTTTGAGTGCACTTCAGAGTAGAATATATTTTAAATAGCTACTTTAAAGAAAATTGCCACAGTATATGCCATTTGTCTTGTGCTTTTTTGTTTTTAAAACAGTGTATGTTGCTTTCAGCTTAAAACTATGTTCTTTAAAGATGAACTCTTAAACCTAGATATAAACTAAAATGTACTGCTTTTGTGATAGGTTACCACTATCTTTGCTCGCTTGATAGACTTTTTAGTTTTAGTGTGACATGCGCTGCTGTATGTGTTTAGGCAAATAAAAAGTTTTATTAGTTTCGTTATGAAACTAGGGTCCTAAATGACTTGCCTGTTACTCTTCATCATTAGTAATGTTAAGGTGAATAGTATAAATTTATCAAATATGGAAATTATTAAGCAACCACATGTCAGTTATGGATAAAAATATTTCATTATATCATAACTTTTGTGGGAGGGTGTTATTTGGTGGTCATGGAAACCTGAGTTTAAAGATTAAGTCTTCAACCAAATCTGTGATAAATTGAGCAATGAATGTTTTGCATTTTGCAGTTTAGCACTCTTTATCAACTGGTCATTCAATCAACATTTGTATTGTTTACCAAAGAACATATTTGCCTACCTACACAGCTAATTATCAAGAAATGCCCATTACCACCAACTCATTTTCTAGGTGTTTAGTGAGGAACTAGTGAGACAAACATAAGCTCTGTCAAGATGTAGGGCAGTGTCCCCCTCCTGACCGCTTACTGTTGCATCAAAGCCCACGTGAATTTATAAGGGTTACTTTTGGCAAAGATTTAGAAGTGTGTTATGGCTGAATTTTATTATTGTGCTGTTGGTAATTAAACTCTGCTACTACAATTTCTTAATGTTTCCAGGAAGCATATTTAGTTAATATGCTTATTTAGTTAAAAAGCATATTTAGTTAATAAGCATATTTAGTTAATACTACGGATCAGGACACTATATATGCTGTTTTATTTTCCTTATTATTTCTTGAATATTGTTAAAGTCTAGAAATTAAACTTAACAGAAAAACATTTAATCGGTTATTTCACTCAGTGGCCTCACTGTAGCATCACTCAGTATATCATCCTAAGCCACAGAAGCCTTTTTTTACTTTAATAATTGTTTTGTAAAATTTTGTAGTAAATTTTTAGAGGTCATATTTGTTTCAGATATGCTGGAATTCCTGGCTTAAAATTAAACCTAGAGTGAATTTCTACAAAGTCTAATCAAGTTAATGTCATTTGCTATTTTATAGGCATTCTCTAAAAGCTAAAACATTAATGAGGTATATACATGAGTTATAGAAAATTTATTCAGCAAGTAGAAGTGTAGGTAAGCAGAATTACTATTAATATAAGTAATGTATATTAAAAATATGGTCTTACATTGGCAAAATTAGATATGTGAGTGATCAGTGCTTAACTAGGCTGTCTAAAATTGCTAATCATAGATGTATATAAATATGAAAAAAGTATTCTTAAAATAAAGATGTAATTATTTTCTGAAGATTTCATGTAAGTTTGGTAGTTTGAGAAAATCATTTGTGAGAATACCAATGAAAAAGGCATATAAAAGTATTGAAATGAAAAACCTCTTCAAGTATTTAAAAATAGCTCTTCAAAGCTGAATTTGATCAGTGGGAAAATGGATATTACATTGCAACTTTTGTTCAGTGCATCACAACTTGGTGCAAGTATAGCTCTCTGAAATGGAATTGTATAGTGTTTGCACATTTTTTCCAGCTAAAATGAAGCGTACATCATCTTGCATAATTTACTTGTCTCTGGTGGTTAAATTTGCATATCTGAATGAATGAGTCTATATCTTAAGCTCCTGCTAGATGTAAAATAATCTCATGAGTGGAGGGAGCTCTTTTACCTCAGAAGTCAGAAAAGTCTATATTTCACAGCAACTCATGATCAAATAAGCTAATTCAGATGCTGGAAAGTGCTTTTACTTAGCTATGAGGAAGAACCATTGACTGCATATAACCAACAAGTGTACAGTGGATCTTTTTAAACCCCTTACAGGACTGAATGTCAACCCCTAATACAAGTGACCATGAGCAACTATGAATAGTATTAAATACACACCTGAGATGGCCAGACTTACTACTGTATAATGTAGTCACAATTTCTATATTTATTCCCCCAAATTTACACGACATAATCTGTTTCCTAAATAGACCCAAATTGAAGAAATATAATTCAGTATTTGGTGGGGGGGGGGGGGGGGAAGGAACGAGGCCTCTGTATCATGTAGTGTGATGCCCGCTGTTTTTTGCTGCTCAGGCACTGCCAGGACCCGAGTTCTCCAGACTTCCGCATGGAGGGATATGGAGGTCTGCGTGTGAAGAATGTTCACTGCATTCAGATTCTCATAAAGCATTTCTGGGGAAACTGGAGGGCTTTGCTGTAAGATCCTGGGAAGCATAAAGACAGTGAAATATCTACTAAAAAGTTGTTCAGTGAAATCCATGACATTTTCCCATAAAGCAATGAATTGCTAAAAATGTTTCAGGCTAATGGGTTTTCAAATATAGGAGTAATCATTTTTAAATCATAAAAGGAATGATACAATGATATCAGGTCTTATTTCCTTTTGACAGTGTCATATATTTATTTATTGGTGATTTCAAGAATATTCCATGTTTCCAGTGTAGCATGAGTCTGAGAATTTCTGATAACACCACAGTAACTGTGTAGTAAAAATTATTAATCATTATATATTAAAAGGTATCTCTTCATAAAATCTCAAAAATAAGCATTTGTTTAAGGAAACAAAATTTGATATCTCACCATGAAGGATGTGCTTATAAGTTTCTTATAACTCCGTATGGATAGTATTATATATTTCTGGCTGGTTAAAACTTAAGATTTAATTGTCACTATGTTTTAACTGACATTATATGTAAAAGTACACTCTTCAATATAAAATATTTAAAATATCAATAAATAGGATATACTTTGCTTTATATAAAAATATTGCTTTTCTGATGAATCAAATATAAATATAATATTATATAGTTTTTAAATAAAATAATAGTATACTACCTTTCTCATACTCTTTCTTACTCCTGCCCCAAAATAATATAGGTGTACCATATAGTTTTGTTAGCAAGCAAGTATTAATATGGTTGGTAAATATGCGCTCTAAATGATATTTACAGTACTGTGGCTAAAGAAATAATGTCAAAAGACTAATATTTGGCTTATGTTCTATTTGTTCTTTTTAACTTTTAATAATATTGAATCATCCCATAGTACAATTTTGTTTTATCATCTTGAAGAAAATGTTTTCGTGTAATGAGAGTTGTTGATTAAAAATTTATTATGCTCAATTGTTTGATACATATGTATGAGTGTCTGAGTCTGTGGAAACTCTTACTGAATAATCTTTATAGATATCATATGCATGAAGAGATATTCTCTTGCTAGATACTCAAGTGAATATACATATGTTAAGGAAATACCTTTCTTTTATATTATCTTTTATACTTTTGTTCTGCCTCTAAACACTTTAAAAGAATCTTCTCACTTGGAATTGTTTAGAACACATGTGCAAAAGAAAATTTGTATTTACATATTTTTATGTAGGCTTTAAGCAGTTTAAGCTAAAAGCTCACGTTGTAAAATTTATTTTTATGTTGGTATCTTTATACATATATTTTCAAACTCTTTTATCTGAGAAGTTCTAAAAAGAAGTAAGATATAATGCTGGCATAAAGTGCATAGATTACAAACCTTTTCCATTTCTTTTAACTTTGTAGGACTAATAATAGCTTTTAATCATTGTTTCTATTCAGCTGTGTAAGAACCAAGCAGCATCACATTCTTCATACTACTAACCCATTATCTTTTTTTATGCAACAGGCATGGTCATACTTACTCCACAACCCAAAAAAAAAAAACGGCTCTGTACATTTATTCATATGTTCCTAAAACTATATATAGAGATATTCTGGGTTAGGTCTAAAAAATTCTTAATTTTTGTCTCAAAAAATGACAGCTTTTCTTAATAATGTTCCATTATCTCTTACTTTCCAAAACTTATCTGTCTCCTTTTTGGGGGCCTTTTGGGAAGTAATATAGGTGAGTTCTGGGGTGGGATTGAAAATCTCCTATCACTTATGCCTAGATTAATAACAGATAATCACTAGATATTCTATAGTTGAACTAAAGATGAAACTCTAACTATCCATAAAAGCAAAAATTTGTAAAAGAGATTTAAAAAATACAGCAGCTTCCTATAAATGATGGTTTTGCCTGTTGAAGATTTACAGGAAATTACTGTTTAATCACCAAGATGTTAACCTGGCCCACGTTAAACTTAAAAAAATAAAAAATAAATAAAACAATAAAAAACAAACACCCCTCCATAATAGGCATTATTTTATAACTTTTTTCTAAATGTAAGTAGTTGAAGTGTCAGCTACTATAAAGATCCTAAATACCTATCTATTCTTATCATATGGACATTGTTTTATGCCTACTAAACTGTTGCATTTGCACCTTCCTCATTTTAAAGAAGGAGCAATGTAAATGGACATTGAATCTGTTAAAAAGCCTCGTTATGTTTTTTCTTTTTAAAATGCAAAACTATTGGTATATGTATTATTGGTTTTTGTGGGAAAATAGTTAACAGTTTCCTATATAAATGCATGTTTTAAATGGGCATGAACTATTTTTTTCTTATTTCCCAACTTAAGTTCCATAAAACATATGTATTATTTTTTAATATTTAAATTTTATATTGCATTTTCTCTCAAAGACAGCTGTGTAACTTTTTTATTTGTATTTAAGATTTAGGATCCAGTATTTGGAATATGCACAGTAAAAGTTATAGTGTTTTCAAAAGTAGTCTCCAATGTAAACTAAATATCTAACCTCCTGTCACCAAAAAGAAAAATAAAGTTTAAACGCTCATTACAGGTTTAATTGCAATTTTGGACAGGTTTGAAGCCTTCGGACTATTCTGGCCATTCCACTTTAGCCATTCAGGCCATGCTGCCTGTATTGTGTATTCAGCAGTTCCCATTAAATGTCTTCACAGTGAGTGATTCTGCTGGGCTTGCTGACACCCCCTTCATGCATGGCCTGCTGTGCTGGGTGGAATATTTTTTCTGAGCTGCCTGGAATATTATAGACATCTTGGCCATGTCACTCTGTGTACAGTGTGTCAGGGTGTGTGTGTGTATGTGTGTGTGTTTATAGGAGAGTGCATTCCTGAGCAAATCAGTATTAAATAAATGATTATAAGCTGTGATTTTATATACACACAAATTTTTAAATTTAAGTAATGATGAATTTATAATTTATTGCATCCATATATTTTTAATAATTTTAGTTCAGTTAACATTAGCAACTTTGCTTTAGCTTTCATTGTCTGTGGTTATTGACACTAGGGGGCACTGCTTATCCTCAGTTGCGTCTTTCTTCAGAAAATGAGTAAAAATATTCAGCTGATTTCTGTGCTGCTACTTTAATTAACAATTGAATTTAGAGAACTTAGGCTATTTAATTCTTAGTTATTTTGGTTTTATTTCTGATGCATATATATATATAGTGCTAACAAAGGGAGTGGAGTTATTGGTTCTCACAAAGAAATACAGTATCTAGTGTTTCATATAGTAACTTCTTTTCCCCTTTGGAAATGTCATTCTTGGCAAAACCAGAAGGGCAAGTTTGCCCAGTGATGAGGTTTAGATCCCTTGCCAGCTGTGCTTCTAGCCAGCAAGTGTGATGAACAGCTTTAGAAATCAAGTGAGAGAAAGCATTCAAAAGTTAGTGTGATTCATCAGGATAAAGGTCAAGAGAAAGATAAGCAAAGGATAGGAATGAAGAGCACTAGTAGCAATAATTGGTACTTTTTTGATTACATAAATTTCAGTGATTCCATTTGTAATTTTGAAGCATGTACTTAGTTCAAAAGTTCTTATAAACCATTTTAAAGACTATTTAATCTTCTGTTTCAGCTGATCACTTAAAAGTTAGTAGAGAAAAATGGATATGCTATCATTCATTACTATATTTATAGATTAGAGCTGTAGCTACTATTTGATAATAAAGTAACAAAATAATGAAACTTTTTCAATTGACAATTACAGTTGATCTTTTAAAAAATAAAGATTTGTGCCTGGCCTGAGTGGTTCAATTCCCAGTCAGGGCACATGCTTAGGTTGTGGGTTCAAGTACAGTCCCCAGTTGGGCCACATACAAAAGGCAACCGAACCATGTTTCTCATGTTTCTCACTCTCTCAGCATGTCCTTGGGTGAGAATAGATAGATAGATAGATAGATAGATAGATAGATAGATAGATAGATTTGTTATTATCATTTATTTAGAGTCTTAATGCCCATTCTAGACCTAAACACTTAGGTTTCAAACTACAGGACTAATACCTCTCTAAGGACATTTACTGATTTTTTATGTTGTTTTAAAAATAAAACTCTCTTTTCCTGCCCTCCCAAAAGGGAAAGCAATCAGTAGCCTATAGAATATAGGAAAGTATTTTCTCTGTTCTCCTAATTAATCAGGTCTATGAGAGAACTGTTAAAATTTCACGTTTTTCTGCCCTAGAGTTGTAATCATATATTTTATACATATGAAAACATTTAGTTAAAGCATATCTTGTTTTTATTAGCTAAAGGTACTGATTTTTTAACATGAATAATTAGGATAAAGTATTTTTACAGATTTTAAAGTTTTCATGGGGTATGTTTTACTTCCTGACCAAAATGGGACAAAAAATGTTGCTAGTATAGCGAAGCTTGATCTGAGCCCCAGTAAAATATCACATAAACACATGGACAGTTTTCAGTAAAATCTATAAAGTATGTCTGCTTTGTGGTACCCCAAATTGGCTTCCACTAAATGGGTATTTTAATTAGAAATGTTTTACATTTTTTAAAGAGATATGGATAAGTATATTAGTCTATTTTGATTTTTTCTGTTCTAATTTTCCACAGTGATTTGATAGTGTATTGAATAACATATGCATTTAAATATATTAAGCATGACTACTTTTATGTAATTTCTTAGGAAAAAACCTTTCATGGTTTATAGATGGTTCAGAGAGAAATGTCTGCTATTTTCCTTATAAGTATTTTTCTTTTTCTAATTACTTCTACATAACATCATAAGAGCATTAGCTGACTTAGGGTCATCTTTGATCTTCAGTAAAACATCTGTCACTTAATAAGAATAAATTCCACCTAGTTAGACCTTATCAGTTCATAGACAAAACTGATTAATCAATATGGGGCAGCTTTTTTACATTCAAATTTTTACAATCTGATGTGTTGGTGTGTGCTCTTTCTGGTACTCACCAACTGCAGGCAGGCAGATTCCAGCCACCTTTGGTAGGTTTTTCTCCTCCTAGCAGCACGTTGCTTTTGACTATGAAAAGTTAATTTCAGATCTTAATATACTTAATTTTTGAGACATTGGCCTAGTGTAGTTCAGCAAAGAATAACAGGAACATCACACCACTGTGCTATAGCTAACCGTTTATTACCTCAAGCCAGAGAAGCAGTGTTAATGCAAAGGCTGCATTGTGTCTGTGGAAAGAAGGAAACGGACAAAATCTGAGAGTCCCCTTCCTAAGGGTTTCGAAGAGTCGCACAAGGAAAGGGGAAACAATAGTGACACTTTCTGAAGGGAGAGGTTTTAATACTCCCAGTGCTGGACATCTTTGGAAGTTTTTATGATTCAAATAAATTATGATCTTGAGTAACAGACCCTATCTTCTCTCCAGACATCTTTGCTTCAGAATGGGAGAGCGCATTGTAATGTTATCTTTTCCGAACCATAAGTGTTCTCTAAAAAACATATGACTGCGATGTTCATCAGCTGGGATGTTTGCTGCAATTCACCAATAAATTTGAATAATTTGACATAATTTCTGACAAAGATGAATCTTTTCACATTCATTTCCATAGTAAGGCCGTGTCTACATGAAGAAACCAGTTTGACTGACTCTACCTGCCAAATTGGTCAGGAAAAAAAAAAAAAAAAAAAAAAGAACAGTACAACAACCATTTTGTCGACAGAATTAAAACAGTTTGTGTGTGGGAACCACTTTGGTGACCTGTAGACTCCAAAACTTGCTTAATAGTATGTCACTCTGGAGCCTGTAGCATTACAAGAAAGCAGAGGGCCAGGACACATCAGGGAACTAATGGCACCTGTGCTTTCCGGGAGTGCACAGTGGTAGAGAGGGAAGGAGAGGCATTGTCAGTGGTGGAACTCGGAGTCACAGCTGGCTTGTCCCCAGGCTTGTTGAAACTAGAGGTGGCATATAAGTCATCTCACCTGTTTCCTCCTCTGGATGAAAATGAATTGGACTAATTTCTAATGTTCCTGACTACTTTTCATCTATATTATAAGTAGACTCATGTCAGAGTTAATATTAAAACCACGATGCTACTGGTAATTTTTTTTTTTTATGTAAAAGACCTGAGGAGATATAAGTGCATTGCATTCATGACTATTAGAATGTAAGTTTTACAGCTTGAGGGGCCCATTCACCCCTCCCACAAATAATTAAAAGGCATCAGTATAAGATTAACTTTTAGAAACGTTTAATTTAAGTAGGTACTGGAAAATTCAGTACTGAGCTTATTGTCCTTTCTGAAGAGGAAAGGGACTAGCAGATCGTAGTATGTGCTGGTGTTTGTGTCGGGGGAGAGAATTTTAGGGAAGCTGTGCTTTTCCTGACAACTTGGTGACAGAAAGTAGTATGGTAGATTTCATCATGACACTCACAGTAAGAGTGACAGGTTGGGTTCCTGTGAAAGTGGGATGGGAATTCAACATTGGCTCCTCATTCCTGTGCTTTGTCTTCTTTTGTGTTTTGTCTAAGGCAGTATCTCCTCTTCCCCCCGCCCCCACCCCCACCCTCTTATTACACTCTTGATTATGATAACTTTCCCCAAAAGTACTCACTTTGTTTCTTTTTCTGGAACATCACTCACTCTCCCCCCTTCAAGCACCTTGGCGTTTTGTTGATATTTGACCTCCATTGTTTCATACATCTGTGCCTGAGAACAACATAGAAGCTGTCCCCCTCCGACCTCTTCAGTCAAGTTTTGCTGAAAGCACCTCTCTGGTTCTCCCATCTCCACACTTACAATATCACTAGATGAAACCCATGTGCGACTCTGTTTTGTATATTGCCTTTTGTATTATTAACATTCGGGAAAATTAGTGGAAGACTTTCAGTCTTCAGCGCTGTCAATCTGTCACCTTTCATGCACTGCTTTAAATTTCCAAAAATGCAAATGAAGTAATTAACCTGATAAGAAGCAGTGACATATAATTAGTGAACTACTGACTCTTTTTTATTTCTTTGCCATTTTATAGGATTTCATATTGGCTAAATTGGCTACTTAACAAAAGGTGTGATGTAACAGAAATTCTGCTTCCTACCATGATAAATACCGTTGCTTATTAAAACATTCTGTACTGTGTTGCCTAAGTATATTTATTTTAGATTCTTGCTGTTTGAATTATTTTATACTCTTGTAACTGAGGCAATATTTAACGATAGCAGAATATAGACTCTAAATCATTGATTCAACTAGTGGAATATCCCCTGAAGAAGTGCTAATGAACAGACACATGAAGAAAAAATGGAATTCTTAAAAATAGCCTCGAGAATAATTCTCCCTCACTCACACATAAACCCTTCCTCGGTGTAAATTTTTCAGTGCTATCTTGCATCAGAGCTGTCATCAAATGTCTCAATGATAGGCGTCAGGGTTCTCCTCCTCCTGTTAGTGATCGGATGTGCTACTCTGGTGTTTTCCATTACGGTGGATATCGATAGAGGACGCTTAGTGTATAGTAACTGTTACTGGTGGTTCACGAGTATTGAAATCAGAAGTGCTCTCTTGCTACATGTAGTGTGTATGCATATGAAATAAAGGTATGAATAGTTACTTTTATCTCAACCCCATCTTTTCCTCCACCCAAAATTTATATGATTTTGTATGGTAAATACAATCCCAAAATGTCCTACGTCAAATGAACATATTTCAAATAATCTACTCCCATTGTCTTGTTATCATTTTAGAAATGAGATGTGCTTTCATAAGAAAAATGACAACATATCATGAGAATCATATTTTAAAATTCCAGCTTACAAGGATTGTTCTATATTTGGTCAGTAGAGTGTGCATTTAAATAGCCCATATAGGAAGTACATTGAGTATAAAATTCTTCCAGTAACAGTATTCACCTGAATGTTTAAGCAGGTACACAAGCTGCAGGTATTCCGTAAGTTTTTCGGTAGAAGAGCCACCTGGAGATACTCAAATATTTTGAAGCAATGTGGGAAGCCTGTGACTAATACTTACCACGTGATGTCACTTTCCCATTTAAAAATGGATGTCAACATCTAGATGGTCTTGCTTCACTATGTCAGTGGGTCAGTGCCTATACTAGAATCTAAAAGCTAAGGCAACCCCTCCAATATATAAAATTAGATCAGTATCACACGATTTCTGCATAAACCTGAACGTACATTTGAAGAAACATGATCAAATGAAGTTTATTCTGAATTTCTAGAGGCAAAAACTCAGAAATATCTGAGGGCACAGAGTAACTAAGATCTGAAAAAGAATCAAAATCTCATATGTCTTCTGGGTCAGATTTTATATAGCACAGTCTTTATTTTTCTCTGTGTTACATCGATTAAAGGCTGAGATTTGAAAAGCTAACCCGGCTACTTTAAAGGGAAGCCCTTCTGTCTGTGTCCACCCTTCCTTTCTGCACCAACACTACCAGGTTGGAGTTTATCACTGCAGACACTGGTAGTAATGACTGCATATGCTATTTGAAGTTTGGAATTATTTTGTACCCTGGAGCATTTAGGTTTGAAATCACAAGTAAATCTTGCATTATCTGACATATACACTTCATTTGAAATTCAGAAAATAAAATCATTTCCCAATGAACTTATAGGATAATTTTTGAAATTAGTAACTGATTTTCTTGATGCTTTTCAATAGTCAATGCTTCTTCGTCTTTTACCTTCCTTTTTCCCCTTTATGGCCTTTAGTTGGGGGAAATCACAAAATTGGATAGGATAGATAATATAGATTAGATTGTGGGTTCTAAAATCTGAGATAGACTTACTTGATCTCATAGATAATGGTGCTTGAAATCATAATGTAGTCTTAAGTGCACCAACATGACAAAGATTGCTGGGCAGATGGAAGGATGACTTAGATTTGAATGGACAGTATGACCTGGGTAGGTGTTGTGACACACAGCCTGTTGCCCCTCCAGGAGAGGACTTGCTGCCCCAGCTCTTGGGAGTGCTTCTGCAGACAGCCTTCAGCTGTAGGCCCCTGCAGGGATTGCTTTGGCTGCCATGGGGCCCACATCCAAAGAGCAGTGTGGGAGATTCGAAACTCAGCCATCTTGGGATGACTCTGAAAGGTCGTTCTATGTCCAGAGTTCCCCTGGGGTTGTGTCACTGGACCTGCATCTCACCTTGAATCCCTCTGCCCACTCTGCTTTGTCCCCCTCCTCTCCTCAGATGTTGGTCCTAAGGACACTCCTTTGTAAAGATCATGCAAGTGAAATTCCACCTCAGAGTCCGTTTCCTGGAGAACCCAGCTTACCTGTGGTCTGCTTCTAAATATGCCCAACCAGACATCGCTCTAACTTCCTAACCGCCATGTCCGCTGATTTATGTAAATTTCTGTAAATAGCACATCCATTCCGAAAATAATTTTTGAGCATCTATTCTATGCCAATATATGTGCAAGGAATGGGGCCGTGGTATTTCCTGTCAAAGATGGTCCTGTCCTCTTGGAGCCTACAATTCAGTGGGCAAGAAAGACAGTGAGCAAATCATTACCGATATAATCATTATCAGGACAGAAAGTGCAGGGTGATATACACAGGTAGTCATGGTGTAATGACACAGGATTTGGAGTTAAAAGATCTAGCTGTGAGACTATATGGGCACGTCACTTACTTTCTCTAAGCATCAATTTCCTCATCTATAAAACAGCTACATATTTCCTGAATTGCCAGTATACTTAAAAAGAAATTATTCTATCTAATGAAATTATGTATAAATACTGAGAATATTAAAGAATTCCTATAGAACTTATCTGAACCTGCCTTCACCCCTGAAGGGTCACAAATCACATCTTCCTCAACTTTATAGTAATAATGCATTGTATAGTGATAATGCATTGTATAGTAGTAATGCATTGCCTAGAACAGTGGTCTGCAAACTGCAGCTCTCGAGCCACATGCAGCTCATGAGTTATGGTTTGCCGCTCTATTGAGGGAAAAAACACTTAAAAAATTTAAATAATGTACTAATGTATTTAACCTTAAGTCAAAACTTCTGGGTAAAGGTAATGCCTTACTCAGTGGTCGGCAAACTGATTAATCAACAAAGCAGCAAACCACGGCTCACGAACAGTTTGCCGACCACTGGCCTAGAATACTTGATGTATTAGAATACTGTTTTCTCTGTTTGTGCCAGGTAACAGAATATACAGTCTTTAAAATATATTGAGAATCATACAGGTAATTGGAACCTGAATTATTGATAAAAAAAAATTTAGAGTTACTTTTTAAACTTCAATAAAATTTTAAATACACCAAACTTCTATGAGGAAAATCAATCTAAAGGGTTTGTTTGTTTGTTTGTTTGTTTGTTTGTTTGAGCTTTAGTAAGGTGTCATGGATGATCAAATATTGTGGCCCCAGGCAGTTTGGCTCAGTGGATAGATCATCAGCCTGCTGACTGAAGGGTCCTGAGTTTGATTCTGGTCAAAGGCACATACCTTGATTGCAGGCTCAGTCCCTGGCCCTGGTCGGGGCATGTGCAGGAGACAACCAATCGATATATCTCTCTCACATCAATGTTTGTCATGTTTCTGTATGTCTCCATCTCTCTTCCGCTTTCTCTTAAAAAAAAGTCAATGGAAAAATATCCTTGGGTGAGGATTAATGAAAGGAGGGGAGGGGAGGCGGATAAGGGACGGGAGGGGTAGGGAGGGGGGAGGGGAGGGGAGGGGAAGTTCTGTAGCTCTGGCCAGATGGCTCAGTTGGTCGAGTGTCTTCCCATATACTAAAGGTTTGCAGATTTGATTCCTAGCCAAGGCACATAACCAGATTGTGGGTTTGATACCCGGTCTGTACAGAGGGATGCAACCAACCAACCTTCCTCTCTCCTCTCTCCCTCCCTTTCCCTCTCTCCAAAATCAATTTTGAAAAACATATATCCTTGGGTGAAGATTATTTTTAAATTGTAGATATTTAAGTTGTACTACAAAATGACCCTGATATCTGTATATATTGTGAAATATTCACCACAGCCAAGCCATTCAAAATATCCATTACCTCACACTTAATGTAAATGCTTTCGAGAGAAATTTGTTAAATAACATAATCTCCTCTGGTTATCTGCTATACATCTTTGTGCCAGGAAATCCTATCCCTTTGCCTTTCTTTTTCCCAGACCACAAGAAAATTGTATACTTTAAAACTTAAGGACATTAACACTCTCCCAGCTGAATGTATATGCTTGCCCCCGTGAAACCTAATGAAATATTTTGCCACAAGTTTTAAATCAATGATTCTGCATATATACACACCAAAGTATTCTTAGTGTCTGCCAATTAATAAAGACTCATAAGTGATTTTTAAACTGAGTATTACAATTAATTTGCTCTTTTCTTAAGTTTTTTAAACTGCCTTTTTTTTTAATATGTATTTTTGTAAAGCAATGGTCTTCTTTACCAACTCCCAGATTGTCAGTCACTTAATATTTATTTTTGTTTTGTTTCTTTCTTTCCAACCCACCGTACACATGCTTTTTTGTTGTTGAAGGAGCCTGCATGTGGCAGCATGGGCCAGGCAGGAAAGGAAAAGGAAGTTATTACTGCTCTCTTCTGGCTGCCTGTAATAATAAATCATAACTTGCCATTCCCTAACTGGTGGCTGGAGACGTATCTTCATAAATGCATGTGACCCGAGGAGTTTCAGTTTACATACCCCATCCCTCGGGGTCCTCGCCTGCAGAGAGCCCTTTCCTTCCTGAAATGAGACAAAGGTTGTAGGAATCGAAGCTGCGGCTTCAAAGCACAGGAAGAGAATGTTGTCCTATCCTGTGGCTGCCGTGGGCTCCAGCTGGCCATGTTTACCTACCCAGGGTGTGAGGCTGTGTCCATCTGTGAGGGGCTCAGCTCAGCAGTCAGGCTTGCCCTGAAGTTTAAACTTAGCAATTTCTGGAAATATTTATTGAATGTTTTCCTACATGGTTATTTTAGAGCAATAGCTATACAGGTTTGGGCTATATGCTTAAATTGCTAAGCATTGCGCATGCTGAAACTTTGTAAGATTTATCCACTTGCTAGGGTAGCATTTAACTTCTATGTTACATTTATACATTAAGTGACCACATAATTTATCATCCAAACCAGAACACTTTTAACAGTGCAAGAGGACACTACTAACAATTACTCCTGGTCAGTGGGCATTAAACTAGAGCTGTCCTGGGCTAACTGGAATGTATGGTAATCCTTTTTATGCATAATTATTTCCTTTACAAATATTTAAGCAATTTATATAATTGAGGGAGGAATAGGTGTAGTAGTTGTTGTACATTTCATAACTGCTACCCTATCTGCACCAATGTTGATGTCACTGAAGAATATATAGATACTATATCTAAAAGGAAGGATACACTTTAGAAATTGAAAATAAATGTCAAGCCCAGCCTGTGTGGCTCAGTGGTTGAGCATCGACCCATGAACCAAGAGGTCACAGTTCAATTCCTATTCAGGGCACATAACTGTGTTGCAGGTGGGATCCCCAGTAGGGGGTGTGCAGGCAGCCACTTGATGATTCTCTCTCATCATTGATGTTTCTCTCTCCCTCTCCCTTCCTCTCTCTGAAACCAATAAAAAAAGAAAAAGAAATGAATGCCAGAGTAATAGTGGTCGCTGACAGTACTGATTACTTACACGTCTTATCTCATTTAGCCTTCAGCTGCCCTATGAGGTGATAACTATTGTTCTCATTTTTTATTCTTATAATGGTTAACCAAAAGTAAAATATAAGGACATTTAATTCCAAAGCCTATGCATACTTTTAACTATAACACTATACTGCCTTCCTCTGGACATTCTTCATATCTGTGATTATGTTTTTTAAAATATATTCAGCTACACTCCCTCTGTGTAGAAAACAAGCAGTAAAGGGACTGTCTTCCTGCCAGCTCAGCACTGCTAAGTTGAGGGTCCACTGGGGCAAGAGAGTGGACGACCACAATGTGGCTTCAGCAGTTCCATTTTCATTTCCAAGTGCACAGGGCTATTCCTAGCCTAGTCCTCTGATTACAAGGTTTTAAACAGACACAATAATCAATTCTTTCTACTACTTGCCAGGTGGTTTTAGAATTATTGAGCCATACTGTGGAAAACAATCTTTCGTAATTTCTTTCTTTATAGATGTATAACTTTAAAAAAATATATTTGTCATTAAAATGCATTCTAAGTTATACCCTCTACATCCAGAAAGGAGAATGTACCTAGTTTATACCTATAGGGTGGTTTGCACTGTGTTTTTCTGGGATCACCTGTTTTAACTGTGTACCATCTGCCAGGTCCCCTGCTAGTTGCTTTGTATTAAGTTCATCTCCCAATAACTCTGAGCTAGGTATATTTATCTTCTCTCCCCTACCTGTGCTGAAATTGAGACACAGAAAATATTGAAATAATTTACTCAGGTGTCATTACTAGATGTGGCAGAGCAGGGATTTGAACCTAGGGAATCTGACTCCAAAGTCCTTAAACCAAACCACTGCACTTCTTATGAAGACTACTTACATGAAAGTTTCTATTTAAAAAAAAAAAAAAAAAAAAAAAAAAAAAAAAAAAAAAAAAGGAAGAAAGAAAGAAAGGAAAAAAAAAGAAAAAAGAAAGAAAATAAAGAAATGTGAATGCAGAACTGTGAGAGCTGAATGTCATACTTGTCTGAATTTCCTGCTGGGCAATTTAGTCTCATATTTCATCTACCAGAGCCCGTGTATTTCAGTTGTAATCACTTGAGGTACTTCAAGAGCCTTGGATGACAGAACCAAGGTTTCAGTGTTGCAGCAGAGATGATGTTTGTTTTGTGAGTAGCATGCAATTGGGATCGACGTGTGCAAAAGAATCTTCAGGAAGACATTAACAAGAAAGACTCTGCCAAACCTGGTGTCGGCTGATTAGTCATCTTGGCCCAGGGCACATTTTTAGCCCAGTGGGATGCTTTGCATGCAGGGCAGTGTGCCATACACTAGGGGAGGTACAGACTGAAGTGTAAAGTGAGGGGAGAGGTTTGTGGTAAAATATCATAGTGTATCAAACCACATAAAGACTATGTTCAAGGAGAATCACTGAATATAACTATAATCTTCATAACAAAAATGTGAAAAGATGCCAGCTTTTCATACTTTTCAAATCTTTGGGACAACTTAATCTGAAATCTCAACTCAAGGAGCTCTAGAGGGAGCTAGTCTATTTATATACATATATATTTTTTAATAAAGACATCTCAAACCTCAATCGTACTGTTAGCCAGAGCGATGATTCATTCATGCTCATACAGTAGTAATGATCTTCAGATTTATAAACGTACATTGGTGTCAGATCCTAATCTAAAGGAAACATGCATTATTTGATTTTCTTTCAGAATATTCTTTCCTGTACAAGTGATTCACATGCTGTAACCCTCACAGTGCATATGTGTAACACATGTCAGAATTTTTTAAAAGGTATTGGCTTTTGCTGATGAAAGACTTTAAAACATTTCCCTCAAAACATGTTGAAAACATCTTATATATGCAAATAGAAATATGGGCCTGTATGTATTATACATATATACATCCTACCCCCAGTTCACACTGGCGTCTTTTTAGAAGTCCTCTTGGACTTGGAAATATAAGACCTATTTATCCTGAGTGCCAGGACTGCTGGGCTACAAATATGGGAAAGTGAAATTATCTATTTCTTCTCTTAAGTTTGGTCGAAGACAACCCAGCTTACTTCTTCGGAGTATTGATCCTTGTAGTAGGCTGGATTCATAATTTCCAAAACCCAAAGCCCTCAGCTATTTCCAGGAGATATGAAATTACTTCCAACGAGTACACGACAAAGCTTCCCCATAATATCATCATCTCCCTACCTTCAAAGCTTATCTTCTAAGACAAATGAATGGCAACTTTTTAATTTAATTTAATTTTGTAGAACTAAAAAGTCTTTGTAAAACATAAAGACTTTGCTAAAAGTAGTTCATGGAGTTCTGAAAGAAATGAAACCCACGGAAAAGTTAAAACAGCTTGTAGGTACAAAAAGAGAAATAAGGAACTTATAAGGTGATAGGAAGTATTTGGATTTGGCCGGGTACTTGTGAAGATAGTTGAGGGCCTTGGAGAAAGCATGGTAAGGTGGGTGGATAGAAAAGATCTACATGATTTCTGGGGAGGGATGATAGTAGCCCCGGGGAAGGGCCATAGGGCCCAAGGAGGGGAGCGAAGGTAACAGCAGCTACCCCTCTGGTCCTCTGGTCTTCATCTTGAAAATACTCTCAACAAATACTCTTAGCTTTCCTACTTTGTTACAGTGACTTAATGTTTAAAATCTTACTTTTACTGTGGGAGAAAAAAATAACAATAGAAGGTTTCTTGTTTCTCTTCAATTTCAACCTCATAAAAAAAATTTAGTAACAAGATGAGCCTGCATATGGATGGTATGTGTTTTTAATCTGTTCAGAGAACTTGATATTTATTGGGTGAGTTCAGCTTTTGTCAGACTTGGATCATGCAAAACCATGAAGGAAATAGATTAATTGTGTATAAGCCAAGGTGGAGAAGACTATGAATAAATAAATGGGTAGAATTAAGAAGGGGAAGCAAAAATATCAGGTGACAGCATCAAATGTTTTATATTCTCAAATCATCAACATGGCTTATAGAAATACTAATTTTCCATCTTATCCTAGAAACTTTTCATTTTAGAACTGTAATGATAATTTTTAAGTGCTGTTGATGGTCTATTTTTTATCATGGGTAATTCCCATCTTGCCCTGATTTTTTAAATATTTTTTTATTGATTTTAAAGAAAGGAAGGAAGAGGGAAAGAAAGGGAGAGAGAAACATCAATGATGAGAAAGAATCATTGATCGGCTGCCTCCTGAAAGCCCACAACCTGGGCATGTGTCCTGACTGGGAATCTAACCATGACCTCCTGGATCATAGGCTAATTTTCAAGTTGCCCAACCATGGAGCCACACAGCTGGGCGGCATGATTTTTATAATTTCTCAACATTCCTTACTGGTCTGGTCTTGGATTTTTTTTCATCTTTAAAAATAATTGTCCAAGTCATTGAAATGCTGTACACATGAAAAGGGAATTAACCAAATGAGTTCATTTATATGAGTACTATGGTATGTTACTGAGAAACATCTATGTGATACAGATGAAAGAACATAGAACAAAAGTCATGGTCAAGTGTCACTTTGTATCTGTGTCACCTTTATCCAATTTCTCCGCTCAGTTTCATCTTCTTCAAATGTAAAAATAATACAAGTTTTACATATATTTCATATTATTTCAGAATAAAGTGAGAATGAATATGTCTTCATTTTGAAATGTTTGCAGTGCTGTTCAGATATAATTCAATATTATACAAACACAAGTAAAAACAATATTGTAACCTTAACCATACACATAGCCTATTAAACCACGGAACTTTAGGATATTGATGTCTGGAATAGCAAAGTTACTTATTACTTTATCCAGTTCTTGATACTATATTGAAAATATGAAAACAGAGATGGAATATCCTTTCTGCTTGAAATATTGATATACATGTTAAATTCATGTAATTGTAATTGTTTGAAGGGCTCATTTAGCAGGTATTTCATAGTTGATTCAAGAATGCATTGGAGACATTTAAATCACATGGTCCTTTATCATTTTTAGAGACTGAGATCCCTTAGAAAATCTAATGAAAACTAAGAATCTTCTCCCAGAAAAATATTTGTATATTTTATAAACAGAGTTTTGCAGGGAATTTGAAAGGTGTTCATATGATTGACATTTAGTAAGACTTTGGTGATAAGCCTTCCTCCCTTTCAGATTTCTGGGTTTTACAGACTATTATGGCCTCCACTTATTCCTCGCTTTAGCTACATCTGTCTAAGGTCTGTCTCTTAAAACAACCTTAATCCCTGTGTTCAGTCTACCCCTACTATTGCCATTCTCTATACTTTTCATCAGTGCTCATCACAGTACAAGCAGTAAGGGGTGGGGTGCGGAGGCAGGGGAAGGGAAGCGGGGAGGCATGAACCAGGCTAACAAACGTAAGAAGCAGACGAAGGCTTTGGACAGAAGTGGCAGTTGCAGGTAGTTCCATTATTAGCAGATGAAGTCGCAGCAAGGCTGAAACAGGCCAATAGTCTGAGAAACTAAACTGTTAAGATTTTCTAATTGTTAAGATTACAATTCTAATCCTAAACAGCCAAATATTTGAAATTATTTGTAAGAAGCTCTTCATTGAGATCCTCTGTGATTTAACCATCTCCCACCTTTAATAATATAATATAAACTGATTTTTAAGATGTCAAATACTGTAACAGTATATGGAGTTATCATGCTGGATTATAATATGATTTGATGTGATGTAAAGAAAAGTTGCAGTGCCAGCGCAATGGACAAACAAGCCAAAGTTCTTTTTCTCTGTTAGTCCATGTAACAAATAAATATTCTTCCAAGTTTTAATCCCCAGATTTTCTACTTTTGCTTCTAAATCATCAGCCTATTTCACACTTAGTTTTTTATCATTTCACCAACAGTCCTCAATATTTTAGTATCTTTAGAAACTACTACCTTAAATAAATTAGCATCTATTAACAACAAAATCCAAGGTTGATATTTTAAAATGCAGACATATTCTTAGAGAACCAGAGAGCATGTTCTTATTTTGTAACTTCAGCAACAATCACCCGAGATCTCCAAAAGTGTTACTCTTTAGAGTAAGGGAATGTAAGTTCTTTGTAAGCCAGGTGGAGTCACTATTGTGGAATTTTGCTTTTTATTATGTTGGTTTAAATTTTTATATGCTAGTGCCAACATGATCCAATGAGAGTGTTTGTAAAATATAATTTAGAAGAAGGTAGCAAACTACTTAATAATATATGTGAAGAATTGAATTAGCATATTATTTTATGTTCTTAAAAATATTATTGGTATTGCAAGGTGAATTTTTGTAGTGATATTACATGTTGATAACTGACATTGATTTTAAGATTTCCGTATTATATAAGCAGAAAACACCGTGAACGGAGATTAAGGTGCAGAGATGCTGCTGAGGCAGCATTAACGTGAATAGATTCCTATTAGGTAGGTAGTGCTCAGTGGAAGGGGATGTGCAAATGCAGGGTTTAAAGAAACTTAAAAGCGAGAGAGACATTTTTAAATCAGAATGCCAACAAGCATCGTTTGATACCCGAAGTATAGCTTGCAATGTTTTTCCTACAAGCTTTCATCACTATTCAGAATGCTTCCTTTTTGAAATGCGATACTATATTTCTATATAAAATTTATAAAATTAACTAAATTATAGAGAAATCACTCTTTTTAGAGGGAGAAAGAAACATCTATACTAATAAAAGACTAACATGCTAATTAGACCGGGAGACCTTCCAAGCATCCTTCTAGACAAAGCCATGGTGGCAGGACCAAGGCAGAGATGGTTAGAGGTGATCAGGAGGCAGGGGAGGGCAGTTGGAAGTGAGGAGGCTGGTGGGGGCAGCACAGTTGGAGGTGAGCAGTCCAGCAAGTTGAGGGGTGCGGGGGTTTGGGGACAAGTAGTCCGGCAGTTGGGGGCAAGCAGGCTGGCAGGGGGGGAAGAATAGGGGCAAGCAGGTGGCATGGTGGGCAGTTGGGGGCAAGTAGGCTGGCAGGGGGGTGCAGTTGGGGGCGATCAGACCAGCAGGGAAAGGCAGTTGGGTGCAAGCAGGCTGGTGGGAGGAAAATTGGGAGTGAGCAGGCTGGAAGTCAGAGTGGTTGGGGCAATCAGGCAGGCAGGCAGGTGAGTGGTTAGGAGCCAGCGGTCCCAGATTGCAAAAGGGATGTTCGGCTGCCAGTTTAGGCCCTAATTTCATGCACTGGGCCACTAGTCTGATATAAGGAAATAGAGCATGCTGTAAAATTCAAAGCTTCTACTTATTGTATTTTAACTAATTTTTATTAAGCTTTCTTACATTTGTTTTGTTAAATTAGGGTCACTAGTGTTAGTAAATTAAAACTTTTTATGATTCTTTTAATCTGGAACTTTTCTTTTTCAATTTATTTATCTTATAGACCACTGATGAATTCATCGGTTTCTTCAAGCGGCTCTTTTTCAATTTTGATAACCACTTAATTTTCTAGGAATATCATTCTTCAGGAAGAAGTTAAAGTGAATAGTTTCTTGACATAAATAAGTATATTAGAAAGCAGATTTATATTGCTAGGCTTTGAAGAAGAAGATCTTTGTAGGCATATAAAACACCAAGAAATTACAAAGCCATGGTGAAGAACAGGCTAGTTAACTAGAAGTTTTTACTGATGTGCCATCAACTGAAAATTAACATGAATTAGTCCTGTTGCTAACAGTGAGCTATGGGTACTAACTTCCCCAAAGCACTGAAATAGGAAGTGGTAGAAGAAACTGGTGAAAGAAACCCCCAGGGCATCCTCTTTCTTCCCCCTATGATCCCTTTAATCCTTGAATTGTCAAACCACATAGAAAATGACAGAACTGCATAGTTCTAAGACTAAAGTGAAATTATCTTTTTAAAATAAAATATTAGGTCTTTTCATATCTCTGGACAAGAATAAGGCATGTATTCCATGCAGAAAGAATAACTTGGAACAAGAGATGCATATTGCTTTTGTATTTTTAATACAATATTATTATCTATGACTAAGCAGGCTGCACCCAATAGAAAAAAATTATAGCCAATATTTTATTTTAATTTTTTTAAAACAGATGATTCAACGAGAAGCAGATGTAAAAAACAAGGTAACTGCTGTAGCACTGACAGACTCTTGTCACAATGTGTGGCATCAAGAAGCTGGCAAAACGATTCGAGAGTGGATGAGAGAGGTAAGACTGGGTTTTTTCAATGCTGAGATGAATGGGTGTGAGACTTTATATCCTGAGCCCCCACTAGCGTATATGACCTTCCACCCTTAAACACCTTTCTAGAGGCAGAACATTGAGAGGGAATAGGGGGGGAAAAAAGAAAAAAGAAAAAAAAAAAGACATCTACACTAATAAAAGAGAAACATTCAAATTGACTGTGCATCTGCTACGCCCACAAGCCATGCCCACCAACCAATCAGGAGCAAGTATGCAAATTAACCGAAACAAGATGGCTGTGGCCACAGAGAGAACAGGAGGCTTGGGTTGTCTCTGGCAATGGAGGAAGCCAAGCTTCCCTACCTGCCCTGGCCAGCCCTAGCCTCCGCTCAAGGCTACAAAGTTTCAATTATAGAAAATAAATAAATCCCAGATACCAAGGCCTCCGCTTGGGTCACCGGGGAACATGGCCAGCCTGCAAACCACCACAGGCCCTTCCCCCAGGCTGCCCCACACCCCAAAGGAACTCCCATCCTGTTCCAGAACACCCTTCAGGGCAAACCAGCCGGCTGCCACCCGTGTACCAGGCCTCTATCCAATCTAATAGAAGAGTAACATGCAAATTGACCATCCTACAACAAACAAAATGGCTACCCCCATGAGGTCAAAGATGGCTGCCCCCATGGGGACACAAGATGGCCACCACAAGATGGCCAGCAGGGGAGGGCAGTTGGGAGGGACCAGGCCTGCAAGGGAGGGCAGTTGGGAGGGACCAGGCCTGCAAGGGAGGGCAGTTGGGAGGGACCAGGCCTGCAAGGGAGGGCAGTTGGGGGCGATCAGGCCTGCAGAGGAGGGCAGTTAGGGGTAACCAGGCCAGCAGAGGAGGGCAGTTGGGGGTGACTAGGCCTGCAGGGAAGGGCAAGTTGGGGGGTCCCAGGCCCTGCAGGGGAGAGCAGTTGTGGGGGACCAGGCCTGAAAGGGAGGACAGTTAGGGGCAATCAGGCTGGCAGGGGAGCAGTTAGGAGGTGATCAGGCTGGCAGCAGAAGCAGTTAGGGGCAATCAGGAAGGCAGGCAGGCAAGCATTTTGGAGCTAGCAGTCCTGGATTGTGAGAGGGATGTTTGACTGTTCGTTTAGGCCTGATCCCGGTAGGGTCACCGGAGGGCATGGCTGGCCTGCAAACTACCACAGGCCCCTCGCCCAGGCCGCCCCACGCCCCAAGGGACCCCCTATTCTGCTCTGGGACACCCTTCAGGGCAAACCAGCCGACCCCCACCCATGTATCAGGCCCAGTAGGATTGGGCCTAAACGGGCAGTCGGATATCCCTTGAAGGGTCCCAGATTGGAGAGGGTGTAGGCTGAGCTGAGGGACAACCCCCCCACCCCCCACTGCACAAATTTCATGCACTGGGCCTCTAGTATTTGAAAAAATAAGAGAAAACCCTTCTGAAGAGCAAATACTCTGAAAGCCCTCTTCCCTTTTTTGGCTTTCTATAGAATATTACATATGCACACGATATACTGTAGAAGTTTTGGCTGAAGAAGGTCATGATCTGTTAAGAGGTTATTATCCCCTGATATTTAATTTTCCCACCAGTGATTTAGCACTGGTGCACTTAATTAAAAGAAAGGAACTTGGCTATACTCTGGTCTCCTCCTTTCTTGAGTTCTTAAGTGAATTGGCTCACCACTGCCAGTAGGGGGAGAAGAAATAAAAAGTTGAAATAGTGTTTTGGCAGACTCTTGAGCTAGAAGAAACCCTGGAGCTGGTCAGGATCCAGCCTTCAGTTAAGAAAGCTTCTTGTCATTTTTTCCAGGGCTAGTGAACTTGAAAACTAACAGGGACTCATTGACTATGCTCCCACCTAAAACAAAACTTTCAGCTCATTATTTCTTTTATTTCTATATATGCCTAAGCATCCATTTTGACTGAACTAATGGAACGACCAGTTGCTATGACCCACACTGACCACCAGGGGTAAGAAGCTTATTGCAGGAGCTGCCCTCAACCCTCAGGCACTGATCACTGATGGGGCCTGCCTGCCAACCACCTGGTCCCTACCTCTGGCTGGAAGGCCCCAATGACCTGATTAGGGCTGGGCCCCAGGTTGGAATGGGAAACGGGGGGGGGGGGGGGGGGGGGGGGAGGGGGGAGTGGTGACGGGTGCACAAATTTCATGCTCTGGCCTCTAATTATAAATAAACAGCTGAAGTTTTTATTTATATTTACCTTTCTGATATTATAAGCAATTGACATCAGCCACATCTTGCTATAGCAGTTGTTTAGTCAGATCATATGCTTATATGAATAAGTTGGTTGATTTTGATTTTTTTCTCAGTTTTTGTTGATAGAACACCCAGACATTTATTCAGCTGATCGCTCACCATAGCTGTGGTGGGTAATGTCTACCAGCCCTCATGGTGCACGGTAGGAACTGAGTTGACATTGGAAGAGTTTCAAAAAATAGTACTAGGCCAATGGTGGGCAAACTCATTAGTCAACAGAGCCAACCGTCAACAGTATGACGATTGAAATTTCTTTTGAGAGCCAAATTTTTAAAACTTAAACTTCTTCTAATGCCCTTCTTCAAAATAGACTAGCCCAGGCCATGGTATTTTGTGGAAGAGCCACACTCAAGGGGCCAAAGAGTCGCAATTTGACAACCACAGGACTAGGCTATATAATCCCATAGTGGGGTTATAATACCACCTATCTGTTTACACTGTTGTTGTCATTCTCCATTAGAAGAAGTACCTTTATCATAAAAAGTCCAAAATAGTTTTACTCCATTCCTCATAATGCTGTAAACATATAAAGGTGGGTTTATTTTTATCTATTCTAACACCCAGGTGTTTCTGACCACATTAGTTTTCATATTTCTTTTTTTTTTTTTTTACTTGTATCTAAATCCTTAATTGTCTCTTCCAAGGGCTTAAACTTTTTCTAGAGACATTTTATGTATTTCATGCTGATAATTTCTGTGTGCTGTTTATCTGTTCAAATGGATACATGGACAGCTTCCAGCCTATGTGGAATTTTGGACCTCTCCCAAACTAGAAACATCCCTGACCATTCTTTTTTTTCAACTGGGCATTCATTGTGTTTCATTCTAGCTGACAAATATAACACAATTTATTTATTTACTTTTTTAGGTATTTCTTACTAAGACTAGATTAGGTGTTCCCTTCAAAAATCAGAATATATTCTTTGGGATTTTATCTGACTGAAATAGGCAGTAATTTAAAGCATCTTAATTTAATCAAAACTGCCAATTATTTCTTTGCTAATAGCCTTTGTTAAAAAAAATTCTAATGTTATAAAATTTTACAAATGGCCTATCTCTTGAATAGTTCAACTCCCTTGATTATGCCTTAGGCATGAAGCAGCGTGAAGAGTTTTGCATTATGACATACCAAAATTCAAACCCCAGCTCAGTCCCCTACTTAACTGTAGTCTTAAGCAAGTTGTTTAACATGTTGGATATTCTCATCTATAAAATGTAAAACCTACCCTGTAAATATTGTTGGCACTGTAAAGAAGTTTAATAAATCACAGCTATCACTGTTGTAGTAAAATTCACATCCCCAAATAATGTGAAATACATGAACTGTATTTTCCTTTGATGGTATGAATGATTTTCATATTCAAAACACCTTACAAAAGAACAGGAGTTAGGAGAACTGAATTTTGATCATGTTTCTGGCTTTGTTACTCTTCAAGCATGTTTTGGGAAAGCCACTTTTTGTTCTTCTGAGCCTATTTCATAATTGTGAATTAGAGATAATTTCTATCCCATCTACTTCCTGAACTATTTTAAGAGTCAAAGATGATGAGCAAGAAAAAAACACAAAACTCCTTGAAAAGCATGGCACTATATAAATAAATGAAATGTATTATTATAAAAAAAAACACTATAATATCCCGAAAGTAAAATTTATATCAGAGTTGATGGAGCTTTAAAATTACCCCTGCTCAGAGTTCATCCCTAAAGCAAGAACAAAAACAGAAACTATAGAAGACTATGCCAGGTGTCCTTGTAAGAACTCAATAAATGTGTGACCCCCTTATAGATAATTTATGTGGTTTGTCAAGATAAGAGTCCAGTGTTTTCCAACACTTAGGATGAAACTCCATCCCCTCTTCTTTCACCTTTATTAGTCCTTACCTATTCTGCAAGACTCCTTGCAATAATGAAGATAAACAAGCCTGGGGTCAGTAAACAGAAAGGATGGTTGTCTTGAGCACGGGTGAGCACGGGTATTGGGAGAAGGTGTGGTAGGGGAGCCTTTGTGTCCCTTGGTGTCCACCTCCTCCTCGCCCCCTGCTCTAGCCTCATTTAGAATTATCTCAAAAACTGAGATATTTTGCAAATATCCCTCCCAAGAAAAACACCTAGGAATGTCATCCCTAAAAACGGCAGTCGAGTTATAGATGAAGCCACAGTGCTTTTGGCCTCATGGCTGGCCCCATTATTTTACCAAACACTACTTTAAAATGTGATAGTAGGACAGCGGTACAAGTTGCCGACTCATCCCTCTCATCCCTATTAGATTGCAAATTAGTAAAACCGTCTTTTGTTCTGTAAGCCAGTTTAAATTAATATTTTTAAAGTTATTGATGTTAAGTACTTGTTTTCTATAAAAAGCTGATTTTTCAGTCCTGTTCAATAGCATACATAAAGAATGTTAAGGACTATATTTTTGTATTACTTGTATAATTGTAAAATAATTTCTTTTAAAGAAGGAATGTCGGAGAAGGTTACTTTTGGCAATCACTACAAGTGAAGCCTACTCACACAAAAGGCCCAGTGCACATACTAACCCTCCTCACGAAGAGCGGTCAGAGGTGGCCAAAGGCAGCCCTCGAGAGACACTTCTCACATCAGGCCCCAGGACGTGGGGCTGCGTGGGCAAGGACGATCCTGTAGACCATGTGCCAAGTGCAGTAAGCCAGACCTAGGAAGGAACATTCTCCATAATCTGACATATATGTGGCATCTAAAAAAGTAAACATATAGAAGAGAGTAGATGGTGACTACCAGTGGCAGGGAGGTGGAGGAAATGTGGAGATGTTGGACAAAGAGTACAAAGTTGCAGGTATGCAGGTTTCATAAGTGTAGAGACCTGATGGTCAGCATGATGACTGTACTTAACAGTATTGGATTGACACTAGAAATTTGCTAAGAGAATAGTTTTCCATTTTTCTCACCACACACACACGCGCGCACACACACACACACAAATCTATGTGAGATTTGTTATTTAGCTTGACTAGAGTAAGAAATTATTTTACTATATATATGTATATCACATCATGTTATATACTTTAAGTGTATAGTTTTTATTTTAAAAAATAAAAGTAGAAAAGGCTGAGTGGGCAAAAGGCTGACTTACCCCTAGCTTCTGAGTCTTCAGCCAAGCCAGATGTATGGTCTCCATAACCATCAGGAACCCTTACCTATCACCATGCAGCTCTGTGTGCCGGTGCTGAAAACTCAGCTGGTGAATTGTTCTTGTTCTTGTATGAGGAGACAATACCTGCCACATTAAAGATCAGTGTCTAAGGCATTGGTGATTTACTACTCAGACAAATGAAATAAAAGTGAATAAACCCCTAAACTCCAGATACTTCCAAATACCTTGCATAGGAATACCTACTATCTATTTCCTCTTTAAACATAATATACTTTCATAAAAAAAATTTAATTCATTTCATACCTACACTAAAATATTGCAAACCCTTGGTTCAAATGTCAAAGAGAGCCACTCAGTACTGTGGCCAAAGGCACTTCTAATCATTATTAATAGTTCCCAAGCTTTTGGATTTCACAAAGAAGACAATTTACAATCCCCAGATCCCATAAGGTCATAATTTCAGAATAAAAGACCTTTAAATTGAAAACACTTAACTTTAAGAATCACTCACTTCTAGTGACTGTTTTTCTCTTTTCCCCTCAGACCCAGAGAAACTCGAGTTACATGATCTATCCTCATATGCTGGCTCTGGTCCAGGGCTTCTTTCTCCATGCTTGTTGGATGGGATGAGGCTCAGACATGGCTCTGTTGGTACCTCTAGTCCAGTGTGCCCTGTGTTGTCTGCTTGGGCACCTGAGAATAAGATCTCCAGGGAATGGGCATACACTCGTGCATGTTTTGAGTTTAGTTAGGGCATCCATTTTCCTTTTTTAAGTATGTTGAGAGAGAGAGGATAGGTGGAGAAAGTGAGAAAGAGAATCATTAGTATGAGAGAGAAACATCAATCAGTTGCCTCCCATACATTCCCTGATCAGGGGATTGGACCCCCCACCTAGGTGTGTGCCCTAATTGGGAATCGCACCGCAGTCTTTTGGCATACAGGACAACTCTCCAACCAGTTGAACCACCTTGCTGGGCTAGATAGTGCTTTCCCACTGAGCTCTGTCTCCAGCACTTTGCTAGCGTTCATCTCAACTGAAGAACTGGGGTGGGTGGGGAGGGGGGCAAACTGGAACATTGAGAAGAGGGATAGAATAAGCATTCAAACAGGATAGAGATTTGATTTCTAAACTATAGAACACATCTCAGAATAGGGAATTATATTTGACTAGTGACCTGTTGCAGGAATATTCCTGCAAGACTTCTTGTGGGCTTCCCTCCTGCCACTGCCCCCTCTCCTGCCCCCCTACCTCTCCCGCTGCGGCAGGCGGGGCAGGGCGGGGCAGGCAGGGCTCGCCTGACCCATCGCACCCACCACCCTCGCTGCCTCCTGCCTCCTGCCGCCTCAGTGGCCACTGGCTGCTATGCGCCTCTCCACCCCCCATGCGCTGCCAGTGCTTTCCCTCCACCAGCCGAAGCTGCCTTGCTTCAGCTTACCCTCCCTCTTCCTTCTATGCTGTCTTCAGTCTTCACCCCTCCCAACCTCCTCATATGCAAATTAATCGCCATCTTGGTTGGGTTAATTTGTATACTCTCTCTGATTGGCTGGTGGGTATGGTTTGTGGGTGTAGCAGAGTGATGATTAATTTGCATACTACTCTATTAGTAGGTAGGATAAGATAGAATTTCAGATAGTTTGACTTAATGTATTATAGCTGTATGTCTTTCTCATCTTTCTTTACATATGTATCCCAGTGTGCTTACATTATTTTATTTCATTATACTCTATGACATGGAAAGTATATTTTTAGCTTGTTTTGCCCATTTTTCTATATATTTTTCCCAGGATGGATTGGGGGAGGATAAAGATTTCACAGGTGCACACTTTCACATGTACACACTGATAAAATTTGTGGTATCAAATCTTTACCATTCTACACAGGTATTTTGTCATTCCTGAGAATTTTTTTACATATTTTTTATCTGTAAAGTGTTTATTTTCTACCCTATTTTTATGATAAATCAAAGTCCAAACATGTGCTCTGGCTGGTGTGGCTCACTGGTTGAAAATTGTCCTATGCCTCAAGAGGTCCCTGGTTTGATTCCCAGTCAGGGCACATGTCCAAGTTGCAGGTTTGATTCCCAATCAGGGACATACAAGAGGCAGCCAATCAATGTTTCTCTCTCTCGTCGATGTGTCTCTCTCTCCTTCTCCCTTCTCTCTAAAATAAATAAAAATATACTTTTTTTAAAAAAATTAAAGCCCAAATTTATGCCTAGATAAAAACTGAAATTTCAGAATCATAAAATGTTAACTTACATTTTACTTTAAATGTTTAAGTTAAAGGTGACCTGGATAAAATCTATTTTGTTCAGCTTTTTAAAGTCAGTGGTAACGAGTTAAAAAAATGATTAATTGCCTGAACATTGTAATGTATCATCACTTTTATTAATACTAGAAATATCCTATAAGACATAGTTTTACATATGTGAAGTGTATGTGAGCAGTATTAAGAATGACATATCACCTGGGTAATAGCTGACTTTCATCAGATTTGGAGGTACTACTAGGATGAATAATAATTAAAATATATGCCTAATCGCTGCCTGTCTGTCGGTAGTGCTAATTGCTGTCATTGAAAAGACTGAATTGTTTAAGAAAGAGAGAGAGAAAGAGAAAGTCATTCTTCATTGAAGCTATCTCCCTGTATCATTGGGAGCCTATTTTTAGTACCTATAGAAGTCATGATTTTTGAATTTATTAGGGGCTGTGATGAATGATAAAACAAATCATCCATTTACATATCTTGACACTGCTTTGGAGAATGCTTATTTCTTACAAGCAAGTGTCACATTGTATATAAAAGCTGGCTAATTGTCTGCTAATCTTCTGCATTATCCAGAACTCTCTGATGTGGTATTCTATCAATAGTAATATTAATTTTACTTATTTCAAATGTATGAAATATCTTCTAAAACCCCATTTCTTTTATAATTCCTGTTCTTTTGCATTGTATAATTTTTCATTCAACTGCTAATTAAGATTAGGAGTGCAAGTTAAGAATACAAATCCACTTTAAACCCTCAAGCTTTTATAATACATGAAAATACTAATATTTTATCTATTTTAAATGTAAAAAAGAGAGAAAGCATTTAAGAACATTACTAGATGTTGTGTTTATTTTCATGGATTTTTTTCCACACAGTTCAATAGTTTCATTGATCTACTGTTTCTTACAAAAATCTGCCATGCTTTGTGAACTTCACTTTCTAATCTCATACAGCAACCCTTCCTTTATGTTATTCCTGCTCTCCCTGGTCCCAGAACAGTAGGGTTGCCTTGACAAATCTATTCAAAAGCCATTCCTCAGCCTTTATTGGTGGGGACTGGGGCCTTTGAAATTCTCTCCTCACTGCAACACAGCTGACATCTTCTTCCAGACAGAATGAATTAAGAAAACACAATAAGACACTTGATCTACCAGTCAAGGATCTTTCCACAGTGAGGACGGATTCCATGGTGCACAAGCAGGGCAGCAAGCATCTAAAAATACACAATACGTGGTTGTTTACCAGAATAACAATCAGCGATTTTTCCAACATGATTGATAGGATGATTTCTTTTAAAATAAAATCTGTCTGGAAATTCATTTTGTGTGTGTGTGTGTGTGTGTGTGTGTGTGTGTGTGTGTGTTTGGGAAGTTTTTTAAGAGCTACTATGAGGTTAATCACATTTTTTAAGCCAGACTTCAAATCAGATTTAAAATGTATGGAAGGAATATAAATTATTTTTATTTCATTTGTCTGAATTATAAATTATTATTATCTTCAATATTGAAAGCTTTGTGTCCTCAGACACACAGCTACATTTCACCAGATTGTGCTTCTTTTGAACCCTTTAATACATCCTTCATTGATCCAGGTTGAAGTAAAAATTAAAAGATGGTATCATTATAAGGGCTAGATTTTGAGGAGTAAGTATAAAATCTATTTTCTTCTAGTATTACAAAGACAAAGAATATAGTTTTAAAATCTAGATACTTTTTCACATGTTCAAAATAATATTAATTTCCATCTAAAAGTTAATAATGGACACCCTTTTTAGTTTCTTTTAATTATAGTCCTAGCCTTCTCTTGGAAATATATTACATCATCAGAGGCCCAGTGCATGAAATTCGTGCACAGGTGCGGTCCCTAGGCCTGGCCTGCACAAGCGTCTGGTGTAGAAGGGTAAGTCCCAGCTGACCTGGGCCCCTACACATCCCCCTATGCCTGAGTCACAGCACCCAAGTCCCTACATGGAGGTGCTATGAGCATGGCTGGATGCTGTGGGCCTCTGTGCCCCCCAGTGGTGCCACACAGAAGCTGGGCGGGCTGCATGCTCTTTCCCAGCTGGCCTTGTAGCCCGACTCCTGTGTGAATCCACAGGGAGCCCAACTGGCCCCTGTGATCCCAGTGGCTGCAGCCCAGCTCACCCAGAAGACACCATGCAGATGCAGGGTGGGGTCCTCACAGGCACCCAGAACCTGAGTACGGAGGCTTTCCTGGAGTGTAAGCCCTGGTGTCCTGGGGAAGGGTGGAATGGATAGTGAGAGCGAGTTCAGAGATCAACCTGCATTCTCACCGCACCTCCGTCCCCGTCAACCCCGCCCCCAGGTAGCCAGTGAGAGGTTGCAGTGTGCTGCAGACACCCACTATGTTCCACGTCACTCCCTGGTGGTCAGCACACATCATAGCAAGCGGTCGAACTCCCAGTCGAGGGGACAATTTGCATATTAGGCTTTTATTATATAAGATGGTTTTAAAAAGGTCACATGTCTTCTTAATATCAACACACATGATTTGCTGAATTGTAGAAGATAAACTTTCACAGTCATGTTGGTCGTGAATAATTACAGAAAGTTTGCATAAGAAAACTTTTTATAGAGAATGAAAAATAAATTGAGTGTACTTCTAGTGGATAAATTAATCTCTACCACCTGAAAAGTTGGTCTTGGCTTAAATCATGCTTCAACAGGAAATTGTCTCTATTACATTGCAGAACTGCTGTAATTGGGTCTCTAGCTCAGAACCATTAGACACATCGGTGGAGTCCATGCTGCCTGACTGCCCCCGAGTTTCTGCAGGTATGTGTTTGATGAGATGTATGGGTTTTGTGTTTTTTAAGGTGGAAAAAAAATAAGCTTATGAGATGACTTCTGTTTTGCAAATTAAGCATGTTGTTTGGCCATGAATCTTCAAATGAGTTATTGATAACATACAGCCTGGGTCTGATCCACTACCAGAAATTTGTTAAGTAGCTGAAAATGCTTACCATCAAACTCTGTAAAGATGAATAGATGAAACAACCTGAGAGTACTGAAGACAGTTGCTGTTGAAGCTTAGGGAAGCAAGATGTCTATAAATTAAAAATTGATTATAAGACAAGGACTGGGTAGCCATGCAGGATCTCAGAATATTTGTCTCTGATTGACTACCAACTAAACGATACAACAGCAGTCAAGTCTTTGAATTTGGAAACGAGACTTCTGTGACAGAGTCTTTAGGAAAGGTTTTCATGCAAAAGATTTTGGCTGGACTTTGTGTGTTAGGATTTGGATTGTCAGAAGATATACAGGATGGCATTTTAGTCGAAAGAAACAGAGCAATGTGAGGAGTAAGTGCTAGAATAGATATGAAGATGTTCTCAGGAAACGAAGGCAGAACTGGCTGCTACTGAGTGAAGGAAGCTGAGGGTGAGCCCCTCGGATGGGCTCCAGACAGTGGACGGGTGGCTGACACCGGTTCCCAGACTGCAGGCTTTGTGCTTTGGTCTCTAATCTCTAGATTGCTTCTGGTTTGGGCTTTCACCAGTCTCGAACATTGTTGATAGTAAACACAAGGAGCAATGATATCTGGTTATGACTACAGAACAGAAATGGGCTTGGTTTGGCCATAGATGCCAAAAAATAAGCAGAAGTTTTGAACATGAACTACTCCAAACAGCATTCAGAGGAAAGAGTGAATCACTGCATATTTAGAGTTGTGGGCATGTTTATGAATTTGAAGGAAATGATTTGGACAACATTTTAAGTACGAGGTAAAGAACTGTTATAACTAAATTTCACTGTCATTATAGCTTAAAATCATGGGAATGGGAAGGAACAGTTTTGCTAGTAGGTCACTAAGAATAATAAGAAGAGAGGTCAATCCCATTTCCACCCCTTCATTCCCAGATCTGGGAGATATAGGACAAATATCACTTCCTAGAGGTCATTGTCTCATCCTAGAAGACACTGTAACTGAGTCTTCAAAAAATCATTTCGCCATTCTATCAAGCCTGCTGCGTAAGGGTCATGGGGAACATGGTAAGACCAGTGAATGTTGGCAGGACTAAGGCTCTTTTTTGTCCTGGCACTTGCTCTTTCTGATGGAAGCCAGCTGTCATGTTGTGAGCCGCTCTGTGGAGAGGTCCATGTGGCAAGAAATTGGTGTCTCTGGCCAAGAGCCAGTGAAAACCTGAGGCCTGCCAACAGCCACATGAGTGACCTTGGAAGAGGATCCTGTACCAGTTGAGCTTTGTGATGCCTGCAGCCCCAGCAAACACCTTGACTGTGGCCTATGAGAGACCTGGTACTAATTACCCAGCTAAGCCATGCTCAGAAACTGTGGGTAATGTGTCTTGTTTTAAGCTTCCAAATTTTGGGGTGATTGGTTCCGCAGTAGTAGATAATTATTAATGAAATAGGTTTAAACTTCAATTCTCTTGGTCTTAAGCTTAAGTAAAAGCAACCTTAACTTTTTTGAGACTAAAGCCTTATAAAGCTCATCTTTGTTCTGATACCTTAGGGTTAAGATCTAAAAAAGCATTAAAAAATTCATTGAAGGCAATTCATTCCTCCTCTTGTTCCCCTACTGCCTCATTAGACTTGGCTGTTCAGTTTATTAGAGAAAATATGTTAAGTTTCTTATCACACTCATTTGATCTTACATGAAGTCACCTCACTATTCAGCTCTTCTCTGACCAAATTTTTCTTAGGGCAGAACTTACTCTCTGTAACCTTCTATTCCCTGTGGGATTCTGTTACAACACATTTGGCTTACATGATGAGATTCCATATACATTCCCCTGCCTATTTCAAATATTTATTGAGCGTTTATTACATTCCAGGTACTAGAGACATAGCAACCAACAATAGCTTGTCATATTTTTTTAAAAAAAAAACAAACACATTTTTTAAAGAACTGTTTCCTGGTCCTCTGCAAATGGGTATGTTCTTTCTTGTGAAGTTGGTATCAGCATTAGGTTGCATCAATTGAGAAAAGAGATAGTGCCAGCACCCTGTATTTTCCACACCGACTTACAAAAACTGAACAGCTTTCAGTTAAAATCAGTGATTTCCCTTAAGGAATCCATACAAAAATGTTAACAGGGGTGTAACGTGATCAAAACGGGATTTTAAACAAGAATAGAAGAGAGAAATGAGAAGCCAGAAAACAGTAGACTCAGCAAGCTGTGGTGATAGAGCAGGTCTATGAGGTTGATGGCATGTACTGGAGAGGTGGCAGTGGAAACGGAAAAGGTGGGAGAGCTCCAACAAATAGGGCTCAACACTCCTTGATGATAAATAGATGGATTGTGGAGGCTAATAGAAAAGGAAAAGACAATGGTAAGTTCCAGTGAAATGTTACTGGAATAATGAAAATATCATTGCTAGAATAGGGGGAAAGGAAAGGGAATCCAATTAAGAAGAAAAAATGATGAAATTGTTTTATGACCTAATTAATTGAGGTGATAGCAATTCTGGTGATGGCAGGAAATTCAAATGGAAATAACCAAAGGTTGTTGAAATACGTTTGAATCACCTGAAGTTCTCTGATCAATAATCCTGTTATCTGTAATTTAAAATGTTAGTATTATTTGAAGATTTCAACATGTGTACTGACCACTAGTTAGTAATGGGTATTCAGACTATATGTTCAATTTAGCAAAGTCAATTTTTGTTGTTGTTGTAATATGCTTTTTATCTTTTGACTGGAAGTATCATGGTCATAGCAATAAAATTACCTATAGAAATACATGTTAATTTAATAATGTATTTTTTCCATTATTACTAAATATGTAGTAATTACTAAATTTAATCCTTTACACAAAAATAGATCTATTGATCATAATAGTTTAATTTTATGAATGTTGTTGCCTATGAATGTATATTTTAAGAATAGATACAATACAATTTTTAAATATACTTAAAATGTCACTGATAATTATTTCACTATAGTAATATTGTTCTTTCTTTTCTTTTGAAAGCAAATGTAATACTTGACAATGCCATGCTTAAGAGTGGGCAATGTTGCACCTTCTACTAAAAATGAAGTCTGACTTTTCAGTTGTCATAACATATAGTGAGTGTTGGAATTTTGATGAATCTTGAATATGTGTCTAGTGCCCCATTTTTCCCTATTAATAGCGTTTCTTACTAGTAACATCAGTCAGCTAAAAACACTGTTACTCAGAGAATTATATAATAGGTTAATAGAATCTGGTTTAGAGTACAGCCCACACTGATTGTTTGTACATTTGTTATAAAATGGCAACAGCAAATATCTGCTCATTTATAGAAATTTTATGAAGATAATTTTTTAAGTGTCTAGAGGGGTATTTGCATTCATCAGAAGGAAGGAGCTGTAAAAAGTAATGTAGTACGATATATTTTCATTGGGCATTTTAGAATTTAAGACTATAATTTATTTTATGAGTATTATTGATCATTTTAATCCTATAGGAGTGAAAAGGCATTTCTAAAAATATTCTCCCTTCCATTTCCTTATCTAATTTTATTTTTAAACAACAAATAACTTAGTTATTCATGTTTTCCTATGTTTTCTGTGACACTGATAGGGTCACAAAATACTACACAGAAACCAGAGTCACAGGAAAGTAGAAAGTATAGTGACAAAATCAAAAGGCAAACTACCAGTGGAAAGAAGAATGTTCAGTAGGTCAAAGAAATCGGGGCACAGTAAAGCTTAAAGCAACATTTGGGTAGTAGCAAAGATGAAATTAGAAATGCTTCCCAAAGATAGCTAATATAATTTTTGACCATGTCTGAGGAGACATTCCCCCACAATGAACGAAAGGAAAGCAAAACGTGAATGTTGGAAAGCAGACGGGGTTACAGAGCATTGTCTTCTTCTGACTTCTTACAAGTCTGGACACAGCTTGTTTGCCTGGCGCGTGACTGACAGGTTGCTCTTTGCCTGGCGGTTCTAAGGCTGCTGCTAAGGCTCCTAGACTTCCTGCTCCCTCCAGCTGTGCTCCTTACAGGCCTCTCTGGGTATGTGAATTCAGTCCGCAGGTATTTGCTGTGGCCTAAAGCTGCTCCAGGGACAGACATAGCAGGGAGTTATGGCAGAGAAGGTCCTGCATGGAGCTTACCATCTAGCAGAGACAGGTATTAAACAAAATAACTAGGAAAGTATCTAGTATGTTAGATAGTGGGAGTTGGTAGGAAAAATATAAAGCAGGAAGTAAGGACCTGAAACATGCATGTGGAGGGGAGGATTTGAATTTTTAGGGAGGTGGCAGGAAAGACCTCACTGGGAAGATGACATTTCTAAGACATGGCTTCTAGTCCTGACCTCTACCACGTCCTATTGATTAAAACAATGGTATTGCCTTCCTGGCTTTAGAGATCCTTTTCCTAGACTTCAGGGTTTCTATTCAGCTCCGAAATCTGCCCTACTTCCTTCTCCATAGTCTCTTGTCCTGAGTCCTTGAAAAATCTGACCAACACATCACACCTATCTTACCCTAACGTGTATGGTAACCATAAAGCATAGCTACCAGCAAGTGATTAAGGCTATTCCTATCCCACTCTGCCTTACACAGCACAGGTAGAAACATCTGCTTGGCACTCTGGAGTTCATATACAGGGTTGCTTATGTCCAGGGGTGAGATGATGGTGCCCTCCTGGCTGACCTGCAGGATGAGGAGGCAATATTTTTAGATTCTGTGATCACCAGGCACACAGGATGGAAAGCCCTGCCCCACAGCTTTAATTTTTCACCTGTTGCCTGAACCTAAATTCACTAAATGATGTGGTCCATGTGTCTTATGCCTATCAACATACTTCCTCCCAGGACTTGTATTATTCTCATTTTTCCTTGCTCTTGTCATGGCTTGAGACAGGCTTTTCTCTGTTATTTCAGCTTACCTAGAAAACTTGGTGTGAATTAGGGCACCTCACAATTAGACCAATAACACCAGAAATGTTTTTTTTAAAAAGAAGAAGAAGTGGGATTGAGGGTGGGGGTCAGAGCCTTAGTAGATCTCTTAAGAATTAAGAACTAGCCAAAATCCGTTTGGCTCAATGGATAGAGCATCGGTCTGCGGACTGAAAGGTCCCGGGTTCGATTCCAGTCAAGGGCATGTACCTTGGTGGCAGGCACATCCCCAGTAGGGGGTGTGCAAGAGGCAGCTGATAGATGATTCTCTCTCATCAATGTTTCTAACTATCCTTCTCTCTTCCTCTCTGTAAAAAAAATCAATAAAAAAAATATATATATATATATTAAAAGAGTTAAGAACTAAACTTGAAAATGACTATATTTAGATGATCTTGTTTTGGTTGTGAATATAGGAGAATGGGGCTGCTGATGACATTTTCCTAAACTGTCAAGCTCATTTCTCCTCCAGAAAAGACAATGGGAAATTAGTGATTTCTAGGTGAATTTGAATTGTAGAAAACCTGCTAATGTAATCCTGATTTCATTTAGATTGACTGTTTACATTGACTAAACTTACTGAATATTTGCTAAATATTCACTTCACTTTATTGCTGAAAATATGTCTTGAGGAAATGACACTACGGAGTTATATCTCTTTTTTTGTTAGTGAATAATCACTTCCTTCTAAAGATAGCAATGAAAAATCAACAGTAATTGCTTCTAGAATGTGGTGTCATTCAGAATGTATAGACAAGTTGAGTCGTCTAATATGTTTTTAGACTCAGCTCAAACTAATTAGGTAATTGAAAATCTATACTTTGCCTCACAAGCAGACCTTAAAAGTCAGGGCATATTAGCATATATGATACTGTATCACTTTTTTACTCCATGTACTGCATAAGAATTGTTGCATTCCTCTTTTCATTTAAAGGATATATGTTTTAATCCTTAAATGATGCTTTCAGTAATTAAATAGTACTCAGACAGTTTTTGTTCTTTACTCTAGCATCGGCCTTGTAGCTGGTATCCATCAGTTAGCTTCCCTATTCATTGTTCTATACTACCTAATAATTATTAGTCAATTTAAGGGATAAGTGTTCTAAAAGTTGACCACTAGAAATTCTTGTGCTTTCAGTGAATCATTCATGATAATTCAATGAAATCAGGAATTTTGGGAATTTAAGGAAACATTTAAAATAACATATCTAAATTCTATATGATATTTATGTAGATCACCAATATTTGCATACTTAATCAGATCCACTATGATCCCATGATTTTGACTTAGTTTTCCAATAATCACAGTGAATATAAGTAGTCTCATTCCAGAAATCTCACTTTTAAAAAAATTAAAAATAGCCATCATGTTTTTTACAGCTTTCTGAACCAGTTTGTGAAAATCCTTTCAAGAATTTGGCGGTAAAGGTGGCAATTTCCTTTTACTGAGCTAACTCTTCCCTTTAAAGATAAAAAATTGTAAGACTAATTATTTTTTTAATGCTTTGCGATACATAAATGAATAATATAAATTTGTATTTGTACTTGAAAGTTATGTTATGAATTTATTTGGAAGAGCTGTTAACTTCTGTCCCCACATGGCTCTTAATGCTATGTTTCTAATTGTTGGAAAAGTAAGTTGAGGATCACTGGTACCTAAGACAGAAACTTTTGTCCTATCTTGTCTGATAAAATAGTAATATGCAGATTGACCATCACTACAGCACATAAGATGGCTGCCAGCAGGGGAGGACTGTTGGGAGGGACCCAGGCCTGCAAGGGAGGGCAGTTGGGGGCGGTCAAGCCTGCAGGGGAGGGAAGTTAGGAGCAGATTTTACCTGGATCTGGCCTAAACAGGCAGTCAGACATTCTTTGAGGGGTTCCAGATTGGAGACGATGCAGGCTGTGCTGAGGGACGCCCCTCCCCCCCCCCCCATGCACAAATTTAATGCACCGGGCCTCTAGTTTACCATAAGTATTGGTCTCCTTGCCATGGCTGTGCTTCACTTGTCCTCTATTTCTCTACCCCTGTGTGTCAAGTTCTGTCTGGGTCACTGCTCTTGATGGCTTTCCCTGTTGTGTGTATATATTTCTCTATCTCTGTGTGTGTGTGTGTGTGTGTGTGTGTGTGTGTGTGTGTGTGTCATCGGGGCTAGTCTCTGTGTATGACTCTTACAGTTTTTGTCTTCTGTGTCCTCCTGACTTCAGTCTCCCCACCTGGGGATTCTTTGTCCCATAGCCTCAAGCATCACATCTCCCCAGCCCACAGTTTCTGCCTGCGCCTGCCTGACCTGTGGGGCTCACTAAGTCCCCTGAGTTTTACTTCTCTTTGACTATGGGATACGTGCCTCCCTGAAGTCACAAGGTCTCTGCTCTTGACACATATTCCCACTCTGCTCCCTCCTACACCCTGCCCTCCCTGCCGGCTCTGTTCTGACACTGAGAGACATCAAATCACCAGAGATAATCTATCAGCTAGCAAAAATACCCCAAAGCAAACCTCATCAGAGAAGTCGCATTGCTTCCTAGACATGATTCAGAACATCTCAAATAAATACTTTGGTATGAAGTGAAAATTCAAAATGAGCATTAGACACCATAGATAGGCCAAATATGTTCTATTTATAAATTCCCAAGATGTTCTAAGTTGATTATCAGTACTTAAAAGAATGGGTATATTTGTTTAAGGTTTTGTTTTATCAGATTCTTTTTTTAAAATATATTTTTATTGATTTCAGTCAGAAGGGAAAGAGAAAGAGAGATTAAAAACATCAATGATAACAGAAAATCATTGATGGTATGCCTCCTGCACACCCTCCACTGGGGATCGATCCTGCAACCTGGGCATCTGCCCTCTACCAGAATCAAACCCAGGACCTTTCAGTCCACAGCCTACGCTCTATCCACTGAGCCAAACCAGCTAGGGCTGTTTCATCATATTCTTAAAATATAGTCTTACTTTAAAGGAAAATAGTTCTATTTAATTATAAATTTTGAGAGATAATTCGTTTGATCAGTGACTTTAGTTTTTATGGATCAAAATGGATTTAACGGATATATCATATGCAAATATTCTTTAAGAATTGGTACTAGTATTTCTGTCCATGTTGTCTGTTAATATCCCCTCCAGTCATACATATCGCACCTCAAGTATTCAATAGGTTATACTAATAAAGAAATCATATACCAGTTAGTTTACAGATATTTTGAATAATCTCATGGCACAATCCTTGACAGAATTTTGTTATATTACAGAATTTCATAATTTTTAAAATACCGTAGAAGTTACTTGTTGGAAATTTGGGCAAAGACACATGAACATAATTTTAAGTTTGTGTAGCAATGATTTCTATAAATGAGACTATTGTAATAAACCCTAAATTAAAATTTTCTAATAACCTTCCAAAAATCAATATTGGCTTAGAGAGTCTTTTATTTTTAGCTAATGTTTCAGATGTTCTTAAAAAGCAACATGAATTACCTTGGTATTTTACTTTTATTTCATTTTGATGAATTGCTTTAAAAAACTTGGTCATTTTAAATTTATGTGGCAAAGTAGCCACACCTTTCCTGGTTAGTTCCCAAGGGAATGTGATTAAATTTAAAATAGGACAAATACAAGTGATGAAATGTAACCAATATGTGGGAAAGCTATTTGTGTAACTGGATGATGTGCAGCTTGAACTTTATAGTGAAAGTGCAATCTTTGCCCAGCTAGTGTAGGTCAGTTGGTCGAGTGTCATCTCATGTACCAAAAGGTTGCAGGTTTAACTCCTGGTCAAGGCACATGCCTGAGTTGCTGGCTTGATCCCTAGTAGGAGGCATGCAGGAGGCAGCAGATTGATGTTTCTCTCTCATCAATGTTTCTATCTTTCACCCTCTCCTATCTCTCTCTAAAAATCTATAAAAACATATTTAAAAGATAAAAAATTATAAAATTTAAAAAAGTAAAGGTATAATCGTCCATAACCATTGTAGTTTAGATTCTTGTAGCATGTTTCTTAGGAAGGAATAATCCCTCAGAATTATTTGGTTTTGCTTTTCTTTAGAAACAATATCAAGCATATGAAGTCAACGTAGACAGCAAAGCTTAATTTCAGAAAATCCAAATTCAATTAAATAAATTTGTTTCTCCTAAATTCATGTCTTACCTGAAATTTGAGTTATCCTTGGTTCTCTTTAAGTAAGAAACTAGCTGTAAATATCATTCCTTAATTCTAAAATGATTTCTTGAGCACTTAATATATACGAGGCACTAGTTTAGACTGTAAGGGTATACAGGTTGCTAGACATGACTCTTGCACCTTCAAGGAACTCGTGGAGTCTTAAAAAAAAGTTTTCTGCTTATTGCAAAGGTTATTTTTGTTCCTAATCAGAGGATGGTCACTGAAATAGGTAGGCTGAGGAGGAAGGATAAGGACTTATAAATTCCAAAAACTACTCTTAGTTCACTGACACACTCCTTTATTGAATGTTGCCCCATTGAGATCTAAGATTTAATGCATCTTCTGACAATATTCAGTTATGTTACAGAATTTCAGAATTTCTAAAATACTTCAGAAGTTACTTGTTGAAAATGTGGGCAAAGACACATGAACATAATTTTAAGTTTATGTAGCAATGATTTCTATAAATGGGACTATTTTAAGAAACTCCAAATTAAATTTTTTACCTTTGTTCCATGTTACTACATTTTACTTTAAATATATGTTCTAGATAAATATGTTACTTTCCATTTCAAACTCCATAATCAATATTTATGATGAAGAACTTTAGATTTATCATGACTGTGGGAAATTTGTATTTTCCCAGGTATGTGGAGAATTCTATGATATGGCCAAATAAAGATATACAATCACATTAGCTATAAAATGTAGATAATACTAGAATCAACAAATTGAGTTTTGTCAGAATTAAGTGAAATAACCGATATAGGACTATTAAAATAGTACTTGGCATATAGTTAGAACTCAAAATATAGGTGGTCCTCACTTTGCATGGTTCCAGTATATACTGATTTCAGCCACCATAAGTTAGCTAAATAACACCAACTCCCCTGGAAAAAATTTCAGTTACCACAATATATTAAGTGTGAATGATTGCATTAAGGACAAATTCCTATTTAAATAGTAGATGGCACATTATTATCAGTGGCTAGTCAGCACTTCTTTCAAAATGCGTCGCTGACTTATCACTGTATATCTGATGTTCAGTTCCTACACAGATAGCACTAGCTTCCATTTTACAAAATGGATGATCAAAAGAGACTTGGCCAACAAAGATAAAAGTGCAAGAAAGAAATGAAATTAGAAAGTGTTTGTGACAAAAAAAGATGAAGATGTCCCAGAGGAGATGACACTAGCAAAACAAATAAAAACACTTCATGCCAAATGAACTCTGAGCTATTTCACGACATTGTAACTGTGAAGGATAAAATGTTGGAAGCTGATCTGAACTTAGGAGAATGACAGTTTGCCAAGGCGTAGGAAAGATTTGCTTGAACCCACATCGTAAGTTATACTAGTATGACAAGAAGGCAAGCACTGTTCAAACTACTCTTAATAAGTTTTTATAAAGAAATAAAGTAACCATGGACATAGATAATAGTGGGGTGAAGGCCTGGGGATGGGGCTGGAGTGGGAAAGAGGGGGTCAATGGGAGAAACAAGGGGGACATCTGTAATACTTTCAACAATAAAGATAAATTTTAAAAAATAAATTAAATAACTGGAAAAGGAAGGGGGATGAAGAAGTACAAATTTCCAGTTATAAGTGACGGAGATGTAATTTGCAGCATAAGGGATATTGTCAATAATCCTAATATAAAGAGCTGGGTGGCATCACGACTGAATGGGTAACTGGTCACCATGAAGTACATGGAGCACCTCTTTGTCCCCCTTCTCCCCCAGGCCCCGAGCCACTCGCCATGAAGTGGGGCTGGTGGTGGGGTAGGACAGGGAACTGTTGGTTGGTGGTGGTGGGCTGCTTCGAGGGATGGCTGTGAGCTGAGCGGAGCAGTCACCCAGGCAACAGCGAGTTTCATGGAGCCATTGCGAGGCAGGGAGTTTCGAGGAGCAGTGGCGGGGCGGGGAGAGTTTCGCAGAACATGCAGCGTTGAGCTTCGCAGGGCAGCAGCAGGCTTCTTGGAGCAGTTGAGGGGCAGAGAAAGCCTCGCGAAGCAATCCAGGGGCCTCGAGCATCACAGAGTGTCCTGGGGCAAGGAGCTTCATGTAGCATTGCAGGGCACAACGGAGGCCAGGCTAGGCCTAGGGACCCTAACTGCGCATGATTTCGTGCATACTGGGCCTCTAGTCTATACTAATAAAAGGGTAATATGCTAATTGACCAGGAGACCTTCTGGACAAAGCCATGATAGCAGAACTGAGGTAGAGGTGGTTAGGGATAATCAGGCCAGGAGGGGAGAGCAGTTGGGGGTTATCAGGCTAGGGCGGGGGTGGGGGGGTAGTTGGGGAACAGCCGGGCCTGCAGGCAGGTGAGTGGTTAGGAGCCAGCAGTCCTGGATTAGAGAGAGTGCAGGCCGAGCTGAGGAACACCCACCCCACCCACCACCCACCCGCCCCCCCATCCTCCCTACCCACCCACCACCACCACCCCCGTGCATGAATTTTGTGCACTGGGCCACTAGTATTGTAATAACTGTTGGTAATAGATGGTTACTAGACTTACTGTGGTGATTACTTCATAAGGTATATAAATGTTGGATCACTATGTTGTATACATGAAACTTATATAATATTGTATGTCAACTATAATTAAAAATAAATTTTAAAAAATTATCATAATTCTCAATGTTTCTAAGTTTTAAATTGCAGTGTATTGAATACAACTATTTTTACATTTTTTTCATTTTTCTATTTATTTTTTTACTTATAGTAACAGGATTGTTAATCTTTTGACAAAAAAAAATAATTAAAGGCCACAAGACAACTATAGTTCCCATTCATTACTATTATTACTTTATTGGTTTCAGCTTGTACAGTCATTTTTATAGTCCCACCACTACTATGCAAAGCAACACATGGTAGTTATTTTATCCAGCCAGTCTACTATATATAGCTTTAGAGAAAGTGTTTGCTACTTTTCAATATTTGAGGAAACTTTCTGTCATTTCTCTCCTGCTTCTGTCTTTGTGTTTTCTATATTATGTAAGTCCTGATTCTAGTGATGTCTCATTACAGAGTAACTCTCAGAGCCTCTCAGTATATCTTCTACAGAAGAAGTACAGCACTTAACCTTCTCAGTTTTTCTATTCTTCAGTATCCCACCTTATTTCTCATTCTCCTAAACCTACTTAAGTTCGGCACTGACTCTTTTCCTTTCACTCTTCTTCCTGCTACTGTCCTATTCTTCCCTCTTCTCCCACAATGCCTGTCAGTTCTTTAGTGCATTGCCCTCCTTTCAAAATGACACCTGCCCTAACACATATTCTTATGAGAAGCTTTTTTAAATGCATTGGCTTCTTCCTTTATGTTTCATCTACATTTCTGTCAATCTTAAAAGACAAATGTTTTCCTTGAATTTAAATTATTACAAGAAAGTCTATGTGAGCAAAATGTCAAATTCTAGCTGGAAGTTGACTGCATTAATGCTGATAGGCAACAAAATGAAAATTGAAAATAAACGCTGCATATTTTCACTATATACCCTTGTATACTTCTTGAACCATGTGAATATATAGTTGAATATTCAGAAAATAATTAGTAAAACTCACATTAAATAAATAATGATAATTGTTTTCAGTTTTTCATTGGCAACTTGTTTGGTACAATTGCCTTCTAAAGTTCTGAGGCTCTCAGAAGATGAAACCTTCATCTGTCTGATGTTATCTGCACACACATAGAAGGAAGAGCAGCTACTGGGGCTGCATGGACTCTAGGCAAATAAATGTGGAGTTGGGCATGAGTGTTGCTCAAAAGAGAAGCTGATAGCTTGGTTGCATGTCTTTAAGACCTTGGGAATCATAGTGATGTGACTTTGAAAAAGAATTCGTTTTATCAGCTGATTTATTGCCTCATTGTCTGAAGCCAAGGGTTTTGTCAGATTTATAATGCTACAAGGAGTTTTTTAATCTACATATTTAGATGAAGTTACTGTATTGGAACTGGTCATTTTAAGTCTGGTACTGCCTCTTGAATTTTCCATGGTCATTACTGCATGTCATGTTACTGAATCTGTTCTTTTGTTTTTCCCCAAGAAGATACTAGTGTCTTTGTTTCTCTTGCTTCCGTTCATAACGTCTAAAAGAGATTCCACGGGAGATCACAGAGGCCCAAAACTTATTATAATAATGGCACCAAAATCAATTAATTGGAAGCTAGTTAACAAAAATTCAGTACCTAAAAGAGTTATCTCCTGTAAACAGAAATTTTCGTCTATTTCTCATTCACTTCTCTGAGCCCATGCTACAGTCTGAATTACTGGTTCCTTTAGTCATAAGCTTTCGGTTCTGTTGAGTGTATTTTACTGTGCAGCATGATAGAAACTTTTCATGTTAAACCAGCTGTGCATCTCCTGCTCTACAGTGGAAGCAGAGCACAGATTGGAATGCAGAATGTGGTGAGTGCGCCCCGAGTGCAGTAGTCAGTGCAAGAACATCCATAAAGCTTTGCTTCTGTAACAGGGCAAACTCACCTAAACCCTGTCTGTAAATCTTGCCTGGCATAACAAGACTTTATATGTCTGTGACTATCTGTGAATATACCTGACTCATCACCATAGTGCCTTTCAACCCATCCCTACTCAACTCAACTGCTCTTCCTGCCTTATGCAGATATTTAAAATTCCTTAATACTTCTGGTGAAGCCATAGGGTTTTTATACTTAATATTACTTCATAGCACCAGAAGTTCATAACTCATGAATATCACAAATGTATAAAATAAAAGGGAAGATTTTTTTTCTGTGTATTCTAAATCTCTTTGTTGTTGGATCATATGTGAGTCATGAGCTTTTATTTCAAAGCAGCAATTATATCACAGCAGTCATTTTTTAAAATGACAAGAATAATGGCAAAAAGTATGTGTGTGTTTTTTCTCTCAAAAAAAAGTATTAGTGTCTCTGTTTTTCTTGCTTTTAAAAGTTTCTTCAGTCTTGATCTGAAAATGAGAAAATCAAGGAAATTCTACATTGGCAACATTCTAGCTTTTCTCTGTATTTTGTAAGAATAAAAGCATCTGGTATCACTGTCCTTTGGCCCCTCCTCCTGTTCTCTGTTATCACCTCAGCAGAACAGTGCTAATTTTTATTTACCTTGTGAGTTATCTCATAGAGTAATAAATGACTCTGTTTAGTGGCTACACTGACTTGATTAACTCTTTTTTGTGTTATTACATCTTTAATGTTCTTGTTGTATGTAATCTACCTTTGGGTGTCAGTTTTTCTTAACTGTATAACATGTCTTTGATGTCTCACTTTGTCTTACACTGTTTTCTACTTAAAAATCCACACAGCAATTGATAGTTTAATTACTTCAGTTGTTTGGAAGTAGTTTTAGTGAACTGAATTGTTGGAATGTGTGGTGTTAACTGTCTCACTGAGAGGTGGAAAGTGTCACTCTTCTCTATTCAGCTGCCACAGTTTTACTGAATTCTTGATTCTGCTTCTTAGACTCAGAGGGCTTCCCAGTGGATCTTGTGTCCTGCCTTTGCCTTCTGTTTTGCTCCTTGATTAGTGTGGTCTTAAGGATCTACGCCTGCCCTTTGGTGTCAGCGCTGAGTTTTTAGGGCCTCTGCAGAGAGGGGGGAAACTATAAAATTAGCACCATCTCCTCTGCCTCACTCTCTCTAACTTTTAACCATTCTTACATCTGGTCTGCTCTGTTGAGCTAATCACATTAAAAAAAAAGTTGGGCTTTTATGTCGTGTCTGTGTGTGTGTGTGTTGTTTGGAAACATATATTTCACATATATGAAAAATGAAGCTTCACATACATTCTTTTTTAAGTTAAATTTATTGGGATGACATTAGTTCATAGAGTCATATACATTTCAGGTATACATTTCTCTGATACATGCCCTGTTATTGCATTGTGTGCCCACCACCCCAAGTCAATTCACCTTCCATTGCCATATATTTGGCCCCCTTTACCCTTTACTACCTTTCACCCCCTTTCTTCTGATAACCACCATGCTATTGTCTGTCTATTTCAATTTTATATTCCACATGTGAGTGAAGTCATATGTGTCATATGGTTCTTAGCTTTTTCTGACTGACTTATTTCACTTAGCATAATATTCTCAAGGTCTACCCACGTTGTCACAGATAGCATCTTTTCTTATGGCTGAGTAGTATTCCATTGTATATATGTAGCACATCTTCTTGACAAAGGAGCCAAAAACACACAATGGAGAAAAGAACGCCTCTTTAATAAATAATGCTGAGAGAGTTGGAAAGCCACATGCAAAAGAATGAAGCTAGACTATAGCTTGTCCCCTTGTACAAAAATTAATTCACATATATTTTTAAGTGAAACTTGGTCCTCTGTCTGGAGCATGAGCAGCTCTCAGAGAGATGCTTTTGGGAAAATGAGGAAGCAAGGATTACCTTCCAAGCCAATGAGAGAATTGATCAGCATGTTGGAGTAAGTCAAAGCCAGACTTCGCTCACATCAGGTGTTTTATGCACTTGCTATGCTAAGAGCACTGAGGATAGCATGTGCATTAGCACATTTTTACACAACCACGTACAAAATAAATCATATCTGTAATGTCCACTTGGGAGGTTCCATATTTTCTACAAAGAGAGCTAAAATATGAAGCTACAGCTAACTGTTTAGGGCAGCCAGAGTATCGGAGTGGAAAGGCGGGGAGTTCAAAGTGGTCGGAGATCACTGTGGTCCTGAGAATATAGGCAAAGCTTGCCAAAGAGATGAGACTTGAGCCAAGCCCTATAAAGATGCTTGTTATTAACCTGGCCTCCACTATCCCCTGCTTCTTAACCGTTAGTGGATCTTGGCAGTTGGTTTTGCCATCTTACAATAAAGGATACTTAGGGAGAGCCTAATAATGTGTATCCTAACACTTTGTGCATTTCTGCTCACAAGTTAACTTCTCTTAATTCCTGGATCCTTATAATAGAAACTGTTAAGTTCTTGTGCAAGTGTAGTCATCCTGCTTTCCTGACAGTTTCTTTACTCTCCATTTAGAGACTAAATATATGGGGCCTGGGATCATGTGATTTTTATCCTTACTTCTTAATTCCCTAGGGATAAGACTGAGCTGCTTCTTACATTGTAATCTAATCACTTACTGAGAGGCCTCTGTATTTGTTGAAGGTGATGGATTAGCTTTTCAAGCGCCACGGCCCATACAGTGCTGGATGTCTGAGGCATCCCCATCACCTGCCTTCCCCTGAACTCTATTTCTGTTCCAACCAAATGTGCTCCTGCCTTTTTTCCCGGATCACCCCATTTCCATAGCCCATTAAATACACTTTTAAGGAGATGTCAAGACTTCCCCTAAGAGTATGGGCTTTTATTTGTGACAGCACATATGCATAACCCAGGAGATAGGCACCTTGGCAGATTCGATCTGACCCAGTACAGAAAAAACCTTAATTGAGAGCATCTAAGTTAATTTTTAAAAACTTCAAGTCAATATAGCCTTATTTTTTAAATTAAAATGGTTTTAGGTACTACGTTTCAGCTCAGTTAATATAATAAGCTTTCCTCAAATTCAGTTGAACTTTTGTCCAATTCACTAAAAACATTTTCAGTAAACTGTTGCTTTAGACAGCTAATGAGCTTTTTCTCTGTGGTGCTTTTACACAAAGGGGCTGGTTTCCATATGTGGGCCTTGATTTATACAGTTGATCTCTGTTGCTCCTCTTTGTGATCTTTCATTCTGTTCATTCTGGTTGCTTTGTAAGTTTGAAAAAAATAGCATGCATGTAGACCTGGAAAGAGTAGGTATGAGCAAAATTATTCTTAAGCAAAATTTTATATATTGTAAACTATTTTTCGTAGACAATCATCTTGAAACTTGTCTCAAAGAAATATGGAGATCTTTTCACCATTAACACTGCAGAGATTCATTTATTTAACATTAAACAAATACCTAGTGGCTTCCTGCTCTGTGCCAGATATAGTTCCAGGTGCTGAGGATTTCACAGTGAACCAGACAAGGGCCCTGCTCCTGACCAGCACACATTCTGACTGTAGTTGCAGTGGAGATGCAGGCAACAAACAAATCATCACATACACAGCCATATCCACAACCTCATTACCTGTAGAGCTGTTGAATTTAGTCTCATGGTGCTAGCCCCCACCTTGAAAGCGGTGTTTGAGGGCTTTATTCTGGTACAGGAGAGAAAGGATGGGAGGGTCAAGTTTCTCATGGTTAAACTGGAGCTAAATGTTCTTTACTCTCAGAATTATAAAGATGAAAACTCATTCAGTCATTCAGTAAACCTTTATTGGACAGTGTATCAGTCAGGGTTCTATTATGTTCCAGGCTTTATAATACCTACATGCATGCCCTTAAGTACTTCACACTCTAGTTGGAAAGGTGGAGGCATAAAATAAATAATTTCAGATAAATGTTACAATGGAAACATGTCAATGGGAGAACAACAAAAGCAGTAACTAACTGCCTGGGGGAATGCTTTATCATACAGTGACCTCTGACCTGTATCTTAAAGGTGACTAGAAACTCAGCAGATGTTTACTGAGCACCTTCTGTGAGCCACGCACAGTTGTAGGCACTGTAGACAGAAGTGAACTAGGCATAGTCCCTGCTCTCTTGGCAACAGAGGAAGAGACAATAAAAATATAAACAAAAAAAAATTATATATTAAGAGGTAATACTGCTAATGCCAAAAAATAAAGGGTACTGAAGTAAACAGAGATGATAGGTGCTGTTTTAGAGAATGTGTCTAATGAGATGACATTAGACCTGAAGCCCAAATGACATGAGAGATTGAGACCAAGAAGTAGGGGGAAGCCATTTCAGACAGAATGAACAGCATGAATAAGGCATAATAATCATGAAAGCATGGTATCTTTAGTGCAAAGTGAGATATTTTCACTGAGCATGCAGGTAGGTGGGGTGTAGGGAGTTGGGGGTGTTTGGTAGATGAGGCTGGGAAAGAATTGGCAGAAGGAGGCATGGAGAGAGGGAAAGGGGAAAAGAAGGAGGGGCCAAATGGTGAAAAGCCATGTGTTCCATTCTCAGGAGTTTCAATGTTGACATTGTTTATTGGGGGAAGAGCAGCTAGATTTTGGGGGGGGAAAATTAAGAGGAAAATGACATGGTTAGATTTTTGTTTGGTCATGTTTGGTCTGGTTTTTGGCAAATTACTCTAACAGCAGTATGCAAGATAAAGTTGAAGCAGATGCAGAGGAGGCTAATTATAATGTTACTAGAGGCCTGGTGCATGAATTTGTGCATGGCTGTGGATCCCTCCGCTTGGCTAGTGTTCAGGGCTGACCTGGTGCGGAGGGACCGCAGAAGGTTGGCTGGCCACTGGAGGTTGGCTGTGGGAGCTCACTGGCAATCAGGTAACAGCTCCTGCTTTAAGCCTCTGCCCCCTGATGGTCAGTGCATGTCATAGCTACTGGCCAGTCATCTGGTTGCAACAGACGCATAGGCTTTTATATATATGATGATAATGCAGGTGAAAAATAATGTGACCTAAATTAAAACAGAAAGATAAGGCTAGAGAGAAATGGCAGAGTTCAGATGTTTTAGAAGACCTATTAAATAAGATTTGATTCCCTACAAAGTATAGGCAAAGTCAAGAACCATTCCTAGGTTTAAGCTTGGGTATGATGCCATTAACCAGCTTAAAGAACCTTGGAGGAAAGCAGGTGTAGAAATGCAGATAATGAATTTTATTTGGGGCACTTGGAAATACAGAACTGGAAATTAAAAGTCAAGACTGAAATCAGATTTGGCTGGGACCAGCATTTCATGGAAATTTAAAAAGGAGAAGGAGCAAGAAAATTAGTCAGCATTGTCCGATATTACCCAGAAGTTTAATGGGATAAGGATTTTTTAAAAGCCATCAGATTTGACAGTTGGAAGTTCACCAATTACTTCAAGAAGACCAATTTCAATAGACGTAGGTGAGGCAGAGACACATCATGCTTGAATTGGAGAGTGAACAGGATTGTCCAGCCTAGATCACTATCTTCTTAAAAGCTTTGAACTTGAGGTTTTTCTTCTCTTCCCCCTTCCCCCTCTCTCATTGACTTTTTCCACCCATACCCTAAAACTGGATGCCTGAACTGCAGACACAGTGAAGGGGAAAATATTGTAAGATTCTTAGGTCTTTGATGTGTGAGAAGCCAGGATTAGAGGAACCTGGTGTTGGTGAGTCAGGCATTGCAGGGAGCGATCAGTGGGGAAGAGCTGGTAAGGCCAGGCCAGAGACCTGCCTCCAGAGGGGAAGGGAGATGAAGCACATAGGTCTCCATTATAGGCAGGAATTCTGAGCCTGGAAGCTGAAGTAGGATGAGGTGCAAAGGACTTGAAGGGCTGGTGGGAGAAACATGGAATTCGTCCAGAACTTGGCCCCAGTGTGAGAATGGAATCTAGCGAAGTGTGGGGGTGAGGGGTAGAACCTGACAGCAAGTTAATGTTAACTGGAAAGTCAGGCAGGGGTGTTTAGGTTTCTTGGGGCACACACAGGGTGGGGACATGAGCAAAGGAGAGACTATCGGCAGTACTTGTGACCATCAAGATAGCATGAGGGACAGTTAATGAATTGAAAGCTAGTCCCAGAAATACCTGGCCTATAGACGTTTAACAAACATTTGTGAAGCCAAACTCGGCCGTTCAGATCATGTGGAGGAAAGGAATGAGATACCTGAGTTCTGAGGAGCTGTAAGTAAATTCTTAGGTCCCTTCAGGGATAGGATGGAGGGGGTAACTAAGGAATCCCAGGCAGCTTGGAGGTGCAAAGCCCAGGGAGACCTGCACCTCGGAGGGAGTTGGAAATAAAGTTTAGGGTAGAGGACGCATTCCCTTAACCCTGGAGATACCAAGACTTTACGGGTGGGTCTGTTGGATTTCCCCACGGGGGAGCACACCCTTGGCCTGTTTCTCTTGCCTGCACTGCCACCTCAGCCCTCTGGGGGGCGGGGCTCGAGGGCAAGGCAGGTGGGTGGCTGTTCTGAAGCCTCGAGAGCCATCAGTTCCTACCAGACTTCCTGCGTGGAGTGCGGTTTTACTTCATGGCGGAGCGCAAGCCCTCCCTCTTGTCCCCTCAGCCAGTTGGCGGTGGGGGCGGGCCCAGAGGGCCAATGCTAGTGGGTGTTGACACCCCAATTTGGTTGAGTGCCCAGGCGGCCCCTGGCAGCTTGATGGTCAGGCCACGGATCCAGATGGGAGTCTGCCCTGGCCGTGAGGTGTGGGGGGTGCCCCTGAGTCCCCCGTCATACAAACTGCGGTGCGGCGTGGTGCCCTGCGAGGCCCGGGTCGGAGCTGGCGAGGCGGGGGCCTGGCTGCAGGGCCCCTGGGAAGGCGCTCTCCGGGGGCCCCACAGCGCCCTGCGGTACATCCAGAGGCTGAAGCTGCCCGAGGACCTCTCGGCCGTGGAGAAAGAGATGGAGCAGCTGGCCAAGGAGCTGAGGGAGAGGAGGATGACCCTTGGCTACTCGCAGGCCGATGTGGGGTTCGCCGTGGGCGCTCTGTTTGGAAAGGTGCTCAGCCAGACGACCATCTGCCGCTTCGAGGCCCAGCAGCTCAGCCTCGCCAACAGGTGGAAGCTGCGCCCGCTGCTGAGGAAGTGGCTGGAGGAGGTGGACACCAAGAACCTTCTGGGCTTATGCAGAATGGAGATGATCCTGCAGCAGGCGCAGAAGTGGAGACGGGCGAGCAGGGAGCGGCGCATCGGAAACAACCTGGAGCAGTTCTTCCTGCAGTGCCCGAGGCCCACGGCCCAGCAGATGAGCCGCATCGCTGAGCAGCTCCGGCTGCGGAAGGACCTGGTCCAAGTGTGGTTCTACAACCGGAGCAAGATGGGCAGCCTGCCAGCCAATGATTTCCGCCCGCCGGAGGAGGTGGGGGCTGCCAGGCCTCCCTTCCCAGGGGGAACAGTATGCTTTCCCCTGGCACCAGGGCTCTGGTTCGGTCCTCCCAACTACGGGGGACCTTACTTTGCACCCCTGTACTCCTCAGCCCCGTCCCCCGAGGGCGGCGCCCTCCTCTCTGCCCCCAGCACCACTTTGGGCATCCCCCGGCTTTCCAACTGAGGGCCTGCCCTCTGGGGAGCGCCGTGCTGGGGAGCATTCGCATTAGTTCTGGGTCCCTGTCTAAAGAAGTTTAGAATCCACATGTAGGAAGGCGTCATAGGGTGGGAGTAAGTTTTTAAATCTTAGGGATGGAAATTGAAGTTTGTTCTGCTTTGTGTTTTTCCTTTTGTTTTTCCCTAGATTGGTTTTAAAATACATTACAATACATAAATGGTTTGGATATTTTGTTTCTTTTTATGAATTGAATATTAATTGTGTCGCATTCCTTGTGGTTATTAGTAAACAGGGTTTAGTTTTTATACACGATAATGAATGAAAAACTCAAGGCACAGAAGACTTTCAGTATACCGTTTTTATCAAAAACAAGTAGAGCCTCATGTAAACCCAGAGTCCGGGATATTAGTTACCTTCTGGGTAGGGTTTGAGGAAGGAATAAGAGGAGTGCACAGAACCTTCCTGGAGTCCTTGAAGAAACAGGCATGTTGCTTGTTCTCTCCTTCTTGAAAGATGCGGATTTTTTTCTAGTTCACCTTTTCATGTAGAGTGCCCCAGCTTACAGTGAGGGTTTCAATTCAGATCTACACCTTATGTAGCACAACAGGTTTAGCTCCTGTCCTGCCGAGTCATTGTATTTTAGACCCATTTGTAACTGAGATTGGCAAACTGGATTGCATCGGCTCAGCTCCCACATAACTCTGCTTTTGAGCTCCATTTGGTTTACTCCCTGGGAATTTCCCTTTCTAAAAAACTTCTTAAGACTTTTTTTTTTTTTAATTCATTCTCACCCAAGGATATTTTTTCCATTGACATTTAGAGAGAAAGTGGAAAGGAGAGAGGATGGGGAGAGAAAGACATTGACTGGTTGCCTCCTGCACACTCCCCAAATGGGGCTGGGGATCAAACCTGCAACCTAAGAAAGTGCCCATGACTGGGGATCAAACCCAAGATCCCTTGATCTAGAGGCCGATGCTCTAATCACTGAGCCACATTGGCCAAGGCTTGAGCTCAGAGGCTATTTAGAGTATATTTGTGATAGATGATACAGCATTTCCTGGTGGCTTTTCTGGTGGTACATCTTAAGTGACCTTTCCAATCTCTTCTATAAAATTGGTCTTTACTGGCTTTCTGTTTCTACACCTCAGTTCTGGTCGTCATATGCCAAACAAATACCATTCAGACTCTGTGTTTTCCCACATCTGGTGCCATATCTCTGCATGTGATATTTATTGTTTTATAACTTATCTGTCCCTAAATGTTATATTTCAGTGTGTATTCTTTTTGCTTACTAGTCTTGTCAGTTTTTCTTTCTCTACTTAATCAGTCTTACAAAGAAGTCATCCCTGAGTATTTTCAAAGAACAAGCTTTATTTTTTCCAGTTTTTCTGATTTATCTCAATGTATGTATTTTGCTGTTGTTCTCAATGTCTGAAGAAAGAGAGGTTAGTGAAAATGGAGCTAAACTTCAATTGTTTGGCCCTAGATTTAATAGGTGATTAATCACTAACCCTTGGGCTGTCCTACTAAAAGTCACACAAGCACCAACCCCATGCCTTTCTCTGCCTGGGCAGCCTCTGGAAAGCCTTGGAAGGGAGTTGTTCCTGTAGAGGGTCAGGCAGTGCTTACTGCCAGGATGAATGATTGCAACTGAGCTATGAACATCCAGCTCTAAAAGCTGGTAGGAGGCTGTGGGCCAGGCTGCTCCTTGAATTCTGCAGCCCCTGCAGATTCGGAGAAATGGTGACAGCTCTTGGTGTTCAGGAAGGCTCCCAGGGTCTGTCTACCCAGGGTCAGCCTCAGCACCTGTACAGCTGCCCCACTCACAGCTGCTGTGTCTTGGGCTAGGCAGGTACTTAAGAAGTTACTGATCAGCCTTTACATCATTTAAAATGAGATTTTCCATCACTGGTGCTCTTGAAAGAGAAAAGGCTAGACCTTGGGGAAACCTTGATACTTAAAAATTTCAGACTTTTCAGAGATTTAAGATTGATAATAAGATCCCTCAAAAGTGAGAAAGAACCACCCTTAGGGTTGGAAGAAAACCAAGTGTGGTGTTGGTGGTTAACAGTGTCAAATGTACAGAAATCAAATAACATCTATCAAGTAAGATATATCGTTTCACTAATAACTGTGCCACTGGTACTTTTAGTGACAATGATTTCAGTGGAATAATAGTAGAGGCAGATGCCAAACAACAGTCCAAAGTCTTCAAAGTTGCCAGATTTCCCCCTACCTCAATTAAAAGCATAAATTTCAATCACTTGTTTAATAGTATTGCACTGCCATTCTGGAAATGTTTCCTTATCAAGTGTTTCTTTCATCTTCTTTTCTTTAGACAAGGCGGGTATTTTTAACCTGAAGACACTGGGCCCCTTTAGAATACAAGCAGAATAGTGTATTTGTACAATACATGTTCATTTTCTTTAAAGATAGTGATGATACCTTAATCACAATGTCAAAAGGTACCCTGACTGTAGATATTCAGTTTCAGAATTTATGAAACACCTTCCCCTCGGCCAATTTACTTTCAAGAGTTTTCCTTCCCACAGTACTTGCCTAATAGGTCATTCCTAGTGTTCCAAATTGTTTGGGTATCTTTAGCTCAGTATCCTGTAATGGCCCTGAAGCATTTCTTAGGTAAGCCTTTCCAATTCTGACTAAATACTGTATTACCTATAAGAATAAAAGTGCAATATGCTAATTAGACCGGACAGCCTAACAACCTTCCAGATGTCATTCCAGACGTTCTTCCTAATGAAGCCGCGGTGGTTAGGGGCGATCAGGCAGGCAGGAGAACAGTTAGGGGCATCAGGCAGGTGGGCAGAGTGGTTAGGGGTGATTAGGCTATGGGCTATTTCTATCTAATACATAAAAATCTAGAAAGATCTAGAGAAAATAAAATTAAAGTTATTCCAGGTAAATATTGGACAGAAGAGCTGAAGTTGCTCCATGAATACTGGATACAGGCTTACAGCCAAAAACACAACTCATGAGATATCAACAAAAGGTTGATATCTAAAGTGACAAGATGGTTCCCAATACTTATACACATAATAGAACATAATTATGTGTATAAGTATTGGGAACCATCTATTATGTGTGGGGGTTCAGAATGAGCCTCACCAAGATGTGTCTCAGTGGTATGCAGATTTTTGAGCTAAGGGCAATTTCAGCTTCAGGAACAAGTGAAAATTCTGACCCTCCCTTTAACTACCTTAAAAAAACAAATTGAATCAGAGGCCTTGCCCATAATAACACATCATCTTATATAATAAAAGGCTAATATGCAAATTGACCCAACAGCAGAACAACTGGTCACTATGACATGTATTGACCACCAGATGGCAAATGCTCAATGCAGGAGCTGTCCCCTTGTGGTCAGTGTGCTTCCACAGGGGGAATGCTGCTCAGCCAGAAGCTGGGCTCATGGCTGGCTAGTGCAGCAACAATGGTGGGAGCCTCTCCCACCTCCACAGCAGCACTAAGGATGTCCAACTGATGGCCTAAGCCATCAGTCAGACATCCCCTAAGGGCTCCCAGACAGCGAGAAAGTGTAGTTCAGGCTGAGGGACTCCCCTCTCCAAGTGCATGAATTTTGTGCACCAGGCCTCTAGTCTATAAGGTTACATTCCAAGGTACTGGGAGATTATGACTTAAATATATATATGTGTGTGTGTGTGTGTGTGTGTGTGTGTGTGTGTGTGTGTATATATATATATATATATATATATGACTTGTTTATTTTATATATGTATACACACACACACACACACACACACACACACACACTGGAGGATTAAGGAGCAGGGACACAATTCAATTAATAAACATACCACTCCTGATATAAGGAAAAAACAGTTGTGCGTTGGGGATTGGGGATGGGGTGGCATAGGAAGGCAGAGAGACTTGTTTATTTTTTTGTACAAAGGAGTCAATATATAAAGGAGGAATAGTGATGGGAAGGAAAGGACATTAGCTATAGAGTTAAGCAGCCCCAGATCTGCATCTTGTCTCTAGGCACTCACATAGGTAATGTCCCACCCCAGAGTTGCACAACTTCAAGAAAAATAAAATTTTACCTTCCAACCAATAACTTTATGGGTTGAAGAATTTCAGTGCCTACTTATTTCTATCTATTTTAAGAGTAGAACAATTAAACTCTCATCAGTAAAATTCAGAGGCATTGTCTCAGGGGGAAAAAATTTAGATATTTTGATAGAGATAATGATTCCTGCTTTCCCCAGAAAAATTGATATGTAAACCAGTTGAGAAAACCCTGTCACTTTCTGTTCAGCATTGTCAGCCACGAATTTCATCCAGCTAATGTAACCGGACAGTCAAGTGACTTGCCTTTAATTTATTGTGATTGGGTTATATTTATGAAAAGCAGACCTAATAGTAAGTGTTTAAACACTGATTGTTTTCATAGGTAGTTTTAAGACATTGCTAAAGCTAAGTAGACACCAAGTACGTTTGCTTAGTATATGAAATGTAAATCATTTTTTCTGTAATAATGAGTCTTTAAATGCATACACATATTATAAATGGTTACCTCATATCAGACATACTTTAAGGACACCAGTCTGCTCACTAAATATGTATTGCCTTTGAGAGTTAAACTAAAGAGGAGAGGTGGGAACAGACCTACCAGACAAAGATTTACCTGTTGTTCTTTTCTCTCCTGAAAAGGCAATCACCCCAACACCATGGGTAGAAAAGAATGTTTTGCTCCTTCTGTGTCACATCATTAAAGTAGTTAATCTAAAGCCATAAATTTTTGAATTCTGGGCCAAGAAATTTTAAGTAAAATACCAACAAAAATGTTATGCTTTTAAATGAGAAGTGAAAGAATCCTTATCCTTTTTGAGTTTCCAGAAATGGCACACTTCATAAAAAAAAATTATCATTTTTATTTTTAAACTGAGTTTTTGCATTAGTCAGTAAACAATTTATTTGGTGAATATTCTCTGTGAGCATATATAAAACGTGAACATTTAGGAAACAGAAGGTGCTTAAATTTGTGAGATTTAAATATTTTCTCACAGTTGATCCAGTGATACTACAGTTGAAATAAAACCACACATAAATGAAATACCACTTTCTACTAAAAAACAAGTATAGATTTTCTATCATTGTTTTAATGAGGACAATAATGGTTTCATTTATTCAGCGGAACATCTTATAAATCTTTAGCATGTTTATCTCCATATGCATTTATTGACTCACCTATAAAACTCCATCTGTCCTAAACACAAATATGCATATACATTTAATTGCATTATCCTACTACACATATTCTTTTTCTTTTTTGTAAATATATTTTTATTGATTTCAGAGATGAAGGGAGAGGGGGAGATAGAAACATCAACGATGAGAATCATTGATCAACTGCCTCCTGCACACCCCCTACTGGGGATCATGCCTACAACTGGGGCATGTGCCCTAGACCAAAATGGAACCTGGGACTCTTCAGTGCACAGGCCGGGGCTCTATCCACTGGGCCAAACCAGCTAGGACTGATTACATGTATTCTTATACTGCTAAATATTCTTGTAAATATTATTAAATTTTGAAAGTATAAATAGAGCAGTGGTTTGTTTTCTCATTTGTTATTCAAGAACATGTGCACATATGCCCTGGCCTGGTGGCTCAGTTGAATAGAGTGTCGTCCTGCACCAAAATGTTGTGGATTTGATACCTAGCTAGGGCACATGTCTGCATTGGGGTTTGATCCCCCGTCAGGGTGCATGCAGGAGGCAAACGATTGATGTTTCTCACATCAAGGTTTCTCTCTCTCTCCCCTCACTTCTTATCTCTCTAAAATCAATAAAAACATATTCGAAGGTGAGAATTTAAAACAATAAAACATGAGCACATATATTTTAATGTTCATATTTTAAATATTATGCTAAATCTGAGCCATGTAGATAAAAGGTAATTCGCCAGAACATGGCAGCAAAAGAATAATGCCCAGCATAGCAGCTTTTCACCATCTCCCGGATGTCCTTGCCATGGCCTCAAACCAACTCCTCTTCCTCCAGGTTCTACATTCTCACATCCTAGCAAGCAGTAGAGTTAAACCTCTATACCCTCTCAGTGATTGAATGTGTACTAAGCACTTGTTAAGGGCTAGGCACTGAAGATTCTGGATTAGACAAAGAATACATAGGTTAGAGGAAAGAAGTGAGAAAACAGGTCTCACCCCAAGTCACCAATGTTAGAGGAATAGGCAGGAGAACAGTACAGAGGAAGGAGCACGTGATTCAGTAAGGCATGTCTGTGAACAATCTTAAAAACAGGGCCCTAACCGGTTTGGCTCAGTGGATAGAGTGTTGGCCTACAGACTGAAGGGTCCCAGGTTCCATTCTAGTCAAGGGCATGTACCTTGGTTGTGGGCACATCCCCAGTAGGGTGTGTGCAGGAGGCGGCTGGTCGATGTTTCTCTCTCATAGATGTTTCTGACTCTATTCCTCTCCCTTCCTCTCTGTAAAAAATTAATATATTTTTTAAAGGGGCAGGGACAACTTGAGCTAATACTTGAAAGTTAGCTAAGAGTTAAAGTTGAGATTTGAGAAGAGAGAGAGAAAAGACCCAAAGTCAGTAATAGGAGAAAAAGTGAAAGAAATTTGTTTCCAGTGAAAATCAGGCGATTAGTTACTTCAATTGAGAGTTGAATGTGGTGGTTAAAATCCTGACAGCAAAAAAGTTATAGTTCTCAGTACATGCACCTAATAACATGAGTCTTACAAAATGCATTAGAAGAAATATCGTCTTATCATTAAATGTAAAGATTAATATATCAATCTTAAAGAAACATTGAACAACCCAATAGATCATTTAATTGTAATACTTTTGTTGATGTTATTGTTGTCATTCAAGGCACACAATCATTCTTCATGTGGCTGGTTCTTATACTGACTTATGACAGCCAAGTCTTAATAGAAAGATCTAAGGAAGTAAAATAATTTTGTGCTGGCATAACTCTTCCTGATGGTTTGTCTTGGCACTGCTCCTCAGTAAATCTAATGATGTACATGGTTAGCAAATCCCCAGGCCTGTTCTTCTCAAGAGTCACTTGTCTCCACCAGGCTTTTGTTAAAAAGTTGTTAATAAATTCCTTTAAGTTTATTACAGTATCATCAGAAACCCTGGGAAGGGTTTGATAATTTAAAAAACTATCAGGCACCAAATATGTCTTAAGTAGTAGCCTACCTGACTTTGATTACAAAAAAAATAATGTCTGATTAGAAAGCCCGTTGATTGTCATGGAACACAGTCATCCTACACAAGAGAGTGCCTAGCATGATGCTCAAGGTAGAGTAGATATCAGTATATTGTGTCCCAAACAAGTGACTGTAGACAAGTAATTGCTTCATCTGTTTCATTGTCATGGTAAATAGGAATGTCTAAAATAGTCCTGTACAGAGTCAGTCCAAGAACAACAATAACAACAACAAAAAACCATGAGGATTATTGGAAATTACTTAGGCATAAAGAACAGTGCAGTGTTTAGTAATGCTCTTTTTTGCAAAATGAAAAACCCATGCTCTTTGGTTGTTATTAAGTTCAGTGTTGCTTACATCCATGAATATTGAAATGCTTTAAGACATATGATAATCCTTACAAACTTTCTCTAATGAGTCCTTAATATCAATGTAAAATTTGAAGATTAATTTTTTCCCAACGCATGCAAACTCACCAGTGTCAGAAGCCATCAATAAATTCATGAGTCTTGACACGCATGCGTTGTCTTTAATTACTGAGTGACACTTTTTAGCATAAGTTATTTCAGTAGACTAATTTTGTTTTGAAGGCAGGCCAAAAAGTCTATTAGGATCCAGTACTAATAGATCTATTTCTTAGTAATATATATTATCTCTGAAAATCCCCAAAGTACATATAATGAAACAGTTGTTAGGTGAATAACTGTGAGAAATCTGCTTACAGTAGCAGACTCCTATTTGATGCATTCCAGTGGTCAAGTGCCTCCTCAGACCCTTAACAACCCCAGAGAAGAGCCAGAAGGTACATAGCCTAATGTAAGGTTTCTAAAAGGTTACTATTTGAGGTTGTAATAAGGATATTTAGGAAGTGGAAGGTAGATAATTATTCTGAGAACACAGAGATATTGTTATTAGAGTTTTTTTATAATTCAACTTGAGGTGGAATATAGCTCATAGGAATCTTAATGCTAAATGACAGTTATTTTCCTGTCAGTTCTTAAAGTGGTTTAAATGTTAGAATTTATGAAAATTCATTCTGGAAAACCATTTATTATCCAATGACTTATGCTGTCTTGCCCAAGAGAAATAGCTATTCCTAGCTCCCCATTGTTGATGAGTGGCCTATTTATTCAAAGCACTGTCTGCAGCACCACTGTGACCATGGGTCGCTTTCCTTCATTTCCCAGTACATGTCTGTGCCACTTCCCCCTTCCCTGCATACCAGACTCCTGTGTTCTCAACACAGTGCAAACCTTTTAATTGTGCCAGGAAAACTTATAATCGGGAGGATAAATGCCTTCTTTGCTCCCTTCCCCTCCTCTCTTCATTATTTTAAGCATTAGAAAACTGAATAGAAATTACTTTCGATTACCTACCCTTTTTTTTAGTTATCTTTATCACTTACGTGGATGATCCAGAAACTTCTTACCTTTAAACACACATTAAACATTAAAAAATGCCACCACTGTACAGTTATTTTATAGATTCATATATGCATACATGGATATCAATCTCACATTTTTTAAAAGTCGAAGAGTAGAATACAGTCTACTTGTTTCAATTACTGTGCAAACTCTCTTCGTTGTAATTTACATAAGTCCAATTCAAGCGTCTAACAGAAGTAATTTATTTATTCATGTAAATGGATAAACTACTGGACTAGATATTGGGACTCAAACTCTGTCATCAAGACTTTCTTTCCCTCCATCTCCTTCTTTATTTTGCTTTGCCTAGTGGCTTGATTCTTCTTTTTTCATGAATTTAGGAAGGAAGGAAGGGTAGCTACAAGCAGATGCAGCATCTTCTATTCATCATCATCCTATAGAAAAAGCTCTAGCATCAAATGAAAACTCTTAGTAAAAACTCTGATGGGCCCTGCTTTGGTACAGTGATGATCCCTGAACTAATCACTAAGCCAGAGAGATTAAATGTCTGTGCTGGGCCAGCCATAGCAATGAGGGAGTTGGGGCTGGAGCATGGCAGTGTAATTGATAGCACAGCAAGGACTATGTGTGTCGGTTGAGGAGGGGTCCTTCCTCAGAGAAGGGTTTTTGGACATGTCCATCCACCACACTTGTTCTTGTGTCAGTTCTCTGGTTTCTTAGAAAATTTAGGTATGTGCCACAAGCAGATGCTTATGTTACCTGATACGGAGAGAAGAGAAAATGTGGGATAACTAAATACAAAAAGGTCCTACCTTTGAAACACTTGAACTGATCCATCAGCAGACTGTTATTCGAGTTCACAATGCTGAAATACATCTAAATGTTCACAGTCCCTTGGATCATTTTTGGCTGTGTTTACTGATTGTTGTATAGAGCCTGAGTGAAGCCCACTTTGTGGAGAACGTGCTTGCAGTCATATTCATTCCAGTCAGCATCTTCCACTGGGGTGGTGCTCACTCATTTACCCACCTACATCCTGAGATAGTTTAGCAGCATCTGTTCCATAGACCAGTTTTAACATTTGAACATACACAGACTTCATCCACTAGCCAGTAGTCTTCATTTTAATCCTACTTTATCTATTGGTACAACCAAATTAATTTTTGCAAGAGAGAGCTACTGATATTTTGAGGTTATTTTTCTCCCCAGTATTTAATTTCTCTCGACCCTATTTTCATTTGGTATCTATCTTTCAACACTTACTAATAGATTGTAAAAATCTGTGTCATAGGAATTCTTTGGAATGAGCAGGATCCTATACTTAAGGCAAAAGTGTCCCTCAACACTCACAGATAAATATATTATGCTTTACCTTTTTTAAAAATTAAAATCTAAGGCCTATTTTGTTATTTATAAATTATTTCTATATCTAATCAAAATAACATAGGTTCTTACTATTTGTTTTTCCCCCAGTTCATTTCCTTTATCTTATTTCCTTAATTATTTTATTGTATGTAATCTTCTTATTTACCATAAATCCTTAGTGGGATGAAGAGAGGACATTAGTTAATCAATAAATTAGACAAGCAAACTGAAATCAGTAATGTATTAGCTGCTCTTTCTCCTCTTGTATCCTCAGAGAAGATAGGAAATAGATGGTCAATATCCTCTCAGTGTTTTATATACAATAAAATTATTTGATATCACCCAGTGACTATATTTCAGAATTGGATTGCTCTCACAAAAAACAATTTATTCATTAAATATATTGATAGAAAAGTCTATGTATTATAAAATATTAAATTTCATTGATTACAAGATACAATTTTAACTACCTATAGTTTGAATATATCTTGCAATCAACATGATAAGAAAACATTATGTCATAGCTAAATTGGCAAAATTTTTTTTCTTTTTAAGTAATGGGGTAATGAAGAATTTGAAAATGAATGGCATTTTGGATTTGATAACACATACTCTAAAGATCTGTCTTCATTTTCCCAAAAAGTTTCATTTAAGTAAGAATTCTGTTGCTCAGCTTCCTTTAAGAACAAAAGGTTTGTTTTAAAGATATTTTTTGTAAAATAAAGTTTATTTTTTTAACATTAATAGTATCTATTTCATATATTCAAAATTTTGTCATTGTCTTTATTAACTCACATGTAGATTGACAACACTCTTCAGCCATCATTTTCACAGATCTTTGATACTGTGTCACTTAGATATTAGTAATTAATTTTTAAGATGTAATTTTATATGTTTCATTCAAAGTGAAGATAGTGTGATATTGAGAACCTGTAAACTGTTATATGTAAAACTATTTACATTAATCTCAGTAACTCAGTTATGACTCTCGACTTTTTAAACCTCTTTGGTATGTTTCTGTTCTGATTTAGTGCCTGGTTTAAAGATTAATGTTACAGAGTAATTTACTGCAACTTCACAGATGGTATTTGAATCTTTGTAAATGGGCTTAGAATCTGCACCATTCCATATAATGTTAGGTTAACATCAGTGTAAATGTTGAACTTAAAATGGTTCTAAAAGATCATGATAGAAAGTGCATTATTCCTTTCTAAAAACCATAAATTTTGAGGGAATTTCATGGGCTAAGTATTTTTACTTCAGTTGCATGGTTAAGATATAGCTAGCTCCTTAAATTTGAAATCACACAGCCCCTATCTGTTAAAAATAAACATAAAAAATAAATTACCTTGTTTTAAACTATTCTTAAGTTCTAGTCAAAGGAGAAGTTACTGTTCTTATTTTTACAGCTTCCTACATGAAATGCTTTATAGAATCCACAAACACACATTGCTTTTAGTGTCTTTCCTTTGATGTCTATAAAAGACCCTTTCAAAACTGGAGGTAAGTGCTCCTAATGTGTACAACAGAATTTGGCTGAAGTTATTTGAAGCTATTAGAGATAACCTTTCTCTACATGTCTTCTGAGTGGGAAACTGGTACCAACAATACCAGTTAAGCTGTAATTAGTGTAACTAACAACTAATATGAAAGAGCAGACTAGAGGTCATTCTTAAGAATTTAAAGGTATTAACAGGTTAAGGTTGTAGGGCATCCTATCCCCTGGCTTAATCTGCTGCCCTAGCTGGTGAGATTTGTTGAAGTCATCAGTGCCCTCTAACCCCAAGGTGTTGCTCTCTCATAATTTATTGGTCACATGCCAAGTTCCTCTTTCCTGTCTAGTGAGATGACTTTGGGAATGGCAAATTCATTTTAAAGTTCTTGTTACAAATGCCTGCAGATTTTCAGCCTTTTAGTGTAGATAAAAGATTAGAGATTAATTTGCTTTAATGTTCTTGGCCTACCAGCCTTAGACTACATTGAAATTGTCATTTTGCTACATTACAGAAAATGATTTGTTGAGGCCATTTAATGTGTATTATAAGAGGAATGCTTAATATCTAACTATTAAATTAGATGTTGTATAACTGGTTCTAATACATACTGAATATTCCACTTTTTATGGGCCACTTCTTCACATTTAATTGCCCACCAGTGGCTTTTGTTTATATTTACAGTCAACTCTAATGCACTTAAAGGATAAGAATTTAATAGAGAAACAACATTTGTTTCCATGAGACATAGTTAACCCCTCCCTCCCAGCATATGACTTTGGATTCTTTGTCATCTCATTACGCAATACCAACACATACACAAGAGGAATGCCATCGAACTTGAATCATTCTTTTCCTTTTGCATTAAAGTCATTAAATTTGTAAAATTGTTTCTGTGGCTTCTTTTAACCTAGAAAAGCTACAAACTTTTTTTTCCTTTTAGAGCAATAGGCAGCAAGACAGCACTATTAAAAAAGGAAACTTTTCCCTGTCAACTTTTTATGTTACTACTGTGGTCTCAGACTGTTATTACTATTATATGTATTACTAGAGGCCCAGTACACAAATCCGTGCACGGGTGAGGTCCGGCCGGCCCGGCCCCAATTGGGGTGGACCGGGGTTAGGCCTGTCGGGAGGAGGGGACAGTGGGAGGTTGGCCGGCCCGCCCCAATTAGGGCCAGGCCAGCAGAGTGGAGGGGCTGCAAGCTATTGGCTAGCTGGCCCTGCCCCCTATTGGGAGGGCGATCAGGGGTGGGGACAGGTAGGGGGGTAAGGGTTGTAGGAGGTTGGCCAGCTGGCCTTGCCCCTATTGAGGTAGGGAGGAGGCAATGGGGGGGGGGGGGGCACCTAGGGGGAGGGGCTGCAGGCTGATTCGGGTGGGAGAGGCCGATCAGGGGCAGGGCTGGCTGGGGGAAGGGCCGTGGGAGGTTGGCCAGCCAGCTCCACCCCTCTCCCCAATCAGGCCAGTTCACTGGCCACAGTAGGTGTCATAGTGACCAGTTGTTACGACATTCCAGTTGCTGGCTTTTTGTATATATAGTTAGAAATGTGTAACTATAGATTATTTATTATCTATCAATTAATTTGGGGCAGGTTCTAATAACTAAACAACGTTTTAAGATGAAAAAGAAAAGATGATGTAAAATTCAGGTTATCCTGGGTCCTTGGGCACATAGGCATCTGAATACTTAAGGAGTACATACTTTAAAATTATAGTTCTCATATAAGTGACACAAGAAATAATTAGGGTATGGTCTTTCCTTGAGTCCTCCATATCAGTGTTTTATACATCTACTACTGGAGGTTCATGGGTGATCCATTTTTTATTTTAGTAGTTACTTGTTTACTCTAATATGAATTAGAAAAAGATGAATAATACATGAAACCCATTTAATGATGTTATTGCTTAGGACTATGCAAATAGAAAAAGTTAGTTGATATAAGCAAATCATTAAAATGGATATTTTAATAGTACTGGTAGTTTGTACATATGGCACAAATGCATAAAAGTGTTACACAAATGACTGACGTTAGAGAAACAATGCTTTGTCTAAGCTTGAAATTCCCATAATATTTCTTCTAGCCAGCATCTCACAAGATGCATTTGTCCCTTTATTTTTACATGCTGTCTGGTGGTTGTGATTTATTTAATTTATGTGTATGTGTATATATGTATGTGTGTACTTGGCATCTTTTGTTTCCAAAGCAAGCCAGCTTCTCTGAACTTCAGATTTGTACTAGTTGATGTCTAAGGCTGCTTCCAGGCAATTATCTGTCCTCAGCAGATGAGTTCCTCAAGGTTGAGAAGCTCATCTATATAACTTGATCTAAATAATACTTAGAGCACAGTGACAACCTCAAATCATCATTAATATGTTTTTTCTTATTGATTTACTGACAAATTTTCTAATAACATTTAAGAATGTTTTTGCATATCCATATGCATGCCCCAAACTAACAAATAATTTTCATGAATGCATCAATGACTTAAAACTTTTTAAAAATAAAGAGCAGACCAGTGCTACTTAAAAGTTCACTCAGACACCAATCTTTTTTCATGTTAGGATTTCCTGAGCAAGGACAGTATTGGAAAGTCTTATTTTTCCCCCCTTTTTTGTACTATCTTATGATTAGCTAGGAGAGCAAAACATCAAAGCTGAACTGACTTCAAAGCCTGCAGCACTTATGGTTTTCAGCTATTACTGTAACCAGCCGCTTCACCCTACCAGCAGTTCATCTTACAGAGCTGCCTCACTGGGTTCCACCCCTCTGCTCACACCTTCCCCTTTCCCAAACCTGTCAAATTTAAAAGTATCCTTAAGCCAGCCTCAAAGTTAAGCCAGTCCAGGCAGTTAGCATATTGGCTTAATTTTAAGATTTTACCACTAAAAAATAGACCATATTTATTTACTTGTTTTTCGCAAAATTACTCCTTTTACCACAAGGCCTTAGGCTATGTTCACTATCCTATATAATAAAAGCCTAATATGCAACCAATCCAATTGTGATATGCTAATGATATGCTAAGGCTGCTCAAACTGCTTGCTATGTTGTGCACTGATCACCAGGGGGCAGACACTCTGACCAGTAGGTTAGCTTGCTGCTGTGGCCTGTCTATCCAGATTGAGCGAGACAGGCTGGACAGCCCTGGTCCCTCCCCGACAGGGACATCCATAGTCCCTCCCAGACTGACCAACCTCCTGCGTCCTTCCTTGGCCCCATTTTGAGGTGTGTAAAAATTATGGATAAATCTTCTGTGAAGGATGAGAAGTGAGGATATCAGCAACACTAGACAAATGAAGTAGTGCTAGAGAAAGCATTGCAACCTCATTCTTAACATTTTCATCCTAATCTACTCCCACACATAATGTACTTCTGCAGCAGTAAAAGGATATGTAAAAATCTAGAGGCAATTAACCATGCAATAGCTCAGGATCCACTGGGATCTTTTTTTTCTTGGTGTTCAAATTTAAAGCATTTGCTTAATAGATACCATCTCGTCCTAAGTTTCACATTTGAAAAGGTCTCCAAAACCTAAATTAAATACATAGTGCTCCATGTGAGTGTAAAGAAATGAGCCAGGTCTAAAGAAGACATACAAGACAGAAATGGCTGTGTTGCCTCGAGAACAGAGACCAGGAATTGACATCGGAAGTGAATCTGTAGATTTGATTTATTGGCAATAAAGTGATAGAGGAATCTCATTAATAGATGTTTTCCAGTGAAGAGGAAAGCATTACTACCAAAGAGCCTTTAGAGACATGAGAAGTTAGAAAATATAAAATCTATAAAGATGAAAAATAATTTGCATTACCATTTATGCATAAACTCAGTAACATGTTTAGGCAGGCTTTCTCAGTGATAAACTACTCGCCAAAAGTAAAATGGATAGGCCCCTTTTTTGTTGTTTTTAAAGCAACTAAGCATTTTCCAAACATGTTAACTCATTTCCTGAGTATAGATTATATACTAGGGCCATACAACTAACTGGGATTTATATGTGACTGTTATTGAGGTAGCAGACTTTAAAGAGTCTACTTTAATACATGTGTCATTACTGCTTTTATAATTTGGTATATTATTTTTCCAAGCCCTGGTATTTTAGGTTTCTGAATTTCCATACAAAAACTTCTTATCACTGTTCTAAACCATGTTGTATCCTCTATTTTGAAATATAAATTATATTGAAATGATCATTTATAGCAGCACTAATATTATTCAACTCTTAAAATCATTAAATAGTTATTTTCTAATTGAGGACTTTCTGCCCATCCTCTTTGAAATGGTATAGTAATCTATAAATGAAAATTGTCCTATAAGTAACACAGTAACAGAAAGTTAGACATAAGTGTGATTCTGGGTTTTTTGTATCATTTTAAACCTTCAACACTGATTACTGACATGCTCTCCTCAGCTAATTGCCATTAATCCACTTACTGTTGCTCATTGGAATGGATAAAAATTCCTAAAGAATTTTCTATATGTTTAGGTGAATTCCCCTGTATATGTGGACACCTTCGCTTTCTTATTTTCCTATATGTATCGCCCTTTGGAAGATTCTGAATGCCAATCCTCTTTTTACTTTGGCAGGGGGTGGTGGGGGCAACTACGGCAACAGTTCTGAATCCTTTGGCTGAAGTCCAACTTACTGGCTGTTTTGCCGCACTTAGTTCCACACCGCTGAGTTGAGAAGGCAGAAGTGGCACCACTCTGTGATGACCTATTGGTCATGACCACTCCTACCTCATTCTTAACATTTTCATCCTAATCTGCTTCTACAAATAATGTTCTTCTGGAGCAGTAAAAGAATATATAAAAATCTAGAGGCAATTAACCAATGCAGTAGCTCAGGATTTATTGGAAATTTTTTTTTCTTAGTGTTAGAATTGAAAGCATTTTCTTAATAGATACCATCTTGCCCTGGGTTTCACCTGTGAAAAGAGACATTTGAAAACGTCTCCAAAACCTAAATTAAATACGTATATCAAAGTGTTACCATAAATAAAACTAAGTATATCTTTCTTTGGTCTAAAGAATATACTTTAGCCAAAACCAGTTTGGCTCGGTGGATAGAGCGTCGGTCTGCGGACTGAAAGGTCCCAGGTTCGATTCCGGTCAAGGGTATGTACCTTGATTGTGGGCACATCCCGGTAGGGGGTGTGTAGGTGGCAGCTGGTTGATGTTTCTCTCTCATCGATGTTTCTAGCTCTCTATCCCTCTCCCTTCCTCTCTGTAAAAAAAATCAATAAAATATATTTTATTAAAAAAAAGAATATACTTTAGCCTTCATCAAGGAAAAAAATATGCCTTGTGAATGTCTGAGTGTACTGTGCACATTGAATCAGAATGTCAGAATCTTCTAAATAAATTGTTGTTATGGAATAAGGCAGAACTTCAGTTCTGAATTTATATAATTCATTCCATTGTAGGGTTTTTCATTGAAGAATACATTTCTCTGCCATAAATTGTACTGAGTATGAACAGCAGAGTCATTTGAGGTTCATTGAAAATATAGGAGAACATCATGTTTCCTGTCCTTTTGTTAAACTTGGCATATTGATTTTTTTTGCACAGCTTGCAGCACAGAAATGTGATATACAGCTATGGCAAGACAAGCTAACCACATGTGAATTTGTTAAGTACTGCTGGATTAGCAGAAATTGCCTGACTGTGCAAATAGCAAGATCTGACTTCTCCAGGAACTCTTTATGACTTAATCAATTAAAATAACAAGTTTTGATTTTATTGCCCAGAATAAATCATTAGCAAAACTCATTTTCTTCAGATCACTCATTTGTGGGATGTTTACATTCATTTCATTTCTGTATTTCAAGCAAAGTAATAACTATGTCAAATTTGAACCAAAAATTGAAAGTCAAATATGGGAAGATAAAGATGTAACAAACATTGCCAATTATTTTAATAATGATTCATATGTTTTGTTAAGAAGGAGATTCAAGGATTTTTGTTTAAATTTGCCATAGATTTTTTTTTTAAATACCTCTGTAGTGTTTAGCGCTTTTGTTCCTTTTAGGCTCAAAGGTAGCAAGATTTAGATTTGAATGATACTTTTACTGCGTTTAAATATAGAACCTGTGGAGAGGGAGTTCCTAAAGTGGGCTGGTCTGCTCTTCTCTCCTCATCTTATTAAAACCTCCTTGAATGTGTCCATTACACAGTTCACCCTGCCTGACATCAAAGAGGCGAGCTAAAGAAAGGATGAGCTATAACTCAGTCGAATGGGTTGCCCATGGTTTCATAGAAGTGCTAATGCCTTATCTATCAGGTTTATGGAGTTCTCTGTGCTCTTCTGGGAGCAGATAAACCATTGTGTGGTGTGTGCACTGCAGAGCAAAACCGGCAGTCTATCTAAGCCAGGAAACGTCTGGAAAATCATGTACACGTGGTCATGTTGTCATCTGCCTTTTCAGAAAATACTTTCAAAAAAAACATCTCAATCTCTCTAAATGTAGATTTCTTTTTTTAACAAGCAGGATTTTTTTCAAAAAATGTTTCCCAATTTTTTTCTACTTGTTCTCATTACTTTTAAACAGGTGGGCATCTTATGAGATTGCATGTAAAATTTATTAGAAACAAGTCTTTTAAAATTATCTGGTAAAAGCACAAAGCATGAGTTGTTCCCCTAATAAAAAAGGGGGAAAGGGTCAGAGCAAAGAAGAAAGTGCCACTGGTTTGTGTTAGGTGACACTGTGCCCTGCTTGTCTAATTTGATTACACAGAGCCCCTGAAGCCTCGGGCAAAGCTGATTTTAGCTATAATCAGCTTCTTAACCTTTGGAGAACTAACGTAAACACTACCTAGCACTGGTTAATTATGTTGCTCTGCTGCACACTACAAAGTGCAAAGGTAAGTGTAGAACTACAGTAACACATGTTGTGACAAAATTTAACAAGATGACTTAAGGGGATAGCAGCAGAATGCAGTTCTATACCTGTGGTAAACTTTAAGTGAATTCAAGAGACTTAAGGATGCTTTTAAAAAAAAAAATTTAACTATAGTTTTTGCTTAAGTTTTACCTGTAAGTGCTGAACATTCACTACTTTTTTTCTCTTTACTGTCCTCACGTTTGTACCTTTCACTAAAATCCTCTTTTGATTATACATGCATTTAAGAAATCCAAGTGTACTCATATACTTTTCACTCTTTCACTTCCAGAGTAAACAAAAATGATTGCAATGTTTATATAAGTAAAGTCCTCTCGGTTCACTTTTATAGATAGTAAAAATTCATCAAGGGGAGAATGGAATTTCTTTATAGTTAAATGGAATATTGTGATTATATAGGCAATAGTCTTAACTTTTTTACTTAAAACTGGGGTTCCATTACGCAGGAATCAGATGTGTCATATGGGAAATTAATATGTTAAGGTGATTTTACTGTCTGTAGTTGGTGTAACTCTGGTGTGGCAATGTGACTAATGGGGTAGAGAGCCATAAAGATTGACTGATGTACATATCAAGGCTATCTCCTCCGAGTCATATTTGCTGGGAAAACTCCAATAAGAATATTCTCCTGAGTAAGGATTCCAGGACAATATATGGAGGGGATGGTTCAGACTAAAGATTAACTGTGTTTTTTTATCTAGGTCATTCCCTCACAAATAACATGAATATGCTACAAGCTTATATTTTGCAGTGTAGTTCATACCGTGGTTACAGTGAGCTTAAAAATTACATGTAAAGAAGTGGATTTGGAGAGGTGGGCTTCTAAGGCCTTTTGCAGTTTCTGAGGCATTTGGGGAGCAATCACTGGGCAGCACAGCCAGTTCCATTGGCCAAACTTGGCCACGTGGTAAATAAAGGTGACCTCATTTTAAATAACATAAATTTGTTAACCTAAATGCACCTAATAGGAGTTCAAGTGGTTTTTGTAGCCACATATAAAACTGTGGGATAATTGGAGCAAGATAGCCAATAACTAGACGTTTCTGGACCCTTGCAGAAATGTTTTAACTAAATTTTATTCTCTGTTTTGTAATCGAATTGTTAAAGAAACAATTATATTTAATAGCATGTTGCAGCTATCACATGTATCTTTTGGACAATGTGCTTGTTTGTTTGTTTGTTTGTTTGTTTTGTATTAATCCTCTCCTGAGGATATTTTTTTCCATTGCTTTTCAGAAAGAGTAGAAGGGAGGGAGAGCGAGAGAGAAACATCAGTGTGAGAGAGAGACACCAACTGATTGCTTCCTGCATGAGCCCTGACCAGGGCCTGGGTCGGGAGGAGCCTGAAACCAAGGTACGTGCCCTTGACCAGAAAGGGCCTGGGACCCTTTGGTCTGCAGGCTAACTATCCACTGAGCCAAACCAGCGAGGGCTGGCTTTCTTGATTCCTTTTCATATTGTTCATTACTGATGTAAAGGATTAAATTCATTTTTGCAGATGGATTTTTCTATTCTGTGAGCTTGCTAAAATGTGTTCATGAGTTCTAGAATTTTTTTGGTAAAATCTAGGATTTCCTACATACAGGACCATGTCATCTGTGAACTTTCTTTCTAATATGCATGCCATTAATTTCTTTTCCTGCCTTACTCCACTGTCTGTAAACTATAGTGTTGATTAGGAGCCATGAAAGCAAGTCAAGATTCTGAAATTTCCCCTTGAGGATTGTTGTTGCTGATATCTTTTTTCTGTTTTTCATTTGTTTTTGTTTTGTTTTAAGAACATTGCCTGGACTCAATCTGTAGGTCTGTGTGCATGCTGATATCTCTGTATGTTTTTTTAATTCCTTTTTTAAAAATTATTATTTTAGCCGAAACCGGTTTGGCTCAGCGGAAGAGCATCGGTCTGCGGACTGAAAGGTCCCAGGTTCGACTCCGGTCAAGGGCATGTACATTGGTTGCGGGCACATCCCCGGTAGGGGGTGTGCAAGAGGCAGCTGGTCGATGTTTCTCTCTTATCGACGTTTCTAGCTCTCTATCTCTCTCCCTTCCTCTCCGTAAAACATCAATAAAATATATTTTTTAAATAATAATAAAATAAAATTATTATTTTAGTCGGACTTTCTAGAGTTCACTCCTTCGCCTGCATAGTTTAAGGGTCAGAGTTTTGTTCAGTTATCCCAAGGGAGTGAGGCTCAGTGGGTGGGTGTATGTGTGAGTTGCAAGGGTATATTCCAAGTTCACACAGTTTCCAAGCCTACTCCAAGCTTTTACTTTGTGCTGGGCTTTCCTGGGACTTCTGTGCCCATGCTCAGCCTCCCAGTCAGGCAGATGTGCCAGGGGTTCATCCAGTCTGTCAGGGGCTCTCTCCTGCCCAGGCTCTCCCTGTTAAATTTCTGGCGAGTCCACTGGTCTGCCACGCATCCCAACCGAGATCACTCACTACCTCAGAGTAGCAGGACCACAGGTTTTGTGGTTAGTTTCCAATTTTGCTTTATTTACTGGTAACTCCTTTGGGCACCGGATTTTCTCCTACTCCACATCAAGTCAGGCCTCCAGCAGTGAAGTGGCAGGTCTGCACAGCCAGTCCCACCTGGAGACACGGCTGTGCCAGCAGGCTGCCTGCCACATGCTGCCGCTGTGCTGCCGTAGTCGGCGGTTTTCATGAAAACACTTCTCAGTGTGATGTTTGCTTTTATTTGATTTCTACACTGCTCACCTGGTTGTACTGGACAGTTTTGTTCACGTTTTTAGTATTTGGGAGAGGGATTTGTCTCACCACCCTTTCTGGAAGTCCTGCTTGAGTCCTTTTTGTAAGCCACCATACTTTTTTGGAACAAGGCAAAACATTAAATACATAAATTTAAAATGAAGTAAATACATAACATAAATACAGAATAAGATTTAAAAAGAAAGAAAGGAAGGAAGGAAGGAAGGGAGGGAGGGAGGGAGGGAGGGAGGGAGGGAGGGAGGGAGGGAGGGAGGGAGGGAGGGAGGAAGAAAAAGAAAAGCAGGCAAAGGTAAAGAAAAAATAAAAATAGGAAAATAAATTCTTTATGAAGCCACAATAATTTTTAACTCCTATAACAGATTGTCCAGTGTGCTTAGGAACGGTAGTTATCTTGATCTTGCAACAGGTAATTTTACTCTGCCAGAAAATCCAATGACCTTTTTGTCTCCTTGGGACATCAAAATAGGGTTTTGGGGGATATGTATCTGATGTATATATTCAGTTGGATCAAAATGCTACCCTAGGGTCCTTTTTGTTTCACTTCATTTTGTTTTCTTACAAAGGCCAGATCCTAAAACTTGTACAACTTTAAGTTGTAGGAAGGCTTGAGAAAATGTGCAGTGAAAGAAACTGCCAGATTGAAGGTTTCTTAAGTGCTACTGTCCAAAATCACTAGGCACACTTGAAACCAGTAATTCTCCTCAGAATACACACTCTCAGTGTGTGACTTTTATCTGCAGGTGGCAGAGCATATGTGTTAACACCAAAAAGCGTTGGGTGGCAGAGGGAGGGTATTCAACGTGTTGTGACCTATTGTTATTTTTAATGTTTTTCTTATAGTTGCTTAGTTCCGGCCAAAAGCAGACTAACTAAAATATTTTCAGATTTTAAGGGCGAAAAATGGTTCCAAATAAGTTGTGCCATTTTATTTTATTTAACACATGAATCAAGGTTATGAGACCAGGATTTCCCATACAGGAAAAATACAGTGATATCTTACGTAACTGAAATCCAGGAAGTGGGCTCCTCTTCACATGGATTTTCTGTTTAAATTGTCATTAGTCCTTGAAGCATTGCAGTGACTTTTCCTTTTTCCTTTTATAGCAATCTGTTTCCTCCTGTAGGAAATAGCTGCTTAGGTATGGCTAGCAAATAGGTATGGTTAGCAACCACCACGTAGTATTTTCTGAGAAGTATATTTCTTAATATGTGATTCAAAGTTATCATCTGTGTCTTACTCATAATTTAGGCCTAAATTGAGGAATTATAAATTCAAACACCAACTGATGAGTTAAATATAAGAGTGCAAGTTCGGTGTTGTCAGATTTTTCAGTTTTCCCAAAGAAGGCAGAATCTGTATCATTACTTGAAATCTCTCTTATTTTAGTGTTATAACTAACAAGTTTTCAAAACTATTATATGTCAGATAAAACAAGTACATTCAGGTCAGGCCCACAGCAGCCAGTTTGTGACCCCAGGGAAGAAAGACTAGTCAGAACCTGTTCTGACAACAGCCTCTGCCTGGTTTCCTGTCCATCATGTATCTCTTGCTCATAAAAGAAATCATAACATGCTCCCCAAATGGCGGTCTCCCTGGTTTTACTGTGGAATCATCATGTAGTGTGTGTTAGTGGAAAATGCACTAAACCAGTGGTCGGCAAACTCATTAGTCAATAGAACCAAATATCAACAATACAACAATTGAAATTTCTTTTGAGAGCCAAATTTTTTAACTTATAACGCCACTTCTTCAAAATAGACTCGCCCAGGCGGTGGTATTTTGTGGAAGAGCCACACTCAAGGGGCCAAAGAGCTGCATGTAGCTCTCGAGCCGCACTTTGCCAACCACTGCACTAAACTAACCATACATAAACCTAAACCTTGGTTCTGCAGCAGATATCTCTGAAGTCCTTTTTTACATCAACCAGGCCATGATCTAAGCACATTAGATGTATTGACTCATTTATTTCTAGTTTGGGTTTTTTGTTTTAAAAGTTTTATAATGTTAGGTCAGTCATTTAACTTCTGTAGACGTTTCCTCACTTAAAAGAGCATAGGATTGGAAACATATAGGATTGATCTAGACAATCTGTAAGAACTCTTTAATCATGAAAATTCTTTTATCTGGAAAACATGAGATTAGATCCAGTAAAACAAAAATAATTGTCAACCAGACTATAGTGTTAATTTGAATGGGTTTATAGCACATTATCACATATAACACAATAGTAGTAAATGTATATGATCTACAATTCATTTAAATTCCTTTGATAATAAGTATCATGCTATGAAGATTTTACTTAACTTGTGAAAGAACTTTAGTATACACTAACCATGGGGTAAAAAGGGCCTATACACTATCCTGAAGAAGCTTATTATCTCACTGAGACAAAGCATCCTACAATGGAAATTTAGATTAAGCATAAAATTGATACCTAGATGTGGGTTATACACAGCCAGGCTTTATATTCTAAGGCTCTCAGAATGAATGTATGAGTATGTGTCATGTGTTTATGGAAGTGAGACTTACTAAAGGGGAAGATCTTAAATGAAAGGTCCAGGGGTCCCTTCAGGATAGAAAAAAATGTCTCTAAGTTATAAATAAGTATGTTATCGTGTCCAAAAAATAGAATGTGTTGCCTTCATTGTGCTTCTTGTACTGTGAGAAATTTTACAGAAAAGTCAAGATAATTATTTTAATGCACTTCCCAACGTTTACTATTATGAAGGCGCATGACTATAATAATAAAGTATCCCAGTGCTACTCTTGTGACTTTAACAGGAAACAAGCACTTAAGTTGTAGTTGTTAATTTATTTTGTTTGCTGTTACTCAGATGATTCAAGAAAAAAAAAGGTACATGGAAGCGATGAAGTGAATGTGGCAAAATATTAACAATTATTGAACCTAGGGGACAAGTATATAGGCAATCATTTTACTATTACAACTCTGATAGGTCTAAATATTTTTACAGTAAAAGGGAGGGAATAAAATAGTGGAGAAAACCTTAAAGAAAAAGTTCTTCAAATAAAATTAAAATATATTAAAATCAAATGTACTATAGTAATTATAAAATAGATAAGAAAGTAATTAGGTGCTTTCTGAATACTTTGGTAAGTTTACTGCATTTCAAACTTTCCAAATCTTAAGTGGATCTTGCTTTGTATCCCATAGGCAGAATAAAAGACTGCTTTTGCAAAACCAGAAGGATAAATATGAATCCTTCACTTGTTTATTTATTTGATAATTTAAATCTCTCTCTACATTTTGGTAAGATTTATTTTACTTCTCTAAAGCAAAGCAGAGTTGCTCAGCTTCTAGTGAATTTGGGGTAGAGTATATTTATTCCCTCGTTTTTCTCTCGTTTTGTTTTGGCAGATTTGTAAATGTATACTTATGATAACATGCTTAACTATCCAGATGATTCAGTAATCATGTCAGGGAGGCAAGCCTAATCAAACAAACATAGGAATTTTATGAGATTTAAGAAGAACACCTATGGTACCATCCAATTTTTAATTTTAGCAGGAACTTATTTCACTAATATCTTTCTTCCCCAGAATTGTAATAAATAAAATGAAAAAGAATTCTGGCTACATTTTTTAATTTAAGTAGAATTCATATAACATAAAATCATCATTGTATCCATTGTATCCATTTAAATTATACAATTCAATTACTTCTAAAACATTTACAATTTTGTGTACCCATTAAGCAGGCATTGCCCTCTTCCCAGCCCTCACAACCACTAATTTGCTTTGTGTCTCTATAGATTTGCCTATTTTAGACATTTCTATAAATGAAGTTATACAATATGTGGCTTCTTGTGGCTGGCTTCTTTCACTTAGCATGTTTTCAAGGTTTGCCCATGTTGTAGCACTTTATCAGTTCTTCATTCTTTTTTTATTGGCAAATAATATTCTATTTTCTGAGTATACCACATTTTGTTTATCCATTCATCAGTTGATGGACATTGAGTTGTTTCCACTTTTTTACTATTATGAATAATGCTTCTTTGAACATTCATGCATAAGTTTTTATTTGGGCATCTGTTTATAGTTCTCTTGACTATATTGGTGTACCTAGGAATGGAATTGCTGGGTCATATAGTAATTTTATGTTTAATTTTTTTAGAAATCACCAATATATATATATATATATATTGTTGTTGTTGTTGATTTAAGAGAGAAAGGTAGAGGGATAGAGGGAAACATCAATGATGAGAGAGAATGAATCATTTATTGGCTGCCTCCTGAACTGGGGATCAAGCCCGAAACCCAGGCAAGTGCCCTGGATTGGAATCAAACCTGGGACCGTTCAGTCCACAGGCCAATGCTCTAACCACTGAGCCAAACCAATTAGGGCACTGAGCACATTTTTAATATAAGGTTTTAAGGCCAGTTTTTAGGAAGAGGACCTTAGAAATTAAGAACTTCCAAAAAAAATTTAGCAAGTAATCTCAATTACAAAGTTATTTGAGTTCAACTCTCTCTTTTGACATAACTAAGAATTTCTGTACTAGCTTAATTGGAGGGCTTTTATTCTATGCTCTGACCAATAAGTGTTTAGTAGAAAAATATGAGGATGGGGGAGGGGTGGTTACTAGAGTTTGAGTCTTTAAAATACATTTTTTCCCAATTTTTTGTCTTTAATTAAAGAGGACACATACTTTACCCAAGAACTTGGAAGCATAATCTCAGGAAGTTTCAGACCCTAATCTGATATGCCTTAAAATAGTTGTAAATTAGGAAGGTGTCTTCCAAGTGCTCAGTACTGTAACTGTTTTAAACTTTCTAGTGTGTTCCAGAGGGGGGAACTATCAACACATCTCCATTAGAATCCATGCCAAAATACTTCTCAACACTGCTAACCCTTTATATTTAAAATGCTTGTACTATTAAAATTTCTGAGATATTCTTAGAGAAATAAATACTGGACCTTTTAATGGTATCTATGCTTTGAGGTTTGAGCCTATGGTTAGCTTTCCCGATAGAGCTGAAATATTGTGTACTTGGAATTAAGCCAAATCTCCCAGTTGCATGCATTCAACTTATGCATCCAAGTCCTGGCATTTGAATGGTCTTTTTCCTTCACCAGAATACATCTAGCTTGAAGAAAATAACACTTTCCATTAAAACTTGCCTCTTTCCTCTCCTTCCCCTCTTCACCCATAAGTAGATGCCTTCACACTGTGTACCTTCAATTCTTGGAGGAGAACAGGCATCTTGATATTTTCCAACTCAGGAAGATTATCCTTAAATAATCAGGCCTTGGGATCCACAGAAGAGCTTTGGGGAGTTCTCTAAACCCTTTGAAATTCTGTGTTGGGTTGGAGTTATAGAGAGAGGAACCCAAGCTTTTATCATATTCTCAACGAGTGGAGTTCTGCTGGTTATAACAGTGGCCTGGAAACCAAAGAAGGGGACGCCCTTCCTGTGGTGCCAGGACACATGGGATGGTGTGTGGTTGAGGCATGAGTATCTTCAGCCAGGCTGTCACCTGCAGAGTCACAGTGGTAACAGTGGTAAGGACCAGTGATGCTGGGTTGTAAGGTCACTGCAAGTCACACTGCCTACTTGGGCAGATGTAAGAGAAAGATGGGTTTTCTCCCTTTGACTGGCTTGTCCATACTTACAGACCATCTCATTTTTAGAAATAAAAACAGAAAATTTATCGTTCTCTTGAGTGTTTTGTTATCTTCAATCATATGCATGTCCCCTAGCAGGTGTCCTTAAATAGATTGAAGGGAGATATCAGTAAGGACTGTTAAGATGCCACTTTCAGTGGAGGACTACGGTACACTGCCACTCAGAGTAGAGCACTAGCTTAGCTCATCACTTCTGGACCTTCGAGAGCTCCAGGAGACCTCACCCAAAGCTCACCAGCTCTGCAACCCTGGAGCAACTGAGAGACCTCAGGGGTTCTGGGCAATCAAATGGAGCTGCTGAAAGGGAGCCATTTTCCAGGGGAGATGCTTGTGAACCTGAAGATGTCTTCTAGGAATGGGTTAAGGACTATGGGACTGTTAGGACACAGAGATGGACCAGCCAAGGTAAGGGTAGGTGGGAAAGAATTGTTTATAATTGACTAATGAAACTATTTTTTTAAAAACATGAAAATATGGTTGAACTTGGACAAAGATATATACAATAGATATGTGTCCGGCATGTATTGGGGGTGGGGGGAAGCAATGGTAAGATATGCACACACATAATAATTTAATTTAAAAAATAAATACATAAATAAATAGATATGTGTCCAAATCCCTCTGATACATCTGGGAACCCCGGAGGTGAAATGGGCATATTTAAAAAGGAACAGAGCAACACTGGACTGAGAGGTAAGACAACCAAGTTCTTCCTCCACTCCACCTCTACCCAGCCCAACCCCATTAGCAGTCCTGGCTTTCTCCTTTCTTCATTGATTCAAAAAATATTTACAGAGCCCTCTTAGATATCAGATACTGTTCTAGATGCTAGGGATTTGGCAGTGAAAGGGATAAACACAATTTCTGTTGGAAAGAGCTTCAGTTTTAGAAGAGAAAATAGATTACATATATATATATATATATATATATATATATATATATATATATATATATATATATATATATATATATATATAAATAAAGTCAGTGACCAGAATGCCAGAACGACTGGTCACTATGATGCCCTCTGTGGCCAGTGAACTGGCCCAATTTGGGGGTGGGGCCAGTGGCCAACCTCCTACAGCCCCTTCCCCCAGCCATCTCTACCCTGATGTGCCCCCCACACCAATCGGGGCTGAGTCTGGCCAGCTAACCTCTCACGGCCCCTCCCCCAGCCACTGACCCCCAATTGGCCCCCCACACCTCATTTGGCCGTGGGGCCAATCAGCCCACTGCCCACAGCTCCTCCCCATGGCCAGCCCCATCTCCAATCAGCCCTCCTCTCCCCTCAAGTCAGCTCGGCCCTGATGGGGGCAGACTAGCCAGCCAACCTCCCTCTGTCTCCTTCTACCGATAGGCCTGGCCCTGATCAGCCCCATTTGGGGCCAGGTTGTCCAGACCCCCCCGTGCATGAATTCATGCACTAGGCCTCTAGTCTATATATATAAAAGCCTAAGCGACCATTCGACCAATAGCCATAACATGCACTGACCACCAGGGGGCAGATGCTCAGTGCACAGGCATGGAAACATGGAACAGAAGGAAGGGGGAGGGGTGTGGGAAGAGATTAATCAAAGATCTTATATGCACCAGTGGGGTCCCAGATTGCGAGAGGGCACAGGCCAGGCTGAGGGACCCCAGTGGTGCATGAATCTGTGCACCAGGCCTCTAAATAGGTAGAAATAGATATAATGTTTTACATAGATGTGTTAAGATTAAGAGAAAAAAGAATGAAAACCTGATAGATACAGACATCAGTATGATAATTACCAGAGGGAAAGGGGGGTGGGGCCAGGTGGAAGAGGGTAAAGGGAGATAAATGGTAATGGGAGGAGACTAGATTTTAAGTAGTAAACACATAATACTATAGATAGATAGATAGATAGATAGATAGATAGATAGATGATATACTATAGAATTTTACATATGAAACATATAGCTTACTAACCAATGTAATTCTAATAAAGTCAGTAAAAATATTTTTTAAAAAATTAAGTAGGCTAAACAGTGTGAGAGTGGCTGGTGGGGGCTCATTGGGATATTTCAGATAAGGTTGTCAGGAAAGGTCTCTGAGAAGTTCCTTGGCTTATTGTTGGACCTTTTGGAGGTTCAATCTCTTCATATATGAAACGAGAGCATTGCTAGGGAGCTACAAAATTGTGTGATTTCTTTAAAGAATATATCTTTGGGTCAAATAATCTGTTGTATGTAGAAGTTATGGTCTTTGTTGTCCATTGATCTCAGAATGTAATAAAAATGTCCATCGATTCCCAAGGTTTAATTTCATTTTACATTTGAGGAATTTAAACTGATTGTTAAATGCCTTTCCAAAGGTTGCATAATAGTAAAACAAGGATTAGAGCTCTCAATTCCTGCCATTCTCAGTCTGAAATTTCCACCTCACTATGTGATATAATAACTGGAATTGAAATGTCAGGGCAGTTCAAAGTAGATTAGAGATGTGTAAGCTATGATAGACTAAAATATTTACAAATAAGGGGTTGGATAAGTATGTCCCACTCATTTATGACAGGCTAGTAAGCCATGTGATATGCTTTAAACCAGTAAAATAGCACACACACACCAAGAAAAATCTATAATTTTAATCAAAAGTTTGTTTCAGTCATTGAAATTCTGTTATTGCTGCTTACAAACATTAAAGTCAATCAAAACATCAGTAGCTTTGCAAGATCAATATTTTTAATATGTTTGCATTGCAATGCTGCAGATTTTTGGCTAATGGATCGCACCCATATTGATTTCCATGGGAAATGTTAGTCTGATACTGAAATAATTTTTTAAAAACATAGGGATTATTGGTTTAGAATTTTGAAGGAGATAGAAACGTAAAAATTGGTTATTGACTAAATTACTTGGGGTGAGTGAACCTTGGGCACTTGCAATAAACTTGGTAGCGCTCAGTCATTCCTGAATACTACCTCAGTCCCTTAAACTGAAAATCAATCAATAACCTATTATAACAATGCAAATTGTGGTGAAATATCATACTAGGCATGTGAGAATCACATTTTATCAAAACAGATATGCATAAGCATATGTATGGGCGTATTGAAAACGTCAACTGAAACATAGTGATTGATTTTGACTTTGAAATTCCTGCTGAAGATAGTTTGAGTAGCATTTTTAAAGAGATAAACTGCTACAAAATAAGAGCAAAAAGAAGCATACAATTATTCTATGAACAATAATGAAAGTACAAACACTACAGCATGTCAAATGACAGATTCTGTTATTTTGATTCAGAGCAAAATTACAATTGTTACTCTGTTCTCAAAGCATTGCAGTAATGTATGCAAGCATTAGATTAGATACAAACACATTCCCCACAATAGGAATCTATTGCACATTACATTTTCTTGTTTTTCAGCCTTTCGTTAGGAGAGCCATATTTCCATCTAGAAAGTTTACTCTGTATTTTCATTTGGTTACCATTATAAATTTATGAATTCTTTATCTCTCAGAGGCAATTTCGTGTTTTAGAACATTTTGTAATGTCTCAATAAAAATTCAGACCAGTATAATAGTGCTTAGAAATAGCAGTTACAGATTTTGCTGTATGTTTTTATTTACTTAACTTTAAAAACTGTCATTTATATATTATGGAAACATTTGCTTTGAGGGGGACATGGGATTAAGTTAAAAGATAGAACTGAAAATTAGGTATCAGAACTGTTGAATTTTGTTGCCATCTCTATAAGCCTGATCAATATTTCCTTTGGTAATAAGTTGAGCTCTCTTTATAAATAGAAAATTTATCATAAATCTTTTCACTGTGATAGGTGATAACACTAATACAATCACATTGTCGGTCCTTTTCAATTTAGTGTTAATCTGATCGCCATTTTTGCCAAATTTCTTTCATCCTATTCTGACCTCTTTTTCACCTTTATCATTATAACTAGCATGACTCCCAAATTCAGTTGATCAAATCTTATTTCTTTCTATTCCATTTGAAATTTTACCTAAATGTGACTTTTCTCAAACATTTTCTGTCTCTAGCATCAGCGAGGCTGTGAGGACATTGGTTTTGATGGATCAAACCTTCAGAGTGATTTAGGAGACATGATGCTTCACTGTTCTAATGTTACATACATTATACCTGAAAACAGCCAAGTTATACAGTATAGATATTTACTTGTAAGCTGTATAAATAGTCATATAGTCTCTGCTCAGTCATTCATGGCTTTCTGCTATAGGTATTATTAGACAAGTACCCACGGTCTTAAAAATGATTAGATTCTAATTCCCTAGCCTGCTGTCTCCACATTTTCATATACAATTGTTCTTCCAATTGTTTGTCTTTCTAAGAATTCCAACTGGAATTTGTGTCACTTGTCGTTGTCAGAAAATGTTGTTTCTTCAACTGAGAGAATTTGTGCGATCCCCAGTTAGAATTGCCAGTTGTCTGGTCAGGGAGCTGGGCATGATGAAAATGGGAAATCATCAGCTCTTAGAAACCCAGCAGAGTGAATGCTAGTTCTCCAAAGCTCCACAGCCCACTCCCCCACCCACACATGCCTCTGCTCAGAGCCCATCTGGATTTGTCACCTAGAGCAGCCTGTACTCAAAACGGTTACCATCTGACAGCTCCCTGGTAACCTGGACGAAGGCGTGTGATTTGTAATTGGGTCCAAAACACCCCTGGTGATTTTACTGACTCTAAGCGAAAGCCAAGCCACTGTCTCTCTGGGAAGGTAGTGTTGGAGAGCAGGGGTGGGCTCTAGAGGACACATTTTTAAATGTATTTATGGAATTTGAACATTTGACAAAATCTCGTAGAAAGCACTCAAATTAAAAAAGGCTGCTCTCCATTGGAGAATATCAGAAGATGGGAGAGGTTTCCAAAGAGCTGCTGCTAGTGCAAACTTGTTACATTAATGGGTTAGTGAAAACCAGTGTCAGAAGTTCATGCCACAGTATGAACAAAATGATTTGATTTTAATTTTTAAACAAACCAGACTTTCTGAATTCTAGGTCATGCTGAAAGAAAAAAAAAACAAAAAACTCATTCTATAATCACACTATTCAGATAATCCACAACAAGCCTTACCTATAAGCAGCTGGAAAATACCCAGGCGACTTTATTTATTAGCGAAGTGTTACGCAAGCATGCTGCTCAGAGAGTATGTGAGATACTGGTTAAGAGTAAGCCTCGGGAACCATACTGCCTGAGTTCATATCCTTTCTCTGCCACTTCCTATCTCGGCGAGCTCTGCACTTCTACTCCTTCCCATATAACCTGACAACGATAATGAGACATACCTCACAGGTTTTGCAATCCTTTCTGATATCTATGCTGTCAGGGGCAGAAAGAAAACACTTTAATCTTTGGTAGTTTTCTCTCTAAAAAAAACATCTGCCCTCTGTCCCCATGGCACCCTCCACCACCTCTACCATCATGCATAGTACTGTTAGTTCCACTAAACTAAGCTTCCTGAGGATGAAAACTATCTATCTTTTCATCATTATTGCTTCAATGCCTAGCATATAGTTTGTACTTTACAAATAATTACTAGATCAATGTTATCTAAAATATAAAAGAAGTACCACAAATACGAGAAGCGTCATTTATAGAGGTTTTCTTTGACTAGTTATTGCCTGGTTTCCACAGAGACTGGCATGCAAGGAATGATTTGTTTCAACTCCTTTGCAATGGCTTCTGCCTAGTATGGTCTACCCATCGATGTCCACAGGCCTCACTCCCTCATTTCCTTCAGTTCTGCATTCACCTGTCACTGCATTTTCAATGATTCCTACCCCATCTGCCTCATTGTAATTGCATCCTTGCCTCTTCTCTGTTCTGTTGTGTTTTGCTGTAGCATTTATGACAGACTAACCCTCAATGTATTTGAGAGATTTGTTATGTTTATTGTTTGTTGTTGGTCTTCTCCGCCCACCGCTGAAGTATACGCTTTGTCGGTTTTGCTCAGCTATAACTCCAGCATCTGGAACAGTGCCTGGCCCAGAGCAGGCAGGCATTTTAGAAATGTCTGGTGAATTAATTAATAAATTCAGTGCATTGGGGCTGCCAATTTGGAAATAAATGAAAGCAAAATTATGATTCAAGGAAAATCAACAAAATTAGAAATGAGAAACCTTGGGTTCCATCTTGAGAGCAGTCAGTGCATGGTTTTTGACTGTGCCAAGTATACAGACTTCACCTCCCTCAGCCTCCAAATTCTGAAAATCACCTTTACCAAAGTACCCCACAAGGGTCACTCAGGAATATATTGCAAGTTTTTTATATGAAGTAATATATCTCTGAGATTATGTCTTTAATATGGCATCCCATTGCTGGAGGTATTTTTAATGGTTAAGCCCTGAAGCAAGCTGCTTCTTTACATGTATGAATATGAATCTCCCTTAGAATATGAATGCAGAATCTCTGCAAGGTTTTAATTATAATTAATTAAAATAGTATCTGTATTAAGATATGTTTTAGTCTACCACTTAGTAGGAGTTTTATTTCAATATAAGTTTATTTTTTTTACATGTTGCTGCATAAAATTCTGCATTGAGCCAGTATTAGCAGGGGAAATGTTGTATAATATTTCCCCGGAGCGGTAAGAAACAATGTGATCTATAAATTAATTCCCTGTGTTATTTTTGTTAAAATTTTTTTCATTAGGGTTAAACTTTAACTTGGGTGGTTAATTATTTGAATTCATTGTGAAGGCATCACACAAAAAACACAAATTATTTTTTTTGTTTGTTTGTTTCCAAAATCTTTTTTTTGGTATTTATTATTTATTTATTTACATATTTTATTGATTTTTCCCCCCTCCCTCCCTCCCACACATCCCCTCCCTCCCCAGAGTTCCATGTCCATTGGTTGTACTTATATGCATGTATACAAGTCCTTCAGTTGATCTATTATCTCCCCCAGATCCTCCTCCCCTTCCCGCTGAAATTTGACAATCTGCTTGTTGCTTTACTGTCTCTGTATCTATCTTTTGGTTCATCAGTTTATAATGATCTTTGTTATCCACAAATGAGTGAGGTCATGTGGTGTTTCTCTTTCATTGATTGGCTTATTTCACTCAGCATGATGTTCTCCAATTCCATCCAGGTTGCTGCAAATGATGAGAATTCCTTCTTTTTTATGGCAGCATAGTATTCCATTGTGTAGATGTACCATAGTTTTTGGATCCAATCATCTGCTGACGGGCACCTAGGCTGTTTCCAAATTCTGGCTATTGTAGATTGTGCTGCTATGAACATAGGGGTGCATATATCCTTTCTGATTGGTGAAAAAACACAAATTAGACAAGTTAATTCTATAGGAAGTAGAAAGGAGTTGTTGTATATGAGGAAACATTTAAAAGTACATAGGCTCAGTGTCATATTTGAGCTGAGATTTTTCATTTAGCTTGGTGTTTGTAGGATTATTTAGCTATTTAAATCATATATATATATATATATATATATATATATATATATATATATATATATATACAGTGGTGCCTCGCATAACGAATGCCTCGCACAGCGAACTTTGGACAGGTTTTTCATGAAACCATCGGCCAAAAAGCAGAAAATGGATGAAGATGTGCAAGATTCGGTAGACTCTACTTAGTCTGTCTTAAAATTAAAAAAATGTGTGTTTTTTTTTAAAAAAAATATGTTTTTAGATGTATCTAAATAAAAATATGTCATCTTAGCATATTTTTTTATGTCATCTTAGCATATTTTATGCTACAGAACGAATTATTTTTTTAACATGTATTGTTATGGGAAAACGATTTTCACATAACGAACTTTTCGCATAACAAGCTTGCTCCTGGAACGAATTAAGCTCGTTGTGTGAGGCACCACTGTATATATATATATATATATATATATATATATATATATATATGCCTAATATGCTAAGTGTCTGTCCGGGTAATGATATCACATAGCAATGCCCGGCTTCCTCTCCCTAGCAACTAGCCTCCTTGGAATTTCTTCAGCCCAAGAACATGAATTGCTTTATAAATAGGTGGAAACATTTTACACTTTAACCAAATGTCTGTGAAGCACTTTCCCATGCCTCATCTCATTTGATCCTCACAGAAATCCTGGAGTAGGTAGACAGGAGACTCGGTAGAATCCTATTTTCTTTTCATTAACCAAAAAATGAAGATTTAAAAAGCTTAGAAACTTGACCCGACTAAAAAGAAGTAAGAAATGGTGGACCTTGAAAATGACTTTAGTTTTTCTCACTGCACATAATATAGTCAAACACTGCTTCAGTTAAATATTTTACCCTTTGTTCTCCCTGCATGATCTACAATAATAATCTGTGTTTTTGTTGATATTTACTGCTGTGTTGCTGACAATTACCTGAAAGAGAAGTTGGAGTGCTTCACTGGGCAGGAAAAAGTTTAGCTAAGTCAGAAATCAACTCTAATTAAGCAAGTTTATTCTATATCTATAAAAGGCTAATTTGACTTGCACATGCACGATACATGTAAACTCTCACTGGCGCCAATCGCACACGTGTATTTCCATCTGTCATTGTTGATCGTGAATTTGGTTCACATTTCTATTATAGAGAAAGTGCAAATAGCAATATTAAGATATTTATACTAATTAATTTTTTTTCAATGTGCATGAATTTGTGCACTGGGCCACTAGTGGTATATAAAATGATTTTAGTATGCTTGGGTTAATAAGAAGGAAAGTTTCTTTATTATTATCTAAAGTACTGTATTATAAATAGTAGTACATATGTCTCCTTTTTTCCCCATTTTCCTCCCCCTGGCCACTCCCACTCTCTGGTACACACGCCTTCACCCCCCTAGTGTTTGTGTCCATTGGTTATGTTTATCTGCATGTATACAAGTCCTTTGTTTGATCTCTTACCACCTCCCATCCCTCCCCTGCCTTCCCACTGAAGTTTGTTCATCAGCTTATGATGTTCTTTATATTCCACAAATGAGTGAGATCATGTGATATTTATCTTTCTCTGACTGGCTTATTTCGCTTCGCATAATGCTCTCCAGGTCCATCCATGCTGTTGCAAATGATAAGAATTCCTTCTTTTTTACAGCAGCATAGTATTCCATTCTGTAGATGTACCACAGTTTTCTAATCCACTTATCTGCTGATGGGCACTTAGGCTGTTTCCAAATCTTAGCTATGGTAAATTGTGCTGCTATGAACATGGGGTGCATATATCCTTTCTGATTGGTGTTTCTGTTTTCTTGAGATATATTTCTAGGAGTGGGATTATTGCGTCAAATGGGAGTTCCATTTTTAATTTTTTGAGGAAACTCCATACTGTTTCCACAGTGGCTGCACCAGTCAGCATTCCCACCAGCACTGCAAGAGGGTTCCTTTTCTTTACATCCTCACCAGCACTTGTTGTTTGTTGATTTGTGGATGATAGCCATTCTGACAGGTGTGAGGTGATACCTCATTGTTGTTTTGATTTGCATCTCTTTGGATAATTAGTGACTTTGAGCATGTTTTCATATGTCTCTTGGTCTTCTGTATGTATTCTTTTGAAAAGTGTCTATTTATGTCCTTTGTCCATTTTTTTTATTGGATTGTTTATCTTCCTTTTGTTAAGTTGCATGAGTTCCCTATAAATGTTGGAGATTAAACCCTTATTCAGAGATAAGCAAATATGTTCTCCCATGCAGTGGATTTTCTTGTTTTGTTGATGGTTTCTTTTGCTGTACAGAAGCTTTTTATTTTGGTGTAGTCCTATTTGTTTATTTTCTCCTTAGTTTCCATTGCCCTAGCAGCTGTATCAGTAAAGGTAATGCTACAACAAATGTCTGCTATTTTGCTGCCTATGGCTTCTTCTAAGATTTTTGTGAGTTCCCATCTTAAGTCCTTTATCCATTTTGAGTTAATTTTTGTGTATGGTATAGTTGGTGGTCTAGTTTCATTTTTTTTTTTTTTGCATGTATCTGTCCAGTTTTCCCAACACCATTTATTGAAGAGACTGTCTTGACTCCATTGTATGCTCTTGCCTCCTTTGTCAAATATTAATTGAGTATAATGGCTTGGGTCAATTTCTGGATTCCCTGTTCTGTTCCACTGGTCTATATGTCTGTTCTTGTGCCAGTGCCAGTACAGTGGCTTTGTAGTATAGCTTGATATCTGGTATTGTGATCCCTCCAACTTTGTTCTTCTTTCTCAAGATTGCTGCAGCTACTCAGGTTCTTTTTTTTTTCCAGATGAATTTTTGGAGAGTTTGTTCTAGGTCTTTGAAGTATGCATTGGTATTTCAATGGGATTGCATTAAATCTATAGATTACTTTGGGTAGTATGGACATTTTAATGATGTTGATTCTACCAGTCCATGAACATAGAATATTCTTCCATTTGTTTATGTCTTCCCTTATCTTTTTTTCAGTGTCCAGTAATTTTTTGAATACAGGTCTTTTACTTCCTAGGTTAAATTTATTCCTAAGTATCTTAATTTATTTATTGCAATGGTAAATGGGATTTTTTTTTCTTTCTGTGAGTTCATTATATGCATATAAAAAAGCCATACATTGTAGTATTTTTTATTTGTGCATCCCACCAAATAACTTTTTTGTTTCCTATTTTCCCACTTTCTCTCACCACAACATTCCACATATGAGTCTCTCTATCACTAGTGGTAAAATATAAATGTCTAGAATGAGTAACATATTGAAATAATAGCATCTCCATCCATGCAACAATATTTATTGAGGATTTGCTGTGTGTGCAGTATATTCTGTTCTTAGTAGAGAGAAGATAAAAATTTATAAATTTAGTGACTCAAGGGTAAAGGGGATAAGGATCACAATGGAGATATTTAAATAAGTCATAGACAAATTTGGAAGATGTTATTCTATCGGATTATGTAATCCACAAGACATTCTGTGATTGAGGAGGGGAGGTTCATTAGTTGAACATTGAAAAATTGATAGGATTTGAAAACTCACAGAACAGAAAAAGAATATTTTAACTAAGTTTGCCAACATGGACAAGGGTTTGAAAGTGTAGAGTATATTACATGAGTATTGATAACAGCAACAAGGACATTTGATAGATGCATCATGAGTGTGAATGGAGGATAAGGAAAATAAGGTTAAATGAACATTAAATGATAGGCTAAGGAGGGAGAGGTTTTCTTTAAACCCTGTGAGATCAAAGGTTTTTGAGGAAGGAAATGAACTATCAAAGCTCTATTTCAGAAAGATTGATCTAGCCACTATGAGTAAAATATATTCCGAAGGAAGGCTAACGATAGGGCAAATGCAGTTCAAAGGTCATTATTCAAGTCCCTGCAAAAGGTAATGAAGTCTAAATGCAGGTGATAAGAGTGAGAGTGAGGAGAGGGGATAAAATCCAGTGACCTTCTTTCATAGAATCCATGAGACTTGGCCATGAGAGTCATCTTATGTTTTTTTCTTCAAATAGGTCACTTATTTAGTGGAATCACTCAAAGAATGGGACACAGTACAGGTCAGTTTGGTGGAGGTTCTCAAAAGATTTCATGCTTGGAGATTCCTACAAGTCACGATGGTGCAGTTAGACCAAAAACAGCTTTAAGACATGGGCATTGTAGAGACTGATAAAGAAGAAGGTGTAGAAATTGGGACTTGAAAATAATTTCCTTGCATTCTTTCAGCTAGCATTATTTAAGTACTGTATGCTATTACAGCGCACACAAAGTAATATCAGGAAGCTTTGCTCTTAAGGTTCAAACAAACCAAAAGAAGAGAAAGGCCTATATTAGCTAAGATAAAGCTAAGCTGTTCTATTGTAATAAAAAGATCCAATACACACAGCGTATAGGTGTTTCTCTCTCAAATAACTGTCCAAAGAGGGCATTCCAAATAGACAAGTTGCTCCGCCCCATACCACCAGGCTCAGAGTCCAGGTCCCTTCCTTTTTCTTTCTCTGACATCACCAGGTATTGTCATCTGCATGGTCACAGCTGGGTTACAGGTTCATCACAGGAAGGGAAAGATAAGAACGTGGGGGAATCATACCCACTTTTTTCAAGGCACAAATCAATTTTACACTTGCTGGCATTGGAAACGACTTTGTCATATGGCCTCACCTAACTGCAGGGAATGCTGGGAAATGTAATGTATCAGGCATCCATGTGCTTGGTTACAATTATTTTAGCAAAGGTTTTCATGAACAGTTACCAGTCTCCACAACAGCATGTAAATAAATCATTGCAAAGAATGTGATAAGTGTTTCACTGGAAAAATATGCAAAGTGCTATGAATGCACAGTTGGGAGTCACTAGCTTAGCTTGAGTGTTTAGGGAGGATTTTCACAGGAAGTAAAATTTGAACTGTTTCCAGAAGTAATGACAAAAGAAAAATAGGGCATTGTACACAGAAAAATAAAATCATAGGCCCAGATACAGGATACAGAATAGGTTCAGAGAATGGCAGAAGTTTAGTATGGCTAAACAGAAGAGCTCATAGGTGAGGAGTTATAGGAATGAGGACCATAAATAGAGGAGCTTCTGCTGAGGAGTCCTGGGCTTTATCCTCTAGGAGGGATATGGAGAGCCATCAGAAGTTTCCAAGTTTGATACTAGCATGATCAGATTTTGTGGTAGTAGTGTGAGGATAGACTGGAAGAGAAGAGATTAAACAAAAAGAGACCAGTTAGGAGTATGTTATGGGGGAGAGGGGGACATGATGAGAATTAAATCAGTCATAATTACAAAGATGAGAGAACAAGGAATAAATATCTAGGCCATAGAGATTATGACTTACCTGCTGCTTAAATAGAAAGGTTGAGAAAGAGATGAGTATTTCCTACTTTTGCAAGATGATGATTGGTGATGCCATTAACCAATACATGCCAATAAAAATGTTTCTTAGGGTAAGATTTTTTTATTTATTTTTGGACATAAAGAATTGTGGTACCTATTAGATACCACATTTCTGACCCATTTTTTGCTATGCTTAAGAATAAAAGAAAAGAGAGAGTAGAGGAAGGATGCCTGACTGGTGTGGCTCAGTTGGTTGAGCATCATTCCATATACCAAGAGGTCTGTGATTCAATTCCTAGTCAGGGCACATGGCCAGTTTGTGGAATTGATCCCCAGTAGACGGCGTGCAAGAGATAGCCAATCACTATTTATTATCGACATTTCTATCTCTCCCTCTTCCTCTCTCTCTCTCTCTCTATTAAAAAAATCCATTAAAACATTTTTAAAAAATAGAAAATAGAAGAGGGGGAATCTGGCTTAGATAAATATCTTTAATTTTTAATTATGTGAGCAGACTTCTGGGAGAATGTGTCTTAAAAATAAGGGAAACCAGTTGGCCACAGGGATTGGGCCTAAACTAGCGATTGGACAACCCTCAAAGGGTCCCCGATTAGAGAGGGTGCAGGCTGTACTGAGGTAACCCTCCCTCCATGCACAAATTTTGTGCACCAGGTCACTAGTTGTTATATATAATTATTGCCCATTTATATCTGCCTTATAAATTACCAGGTCTTTTTTTAATTGAATGTTTTTCATTTCCTTATTGATTTGTATGAGTCCTTTATAAATGGTGGCTAACAATCCTGTTATATGTGGTATGTTTTTGCCCATTTTGCCTTTTATCTTCTTGTTTTACATATGGAATGTTTTTCTTCTTACAGGACATTTTAATTTGTATGGAGAAGAAAATGTCAATCATTTTTCTGTAGCTTTAGGTCTTTTTGTGTATGTGTGCCTTAAGTCCCACTCCACAGTTATACACAAAATCCCTTTTCTTTTAGTGTTTTTATGATTTTCTTAACCTTTAAATCATAGCATCTGAAGAGTTGTCTAGTAGTGCTATAGACCCAGTTGTGGTTGATGACTTGTTTATTAGGACAATAACCTGTTAGCCAAAGAGAAGGCAGTCAGCTGGGTTCCTTGAACTTTGGGGTTTTCAGGTGAAGCACATTTAATGGACAGTGGGACAAGGCAATATAGGAAAACATAGAAATGTTGGACTATGGACTCTAAGCAATTAAGGAGGAAAGTGAAAACAAGAAAAAGACTAATAGGGAAAAGGAGAATGAATGGATTTATAAGTCTAGTAAGATTTTTTTAAGGTTGGAAAGAGAGTTACTTGAATAATGTGGTTACAAAGATAGGAGATTGTAGTCATATTGGAGGAATGTCTAAATTTACTATTTCAGAAGAGTGATGCGGTGACCCGAGTTAAACATTAATCATGGGTTACTGAAGTGGAGCAGAAGGTCATTGATGATCGAGGAATGGAGAGGTTAGAGAATTGGATAGATTATTCATGTGTATATTGGAATCCCCAAGATTATCATTGGTCTCGGATGAAGAAAAACATCCTTTAAGCCCTGGCCGGATGGGTCAGTTGGTTGGGGCATCCTATACACCAAAAGGTTTCAGGTGTGATCCCCAGTCAGGACACATAAAGGAGGCAACCCATCAATGTTTCTCTTTCGTTTCAATGATTAATATTCTCTCTCTCTCTCTCTCTCTCTCTCTCTCTCTCTCTCTCTCTATCTATCTATCTCTCTCTATCTCTCACATCCCCTTTTTCTCATATCACCCCTTTCTCTATAAAAATCAGTGGAGACATATTCTAGGATGAAGATTAAAGAAAAAAACATATTTTGACCCTCTGGGTCTTCTCTCACTAATACCATTGCCTAACTTCGTTTATTTTTAGGAGACCCATTCCCCAGTTGCTAAGAAATCAGTAGCAAACTCAGAATCAGAACTGCCCACCCTCTTGCTTCTGGGGAAGTATTCAGGTTTGGGCTTTTTTCTTTTTATTACTTATTTGAGTGGGCAAGGAGGGGAGAGATCTGCTGTTTCACCCATTTATGCATGCATTCATTAATTCTTATATGTGTCCTGATCGGAGATCAATCCCACAACCTTGGCAAATAGGGACGACGCTCTAACCAATTGAGCCACCAGCCAGAGTGAATTTGGCTTTTTTGTACATGAAAAAAACTGACAATATATGTAAATCACTTAGGTCAGTGCCTAACACATGTTAGTAGTTGATTTATTAGAGCAATTCTTACCATATTAGAAAGAGATGATTTAAGTTTTAAATTGTTGTGTGATTAGTAGTCCTTTCAAGTTTAAGGTTTGGAATTTCAGCAACCTTGGTTCTACATCAATGTGAGCCTGTTTCTGGAAACCCCAAGAAATTTGAATCTGCATCTTAGAAGCAAATAGAGCCCATAGTCAAGCCCTGGGAACAAAGGAAAATAGAAATTAGAAGGAAATTTTTAGATTTTTAGATAGAATAGATACTGGTTGGTTTTCTTTCCTCTCATCTTGACACATGTGTACTCCTGAGCCTTGCTCCTTGAGAGGTCAGAAGTAAATCCTGGGTGAGGCCCAGGATCTGTTAGTCTGCAGTGTCTACACTAATATTTGAGAATTACTGACTTTGGTGTTTAGGACCAGGAGTTCTTTTTTCCAGTCCATTTGTGGGAGACTGTGTGATGAAAAGGAAAAGCGTTTATGGGTATTACATTTTTTTCAAGTTTGTGTTTTCAGTCTGGAACAAACAGTAAAAACAAAACAATTGCACAAAGAATGTACCCAGTTAAAATAATTATTCACTATTCTTGCCTTAATAAATACTAAATTATTTGCTGCTAAAATTCATATTTATTTTATAAATTGAAAAAAATAATATGACTTACCTATAAAAAGGTTACTTTATAATCTGACAGTGCTTTTCTCTTTTTTTTTTCTCTTTTTTTTAATTCTCACCTGAGGATATTTTTCCATTGACTTTTTTAGAGAGGGAAAGACAGAGAGAGTAGAAGGGAGGAGGAGGAGACAGAGAAAAACATTGATGTGAGAGAAACACATTAATTGGTTGCCTCCTGCATTCACCCCTACTGGGGAGGATCCTGCAACTGAGGTACCTGCCCTTGACAGGAATCGAACCTGGGATCCGTTGGTCCACAGGCTGACATTCTATCCACTGGCCCAAACCGGCTAGTGCTAATAGTGCCTTTCCATAGTGAAACTCAAAATGAATTAGAAAATTTATCAGTATCATTTAATATAGGACATTTCTGATGAGAAATACCATGATTTTAAGATCTAAAATGATCTTGTCAGTGACAAAATAAATATTTCAAACTCGTACAACCTGAGATTGATTTTTGTTGTCCACTCACAATGAGGTAATTTACAGAAATATATCTCTTTAGTTGCTGTTTACACAATTTTTACTGCAGTTTTAAGTTAGCAACTGTAGAAGTAATAATTCTCACTATGACACTTCAATGTATAGCAACATTGCAAGAAACATAAATGCTGCAAACTGGATTTGTTAAGATAATGTAGTTACAAGAGTTCTAACATTTACTCATTTGATAATCTATGTTCACTTGTTTTCAAAGTTTACCCTGTGTGACTTGATTACTAAGTAGGGATTTTTTTCATTTATATAATTTTTAATATAAATGATACAAACCTCTGTGCTGGGTAATACCAAAAGTTTACAACAAAAATAAAAAAATTTAAAAAAACACCGATTCTTCAAGGACTAGAGAATGACTAGGACTTGTGACCAGATCTCACAACAACAGGTTCAAGGAGGAGAAATTCAGTCACATAACTTTTAGAGTGATGTTTGTGTTTCTTAACTGCCATTTCTCTGAACCTTTCCTGCAAGTACACTGAGGGCAGTCAACCCTATCTGTATATATAGACAGTTCCACTTTGATAATTCATTTCTTCACTTAACAACTATTTCTGAGCATATGCTACATTCTTGGAATAGGGATGAATGGCAAATGAGACAACTGAAGATGATGATGATGATGTTGCTGACAATAATAGTGGCTCCCTATGGGCAAGTTTTTATGTGGATTAATCCTCACAATAACTATATGATGCAGATGTTACTACTGTTCCATTTTACTGGTGAGGAAATAGATTTAGACAGGTCATATAGCTATACAAATCTAAATCCAAGGGCCATGATTTTTGTTGTTAACCCTTACCCTAGGATATTTTTTCCCATTGATTTTTTTTTTTTAAGAGAGAGTGGAAAGGGAGAAGGAGAGACAGAGATGGAAACATTGATGTGAGAAAGACACATTAATTGGTTGCCTCCTACACATCCCCTGGCTGAGGCCAGGGATAGAGCCTGCAACTAAGGTTGTGTATTTGACTAGAATCAAACTCATGACCCTTCAGTCCACAAACTGACACTCTAACCACTGAGCAAAATCAGCTAAGACTCTAAGGGCCAGATTTTTAACTCAAAAACTGTATAGTACAATATATTCTTTTTTTCTCATATAGCATATATTCTAGAAATGTATTTATTTATAAATATTTATTGAGTACCTAGCTTGAGCCAATATAGTTCTAGGCTCTCGAGTAGAGTTTTGAAGAGATCAACAGAATCATTGCTGTCATAACTCATATCTTCCCTTTCTTCTAACAAGGATTAATAAAAGGAAAAGAGTACACACATACTAACGCCAGTAATAAGCATAATTAGTTACATTCATAAGAGTTATAAAACTATTGAATATAACACAATGTATAAAAAATTAATACTGTATAGTCAGACATTCAGGAAGGGCAATGTTATTTTTATACTTTAAAAAAAGTTCATTTTCACCTGTGGTTAAAAATCTATATCTTACTACTTTTAAAAGAAACCTTTTTACTTAATCAAAACTTGAATTCAAGAGCTATTTTTTTCAGTTACTAAAATGAGAAAATTTATATCTAAAAATAAGAACTTTTCATGAGGTAGAAAGTCACTATGGCTTTGTGTCATTTGAGGTTATACTTTATCAAAATTTCAGAATAATTGATGATTGCATTGACAAATTCTGTGGTCAACACTCAGTTTTTCAAGGGGTAAGACCAAATCATTTATGAAGTTTCCAAAGAAAAATACACCATAGTCTAAAATTAAGAAACTGTTAAATATTCTGCAATTATATTGAATTAATTAATTATAAAAGATAACCTTTTAAAATATGTTACTGGATCACCCTCCTTATTTAAAATTTCTTCATTGGGGTAGAAATCTCTTTTGAAACAAATGTCCTTTATGTGTAAAAATCTGGTCCTATTTAAAAGTACTTAAGAAAACATTGAGTAGTAGTGTTTCAATATTTAACAAATATTTTTATTATAGTATACATGTAGGATATGTCAACAAAGTTGAAAACTCTTGCCTGAGCAATCACCATTTGACATTTGGAAAAATTGGTTAATATTTCTGTAAATCACTATGTATCTAGTTTGGATTCTATTCTTTTCTCTGGTTTTTATTTTTTCACTAATAGTCTCACCATTTCCATTATAAAATGATATCAGATATAAGCATATCTCAGAGGAAATGCAAGTTTGGTTCCACACCACAGCAATAAAGCAAGTATTACAATAAAGTGACTTATCTTTTGCTTGTGGAAGGTCTTGCCTTCAAAGGTCAAGTGCAATAAAGCAAGGTTTGTCTATGCAAAAGAATGTGGTCAATTCTGGCATGGAGGCCTTGTGTCTGACCTCAGAGAGCTTACTAGCGCAGTCCAAAGAGGCATACATATACACATAAAACAGCAATACCAATATATAGAGATTATAACAATTTTATAAAAAAAAAATGGTTCAGGTAGCAAATCAGAGATTGTATACTATTTTGTTTATTGAGACAATAGAGCCTGAACTGGATTTTGTCACAGAAGTCATCGGTATTTTGTGGAAACAGGAAAGCATCTTAGGGAAAGAAAAGTAGCAGTAGCGAGATCCAAGACAGAAAGAGCTTGGTCAGTTCAGTGACCTTGGCTGGAGTTTGTTTATGGATGTTGTGAGAGATAACGTTGAAGAGGGATGTGCAAGCAGCATCTAGAAGATCTGCGGAAGTTGAAATGTATAGGTCACAAAGCCTCACTGAAAGTTTCTGAACAGGGAAACATGATGAGAGCAACATTCTGGGAGATGAACTAGCCAGTGCGTGTGTAGGATCGGTTGCTGTAGACCAGTTGAGGGAATACTATAGTTGTATGGAGCATTGTTACCCAGAATGCTCCTTGGAATACTAATTCTGAGATAAATGGTAATAAAAGCTCCTTTTTTAGGAATTTTTTTTTTCCTTAATGACGAAAAGGAAGCATTGCGTAATAAATGTTCCTGTTGGAGTTACAATGCACATAACCCTTTGAAGGCTTATTCCAAAAACTACCCTGAAATTTCACAAACTTATTTGCACATAAAAGTCTTTGTTCATTGCGTCTTTTCATAAACATATCACTGTGCTCCACTAAGATCATTTTCAATATTTAGAAATTTTAATCTTACCAATTATCTATTGATTAAAAAGCCCATCTAAGAAAAAAATGAAAAAATTTTAAGAAAGGGATTTAGACATCAATTAGTCCAGACCCTCTCTGAAACTGAATGTCAGCCCCAGCTGACTAGCTCAGTTGGTTAGAGTGTCGTCCCAATGCACCAGGTTGCAAGTTTGATCCTGGCCAGGGCATATACAAGAATCAATCAACTGATGAATGCATAAATAACTGGAATAACAAAATGATGTTCTCTCTCTCTCTCTCTCTCTCTCTCTCTCTCTCTCTCTCTCTCTCTCTCTCTCTTTCTCTCTCTCTCTCTCTCCCCTCCTCCTCCTCCTCCTCTCCTCTCCTCAATTCAATAAAAATAAAAAAATGTCACCTTTTGATTTTGATGCCTTCCTATTCAAATTATTCATTTTTCCCCCAGCTCTGTCTGCTTCATAAACTGTATAATACCCAAGAATAAGATTAACCCATTTGTTACCATTTTTGTAATCTCTACATCTGGCTCCTAGTAGGTGGTGGAAAAAATATTTATTGAGTTGAAAATAGTGAGAAAATTAGATGGTGACTTGCCTGTGGTCACACAGATGGTAGTAGGGTACATTGAAAATAAATTAATTACAAGAATTATGTATAAAATTTTAGCTATAGGAGAAATTTAGAGACAAAAGACTTGGTATATCCTAGATATAACTCTAAAAGTAGCAGTATGATCTTATCAGTTAATCTTCCTGGATCTCTTTCTTCATCCATGTTCCAGCTTCAAAATGCTTGGAGGTTTCCATTTTTTTATTACAATAAATAATCAAAAATTAACTGATTGTTATTTATTTTATGCTGAAAATATGTTCTTATGAAGGACCATGTTTAAATACAGAAGACTTTTTAAGTATTTTATATTTGTACTTGTACAATATTGCTAAACTTTACAACTTTTGTATTATTATTTGTCTCTTCTTTCCAAGTTTATCAAGGATGATGGGATCTTTAAAAGTGCACCAATGTGTATGCTTATGTAATATTAAGACTAAAAATTTTAAACCTTAAAATGTGAAAGCTCCAGTTGTCAGAAGATCATAAAGTCTTTACTTTTAAGGACTGTTAAAAATCACCTTCTGTGAGATCTCAGCTTTTTCTGACATTTCAAGACTTAAATTTGAAAGTGTAGAATCTCTATAAATACAACATTACCACAAGCCCAAAAAAGTCAAGAAATGCAAAAGGTTAGATTCTTACTAACTCCTTTCCCACATTTTGTGCTCTAAATTGAGTTATGGATCTTAGAGTTAAATACGTAATCAGGAGTATTTGATGTGAAATACAATTTAAATTATGACATATTAAGCTTTCTCTTTGAATTTTGGAGAATAAAATCGTGTATGTAAATCATGCAATATCACATTTTTTTTGTATGTGCCCTTAAGGCTTTTTTATGTTTTCTTCACATAGTCCCCTCATTTACAACTTTATCTTGCTGTGGACTAACCATATGGGAAATCCACTATTTTAAACTTAAGCTATTTTTGTGGTGTTGCTGCATAAGAAAATGCCTTATAGGAGAAAATTTATATTTTTTTACTAGATTATAAAAATAAAAATTTGTTTCTTCCAGGGGTCACTTCTTGGTTCAATTCAAACTATATAACTTTTAATGCCTACGTATCTCTAAAAAGTCTGCATTGCCATAGCCAAGTGAAAAAGAGAGGTGATAAAGGAGAAGTGCATGAGACCTGGCCATTTTCAACATGTTGAAGATTTAAAATTGTGTGTAATTTACATGAGACATATAAATGAAAGGATAGACTTCAACAAGATTTGATTTTTTTTTTTTTTTTGGCTTTAAAAATAGGGTATTTCTCTCCTGCAGCAGCATCTCACATCTCATACATATGTGCATATTTAGTTTTCTGTGTAGCATTCAGTCCCCAGAACACTAATTATAATTTTAAATTATCAATAAGATATAGGCTTAAAGTACAGTAGATGCTAAATTTCACATCTCTTGTAAGATTCCCTATCTAAAAGCAACTACTTTGTTGCTTTTATTTTCATTTTTTTTAAATCTTAAGAACGTTATAATCACTTATCTTTTGCCTTTTAAATATTAAGAATTCTTTATATTTGCAGTGTACAAATGGGTATATAGCTTTTATGTCTAAGAAAGGTATTACTGATGGTAATTCATCTGTGCATCATGGGGTAAAGTGGAAAAACCAAAACCTGGCTCAAAGTTCACATTGTACCATCTAGAAGTGTTTCTTTGAGGCCCCTGTTGGAAGTGCATACAAAGTGGTTTGCCATGAATTTTTTTGTATGCCTGCTATTTGTTTACCAAACAGCCTTGGTTACACTGCATTTATGTTTTTGCTTGCTTGTTTTTGAAATAGTTCTGCCCTCTGAAGAATGGATACCTCAGTAAAAGTTTGTCAAATAGTAGTTCTCTCAGAATCTTGCTATCTTGTCTTCCGAAATCTCTACCCAGATCTTTATATTTTTCTTCTGTTAAAAGGCTAGCTCTATTCTGTAATTTTGTTGTCTTTCATATTTAGTACAACACAGACAATCATGTTGAAACTTTTCAGGAACTAAAACGTAATTTCTATCATGGCACCCTTAGCTTTGGGAACCATATACAAAAAATAACGCTTCTCTGTAGAAAATACCATTGTATGGGATTTGGTGCCATATTAGAGCCATCTGTATCAGCCAGCTTCCCAAAGAATATCCTGCTCTTTTTGCATAATGGGATTATTTCTGGAAGTGGCTCTCTTGGCCCAAGATGTGCTACCCTCTCTCTCAAATCATATTTGGGTCCTCTAAGCATTTTCAATGTGCTTTGCATTCATTTTCATTCATTATCCACTCGTTCCATCGTTACTTTCTGACACACACAGACATTCGGCTACACAGTGGGTAAGAAGTGGAGGTAGGACTGAGAACCCCAGGACAGGGACCAAGGCCCAGTTTGGTCTCTCCTTGGCTAAATTCCATTTTGAACAGCTCATTGTTTTTCTTTGATGTGTGGGATTTAATTGCTTATTTCTAAACATAAGGCTCCATTGGTGGGTACTTGTGTGGGGAGAGCCATTTGCCCTTTCTGGGGTAAAAATCTGAGCATCATTAACAGTTTATTTTCCATGGGGAACCATGCTGGAAGTATGGCACAGAAAATGTGATTTTTGACTGCCCAGTGTTGCCCAGGCTTGTCCCTGATTTATGCCATGACCCCACAATAGCCTCTCTTGCCCGCCTGGCCACAAAGCTTATTTTGTAATTTGATCTTAGTGGGGATTCCAGCCGTGCTTTCCTGCTCGTGGGCAGCAGAATGTGGCAGCATGCCTGCTCACTTGCCTGAGCTGCTGTGATCAGATTACGCCTTCTCAGCATTTCTTACATCGGCTGCCTATGAGATGCAGAGAAGCTTGAAGTCAGCCCACTTGAGTTTTACAGCCTGTAATAGAGACAGAAGAGAAACTATTAGAGAGCTCATGGAATCTGCTGTTAAGGAAGTCAAAAAGTCACTCCACGCTGAATATTTCTGACTATCTGCAAAAAAAACGTTAAGTGATCTTCTTTTCATTGTGCAATTTCCAAATGCCATTTTTCCAACTTACATGTTATTTTAAGATCCATCGGTTGGGTTTTAACTTCCAGCTTTTAGGCATTTCCATAACATGTTAAGGCTCTTCATAAAAGATAGTAAGATTCTGCATTTTCATTGCTTCTTGTTAATAACAGATCATTACAGGGCATTGTAATTAGCAAAGCACACTTCTCTCTGCATTATTGATACAGCCAAATAATTGTAAAATGTTGATACTTGTCAACATCTCTATGAGATAACATGATTGCACCCTGTTGAGGTCACAGAAGGAGAACAGTGTCCAGCCTGGCACTGGGACATGCCATAGGAAATTCAGGACCCACTCTGCTCCCTTTCCTTCATCCAAAAGATTAACTGGGCCCCGAGAATGTGCAGGCGCTCTGTGAGGCACTGGAGGTACACTGGTACGCTACATTCACCCTTCCTGCCCTCCCGAGCTTACGATTTGGTCTTGGAAATAAAACCTCTTCTACAGTAGATGTATTTAGATGCTTTTAAAATATATATATTAGGATAATCCCGAATTTAAAATGTGAACCAGAGAAACTGAGAGTTGGAAAGGACTTTAGAGTTCATTTTATAAAGCCGCCTTCCTTTTATAAAGTCCCCTCTGTGGTATTTGTTCATTGGAAGGAGCAAAATATGCAATTCATGTTTTATTGTTCAAAAATGAAGAAATCATGATTATGGGTTAAGATATAATCTAAAGCTCAATTGAAACAGTTTTCTTTTCTGATACTATCATTCATACGTTCAGGGGACCAGCAAAAAGGCTTAGAAAATGAAGCATAAACAATGTGGTGCCAGTTCGCTTTAAAATCCCTAATATATGTTTTGTAAACAAAGCTTATAAAACTTAGTAGTCTGCTAATTAAATAACAAGAAAGATTTTATGAGTACATGAAAAGCCAGAATTTAAAATGCCTTCAGGGGAACAGGTGCTGTAATGACATCACTCTGTGTCACATAGCTTTTTTTTTTTTCTTTTCGTTAATACTTACATTTGGTCATAATGGAAAGAAATTGATTCCAAATGTGTTTTCTTGACCTCCTCCTCCATTCATGTTAGTGCCTAACCTTAAATGATGTTTCTACAATCTCGGTTGTATTTACAGTAATTATATGCATAATGTAGCATATTATTGTCCGTACTTCCTGTTTAATCAGTACAGAGCTTCTTACAAGTGCAGCTGAAAAGGGCAAACAAAATTAAAGCTTTATATACCAAAACAAGTTTGATTTGCTAAGCTCCCAGCATTCCAAAGTACACAAATTTGTTCCACTAAGTTTTCCGATGGCTTGCAGATGGGCAATGATTAATCAGAGAGCTAACTGTGAAGTAGTTTGCAATTAAACTGGAAAGCTCTGAAGCATGCTAATTGAATCAGAAAATTAGAGACACTGAACAGTAATTGGCTATTTCTCATGCAGCAGGTGCCAGGCCACTCATCTGTGGAACAAGGTATTTAAGGCACATTAGCACTAGTAAAAATACTTCTTGATATGGAACAGTTAGATTTTCTGCTCATTTTCACCATGGATGTCAAAACATACAGCTGTGCTATCTGGTACTTGCAATTCATGTTTGAAGAATTTAAGTTAGGTAAACATATGGGAGAGAAGTGCTGGGCAACCTCTGAGTGCACAGGAAACAGTTTTGAAGTAAAACCAAATATGTGGGGCTGAGATTTTGTTTTTCAACTCAATCACTTTTGCTTTCTTATCCTACAGATTTAGACGTTGGATTTTCTGTTTCGTGTTGGTTTAAAGCAACAACAGCATAAATCTAGTACTGCTGTGAGCTTAGTAGATACATAAAGCCAATTCATATCATGTCTCAGCATGAGTTTATATCTTCTAATTAGTACCACCATTTTATAGAGTGAGCACATGCTATGAAAGTTTGTTTGCCATGCCAACAGGGACCAGGACATGTGGTTTTTCTTTAGTGGAATGATCTGCCATAGGATCGTGAATGACTGTAACCTAACCAGTGGGTAACCAGGCAAGAATGGGATTTAATAAGTTCAAATGTAGAGATTTTTTTAAATAATCATCATTTTCATATTATCAAGGGTGGGGCATATGACTTCTGTTTCCCATTGCTTTAATTAGAGTTTAGTATTGTTATTAGAAAGTGAAAAGTACCAATGAAAATAAAAGCATACCAAATTATACTGTTTTGGGAAACAGAATATTACAGTATTCACATGCCAATCATATTACTTAGCAGATGACTACAGAAAATAGTGCGTTTGAACCAAGAGACATAAATTATAAATTATAAATTGTAAACAGTGCATAGGGGATACGCTATAACTGTGTCTCATTTAAAATGAGGCAACGGGTTTTCTCTGCACAAATAATGTTCCTTCATTAAGTTTTAAAGTCTCTTGTAATGTTTTATTAAGAACATTTGGCAACATGTTACCAAAAAAAGGTTTTAAGTGGAACACACGGGTTTTTTAAAGTATAGCATGCTACAATCATACACTTTATGTCTTCAAGCTATAGAATTTTTTTTTTTTAAGTTAAAACCCAAGCTCCTCTTGGGTAGGTCTCCTTCCCCACCCCCAGCAAGCCCTGTGCATTTTGCATTCTTTAGTTTGAAAGCATTTCTGAAACATTTACATGATCAATGTCTTTTGCTTGAGGGATAAAGTTTGCTCTTCCATGGACAAGTGAGAACATATTGATCATTTTATTCTATTTGCTATTTCTAAATTCAATATAACTCTGGAGTCGATAAGCGAGATCGAGAGCATATTCTTTTTTGTGTGTGCCTGCTTGTAGCTTGTTCTCAAGATTCAAGATACATTTTTGATTAATCACGAATGCTCTGAGGTCATGGAGAGCAAATGTGTTTGTGGAGTGTCAGCTGATGCTGTCAGATAAATGTCTTAAGCTTAGCCAGGGTTCATGCCCCAGCTTTAGGCTGTGCCAAATGTCTCCCCTTGTTGAGAAAGATAACAGCTACACTGGAGGCGACTGAGCTGTTTGTTCACTGAAAGGGCTGACCTTGCCATATGGGGCTACAATCAGGTGAAAGAAAGAGTGAGAGGTTTTAATTGAAACTTTACAAATTTCAACTTTTCATTTGATTCAGATGATCTTGGCATACACTCATTTACATTCTAGGCCTTATATCTAGTCTGATTATAACTATGTTTCTTCAAGCATTCCCGATTAGACTCCTTAGGATGAATAATTTCTCCAATATTGTTCTAAGTGTATTCTGAGAGTATTTTGGCACTATCACTGTGTTATTAAAATACTGCAAAAGCATGAAAATGTTTATTAGGGTAAATGGGACGATTTCTCTTCGGATATGTGTAGTAGAAATTATTCTTGCTTTGTTGTGTGTTTTTTCCCCGAACCCACAAAATACAAATGTGGTCTGGGCCCGGAGAGGCCACTTGTGTTAATGACCCTTGTCCGTGCACCCTCTTATCTTCAGAGGACTCATTTAATCACGTTTACCCTCACTTACAGTAATTTGTCTTCTTTTACTAGACAGAGTCTATAAATAGGAAATAATGACAAACCTGAACTAACACCTGGAGAATGCTTTGTACCGAGGTTTTCTCTGTTCAAGACCAAAGGCAATTGGATTGATCATATGGTGATGCATAAATAAGTGAACTCTCCGAGGGCTGTTTGTGGGCATTTGCTGCAAAATACCTTTTAAAAAGGTGCCTTTTTCCCATTTTATCTCCAGTTTGTTCTTTTCTCCAAAGAAGCTGGTCTACTTTTCTTTCCCCTCAATAAGTTCATACTGCCAAGGGTAAATCACCAGTGCTAATTAGAGAAAATAAGGCTATTTTTAAAAAAAAAAAAAAAAAAAAAAAAAGAAAGAAAGAAAGAACACATCTGTCATGAACTCCCACCAGATCTCTTGGAAATGAGACATTTTAAATATTTTATGCTGAACACAAACTATCTTGAGGAAATGGTTTTATATTCTGTAATCCCAAAACAAAACCATCAGTATCAGAGAGCAGTGCTGCTTCAAAACATTCCATTTAAAATTTTTAATTTAAAATTCTCTCACACTTGAGATATAGGTTCTGCTAGCTCTCTATAAAATCCAGGTTATAAAGTAGAAAAACTTCATGAAACTAGAAGAAAAGGAAAGCTACTTCTGTCCTTTCGAAAAGCTTTTCTTTACCAAGTGGTACTAGAAAAGGTTACATTTCGGTATCTAGACATAACTATGTTTCGTATGCATTGGTATGAGTGAGGAAAATGAAAACTGGTTTGGTGTGGTTTGGTTTCTGCAGTGGCTAACATGACACACAGACCACGTAGAAATGAGAGAAACTGAGAATAACTTGTAGAGTCAAACACTGAGTTTCTGGTAATGTGATTAGAGTCAAATCAGATAGGTATTTACTATCATTTTCTAAATTATTTAAAGATTAATAATGGTTAATCCCTGAACCATACTTGTAAATAAGTTTATAAATTCTCTTTTCAAATTTAAGTTTAATTATGGACTAAATTCTGTGGCTATATTTTAAAGTATTTCTTACCCACCGTCCTTTTTTTCTTTCTTTTCCTCATTATCTTAAGAAAAGCTTTCTATGCACTAAAATATCAGTGGATTACACATTTCTGTCACTCCCTTTTCTGAAACTACTGCCCAAATGTGGTTAACCCTTTTGTTCCTATTGTTCTTAGTCCCATCATTTAAAAAATATTGAATGTTGTCATGCCCAAACCACCTCCAGGGAGAGACTTAGAATAGTTTGATTTTTCATATGTAAGTATGTTGTGTTATTTAGAAGACCAATAACTGATAATGACATAGTAAAATACTTCCTTAAGATTTGTAGATAATTCTCAACATAACTTAGACCCACCGGTGGAAGAGTGTCATAAAATAAATGATCTTGAGCAAGACTGACTCAGCTCTTCCCCAAAGTTACTATGTCCTGAGCTAGTGCCTACATACTTTACTGTTCTTTCCATCGAAGTAAATATGTTTCATTAATCTTTCTTTATACTACCTTCTACCTTTGTTTTTCTACGTTAGTTTTTCCTTTTCTCTCATTTAAATATTAAGTTTAAATGATCATTTATCTCACCTTCCAACCGATCAGCCTAAAAATTTTAAGTCAGTGGTATTTTCCCCAAGCTTTGAGTCTCTTATTCAGTGTAAGAGCTTGTTTGAGCCAAAACCGGTTTGGCTCAATGGATAGAGCGTCGGCTTGGGGACTGAAAGGTCCCGGGTTCGATTCCAGTCAAGGGCATGTACTTTGGTTGCGGGCATATCCCCAGTAGGGGGTGTGTAGGAGGCAGCTGATCGATGACTCTCTCTCATCGATGTTTCTAACTCTCTATCTCTCTCCCTTCCTCTCTGTACAAAATCAATAAAATATATTTAAAAAAAAAAAGAGCTTGTTTGAAAAATTGTGCAGTCAATTGAGAATTTCTGAAAATTAGCAGCTATTGCATATTAAAGATATTTTTCAATAAATAAAATTTTGCTTTATTTTTAAAATTTACACTGTGATGGTATATTCCATATCTGATTAGAGTGGTAAATCTATTTTTTATTAATCAAATGTTTGGGATGTTTTCAATTATACATAAAGTTTTTTAAGGAAATGAGTTTTCAGTTCTAATTGCCATTTAGAACAAATTCTCAATTAATATTGTAATTCTATTTTATAATTCATTTTACATTTTATTTTTATCTTTATCTTTTACTTCACATTAAAAAATTCATGTTGGGTTTTCTATTTCCCTATTATGATTCTATATATTCTATACTTTCTAGTTGGATACAAACTGTAAAAGTTACTGCTGACAATTATTACCCAGTAACAATTGATTTAATAGTAATAATGGCTGTCTATATTTATTTTTCATAAATTAATTTGGATTCTGGAAGGATTGAAATTGCCAGTGTCCTCTTAGATAAAATATATGTTTTAAGGGTTTTTATAAAGCTTTCCTTACTAAGGATTCTGGAAGGGTTGAAATTGCCAGTGTCCTCTTAGATAAAATATATGTTTTAAGGGTTTTTATAAAGCTTTCTTTACTAATGAGGAAAACAATTCATCATTTTCAAGTATATAATCAGTCAGCATTTTGAAAGCCCTGGAACAGTGGCCATTCCGGATGCTCCTGTGAAAAACCAAAAGAAAATCATGTTCCTCTTGCAAAGCACTTTTACAAAACCCCCAAGTAAGAAAAATATATTTAGTACAGTTATTTTTCATAGTACAATTGTAAATGAAAGTAATGTGGAACTTTTCAGCAATGTGAAATGTACAATCACTATTGCATTTTATATATAAACTAAGGCATGGTGCACAAAATCCGTGCAAGGGGCTTGGCCCTTGCAGCCACAGCAGCTTGGCCTCAGCCCTCACAGCCCTGGCTTCATCCAGATCATCTGGAAGGACATCCGGAAGGTTGTTCAGCTGTTCGTGTAATTAACATATTACGCTTTTATTATTATAGACAGGAGACTCACTACTGTCCTTGAGAAAGTCTGTTCCTGTTTAAACTCCCAATTTTTTCATACTTATAAATGCACAAGACGTATTATGCTTATAATCTTCCATTACTCGGTATACATAACTATGTACAACAAATAACTAATGGAATTGTGTTTTGATTTTTCCTGTGTGAGCATTCATTTTGTGGAGATAAATATAATCTGCTATATTTTTTCTAGATTTACTGATATTGAGGGCACTTATAAGTGGAAGTAACAGACAGTGTGTGGCCCTGAATTATGCTATGTCAGATCCACAGAGTCATTCTACACACACTGAGAAAACAGAAAGGAACAAAAAGTAGAGCAAGGGGAAGATAAAGACAAGGCCCAAATTATTCAAGTTCTTTTAGACCTGGAGTCTGAATTTCTGCTTTGTCCTTTAAGTACAGTGGGATGCCACTGGAGGTTCTCAAGTTGGAGAGTGATAGTATCTAATTTTTAGAGAGAAGTGGGTTGCTAGAGGAGTAGTAAGAATATAAGTAGATGACTACTTAGAAGCTATTGCAGGAGCCTAAGCAGGTTATGGTGGCTTGAATGGTGGTACCAGTAGAAGTAGGAAAAAATGTCCATATCTTATTCATTTACATCTACGAGTGAAAAGATAGGAAGAATGAAGGGTGATTTCTAGATGTGTGGCTTGAACATCTAGGTGGTGTCATTTACTGAGATGAAGAAATAAAAGAGGAATACGTTTGGAAAGGAAAACTGCAAGTAAAATTTTAGCATGTAGCCATGCTATGTTTTATCTATAAATATTTATTTAAGAAAATATTCCAGAGATCAGAGAGAAGTTTTAGGGTAACAAAGAAAAATACCATACTAGGTGTACTAGGACATGACTTAAATTTGTTTTTACCAGTACATGAGACTTCTGAAATGAACTAGAAGTTATTAAGGATCTAGAAACAGTGACCATTGACTAAAGTAGGGTACTATATAATATACATCATTAGATTTAGCCACTTGTGACCAATGCAGATTTCTTCCAAAGTATGCAAATCAACTGTTTGGTGCTGTGATGGGGAAAGTTTTTCAAGCGCCCCAGCATAACAACAAAGACATAATTTGAAAAGCCATTTCTCTTTTTCTTGATTTCTCTGTTAAAGAACTTTAATGACATTTTCTTAAGAACCCACAGCTTAATGATGTGGCCTTACAAATTTAGGAATTCAGCTTTATCCTCTTTCCCCTCCATCTCCTCCCCTCCCCCAACGCCCAATGGCTGACTAACCCTTTGCAAGTCTAAGTTTGCTCCTGTCAGCCCCATTCAAACTTGGAAAAAAGGAGCCTCTCATGCCTTATCTTGTCAGTCAAGTGTAAAAAAAGGGTGTCCCAGATATTAACTAGTTCTTCTCACATACATGACAGTAGTTTTTACTTAATTAAATTTATTGGGGTGACATTGGTTAACAACATTATACATATAAGTTTTAGGTGAACAGCAGTTTTACCATTTTTATGTATGGTACAATCGTCTGAAACTATACCCTTCAATTTTCTAGTTTTATCACCTTTAAAAAGGGTAACTTTCGCCTAGCCAATTTGGCTCGGCAGATAGAGTTTCTACCTGCGGACAGAAGGGTCCAGATTCTATTCCAGTCAAGTGCACATGCCTGGGTTGTGCGGGACCCCAGTATGGGGCGTGCAGGAGGCAGCCGATCAATGATGATTCTCTTTCGTCATTGATGTTTCTATCTCTCCCTTCCTCTCTGAAATCAATAAAAATATATATATTTTTTAAAGGTAACTTTCTTTTTGCTTGGTATTCTGTTCGTATGTTCGCAAGTTTAAGGAGTGAAGTTATTTGCTTGGGCAAACGTGTTTATTTTCATTTTTTATGTGGTAGAAATATAGCAGTAATAAGGAAAACCAGAATTGGGAAGGGACAGCTTTGATGTTTTGCTTACAAATGCAAATTAGGATGGCTTTTAAAGTTTTAGTCCCATCAACTTAATTTAGATACTTTAGAAAGTACCAGTGTTATCCAAAATCATTATTCACACATTTGTGGATCACAAGTTTCTGTGTAATTATCAGCTTGCTTTTGTGAACATCAACTTATAGGCCAATCCAGTTTCCCCCATGGCAGATCGACAGACCTGGTAGATTGAGTAGATGCGATATCCACATTATATATTGACTCTAGTAAAGCTATCCATTGTCTCTTTCATGGTCTGATGATCAATAAGGAGGGAACTTGGATGAATGATAAGACAAGGAGAGGTGACTTTGATAAGAAGCTGGTCTTACCAAATGCAATGAAGCAGAACAGAGTACATAGGGAAATGAAGTTGGGGGATATCACTAGGTTTATATACTTACGCTACTCCTTGTTCCTAAAACTCAAAAACAAAACAAGCAAACAGACATGAAACAACTAATAGCATCTTAAATACATTAAATTAAATGGATTCAAATTTGCATTTTCTCTCTCTCTAGCTTTGCTTGGTGTTTGATAAGCTTCTGATTTCTTCCTCCCCTGAGTCCCTTCTTCACCCACAACATCCTAGCCCCATTCTCTTGTTATCCTTATATATGTGGACAGTCACCTGCTTTGCTTTTATAGATCATACATAGTCCTTTATGCCTTATAAGTAAAGTACCATTAACTTAAAACAATAATAAATCACTTCCTAAATTAGTGTAACTTTTTCTTAACAACAACAAAAAAAGCACTAAACCCACTTGTAATAAATATTGATAAAAAAAGAAATTTAGTAATTAAGATTATTCATCAAATATTTTTATGAAATTAATTATATAATCATGAGCATTTTGATTGCCTTTCTTTGCTCCCCCTTCACTATCCAAACTTTATCTCTTTGAGGTCAGTAAGTGGCACTGAGGTTGTCTTGCCAAATGGTCATGAAATGTGTAAGAGCTGTTTTATAAATTTACCCATAAGTTGGTGAACAAACCAAAGAATATCACTTGCTAAATTATGGCATGACTTTTTTACTTTTAATGTGTTCTTAGAGTCCTCACAGTAGGCATCTCCCATGAATATTCCTTTTTCCTTGGTACTTTTCCTCCCCACCAATTTTCCCCCATCCTCACCCCACTTCCACCCCCATCTAGTCCCTGCCAACCACTGGTGTTTTTGTTTGGTTCATTGTTTGTGATGGATTTGTCTTTTTTTATATTCCACATATGAGTAGTATCATGCAGTATATGTCTTTCACTATCTGGAATGTTCTTCTTAGAATAATGCCTTCCAGATTTATCCATATTGTTGCAAATGACAGGATTTCCTTCTTTGCTTAAGGCTGAATAATATGCCATTATATATACCTCCACATTTTCTTGATCCATTCATCTGTTGACAGACATCAGTTGTTTATAATGCCTGGGCTACTATGAATAATGCAGCAATGACCATGAAAGTATCTCTTCAAAATACTGGCTGCATTTTCTTTGGATATGTAGCAAAAAGTGGGATTGCTGGGTTATATGGTAGTTCTGTTTTTGTTTGTTTATTTAGGAACTTACATACTGTTTTCCATAGTGGCTGTACCAGTTTACATTCCCACCAACAGTATATAAGTGTTCCCTCTTTTCCACATCCTTGCGGCATTTTTTCTCTTGTCTTTTTTATATAAGATATCCTAAAATTGTGAGGTGATATTTCATTGTGAAGGGATTTTTTAAATTGAAGTACAATTGATATACAACATTGTGTTAGTTTCAGGTTTTAAATATAATGATTTGATATTCATATATCCTATCTAATAAAGAGGGAATATGCTAATTGACCCTCACACCATTGCAAAGATGGCAGTGCCCACAAAGAGGGAATATGCTAATTGACTGTCCTTCCCTCAAAGATGACAGCGCCCATAGCCACAAGATGGTGGTGCCCAGTTTCCTCAGCCCCATTGGGGCAGCAGGCACACAACATAGCTGGGCCTACCCCTAGGTGGGCCCAGCCGCTCCGCTCCCCAGTCTCCTCAGCCTCCCAGCCACCCAAGACTTAATTATTTTGTAACTGGAAGTGTATACCTTTTGATTCCCTTTACCTCATCCTCACCTTTGGCATCCACTGATCTGCTCTCTGTATCTATGAGCTTGGTTTTATTTTCTTTTGTTCTTAGAGATTCCACATATAAGTGAGATCATATAGTATATGTCTTTCTTTTTCTGACATTTCACTTAGCATAATGTCCATGCTGATACCTTAGCGTGACAAAAAGCATCTCTCAAGCAACAAAGGAGAGAATGCTTAGCACAATTTTAAAAAAATAAAGAGACTATTAAGAGTGCTAATATATAGCCGAAACCGGTTTGGCTCAGTGGATAGATAGTAAACCTGCAGACTGAAAGGTCCTGGGTTCGATTCCAGTCAAGAGCATGTACATTGTTTGCGAGCGCATCCCCAGTAGGAGGTGTGCAAGAGGCAGCTGATCAATCATCGATGTTTCTAACTCTCTATCTCTCTCTCTTCATCTCTGTAAAAAATCAGTAAAATATATATATATATATATATATATATATATATATTTTTTTTTTTTTTTTTTTTTAAGAGTGCTAATATTGCTAAGGGTGTGAAAGTGCTCACAAAACAATCACAGGTAATTGAATAGGTAGAAAAACTGTTGTTAATTGGAAAAACAAGAAAATAGTGAGCCAGTTATAGCATTTCCGATGCAGTGGTTAAAAATTTGTTTAAGGTTAGTAGGGGGTAGTTCAATAAATTTAAGAAGTGTTTATTTATAGATTAAACAGTACATTAGACATGTACTGTATATAAGAAATGTTAAAACAGGAAATCATTTAGGGGTCTGGAATGGATTAATTCAATTTACATTATTTCTAATGGGACATAAATGATTCAGGTTTCAAACAAATCGCTTTTCGAACAGCATTCTGGAATGAATTAAGTTCAAGAATGGTGGTTCCACTCTAATGTCAAAAACTGTTCATTGTCAGAATTTTTTATGTATGCAATCCATCAAAAAGAATTGATGTGACTCACTCTTAATAACTTTACATATTTTTGGCTGTGTCTGAGTGTGAATTGTGATATGGAGTTTACACATCCATTTCTGGATTCTAAAAGCATAAAATTTTACAATTTCCTTTTATGAAACAGAAATTATACCACATTTTTAATATTTACAACTCATGAATAAAATGTATATTTAAGATTTTGGCCTATCATTTTGTGTTAAGAGTCCATGTACATAGCTAGCAGCATTTAGTTATGCTCTTCTATATCCAAGCACCACACCAAAACAAAAAGGAAAGTTTCCTAAACAGTGAGTTTTGAACCAGATTTGAAGAAAGTTAGGGATATGGATATGCATTGTTGAGTCAAAAGGTAGGCATTTTAGGGGGCAGATGTTAAAGTGGTAACAATGAAATAAAAATTAATTTTATTGATTTAGTTAGTACCTATCATTCATTAGAAGATTACATAGTCATCTTTGGAATGGCCTGTTAACACAAATTTAATAAGTCTCCATTCTTTTGTTAAATGAGCCAGGACAATTATTGTTCACTTATACTTTCCTTTAAAAAAAAAAAAAGTTATAGCAATAGTTTGATAGTTTGATGATTTTGATTTTATAAAATTGACCTAGGTGCCAAGGAGTCTGGATTGAAGAAAAATACACCTTATAATTTTTTTTCCTTTTACAAGTTCCTTGGTATAAAATGTGTTCCCAGTTTTTCATGAACAAGCCTGGTTTATTCCTCATTATCAATGTGGGCAATATACCTTCCTGGTGACAATCAGGTGAAATAACTGTATGTACTCCGAATAAGATCTAGATGCAAAGGACCCACCAGTCTACATTTATTCAAATGAAGGCTGAAGTCTTTAAAGATACCCACCCAGGTATCTTGTGTAATCTCCTATCAGGATTGTATCTGCATTTCAGTTTGTATGACACTACCTGTTTTGAATAGGATAAAGATTCATTGTTACTGTCAGGACTGCTTTCAAACTAAATATTCATCTAGTCCTTTGTGGCTTCCATTTTTATCTAGCATTCAGAACAGCTTCCCTTTGCTGATCTGCCATTTTCCTGCAAATCGTGGTTTCACTTGTATGATTTCTAGTGAGACAAGCTTAGACCTGGCTGCCTTTCTCTGAGTAACAGAGAAAGAAACGTCTCTGGTGCCTGTGCTGCGGAGAAAGTTGATTCATGTGTAAATTATCATTTGGCCTTTATTTGCTTGGCCTGTGGAGAGTACACATGCAGATAAAAGACTCTGTGGGTCAGGGCTCAGTACGTGCAGGTTTCTCCAGTGGCCACACCGACAGCGTTAGAATTGTTGTCACAGATTATCAGACGCACTATGATCTCTTATCATTATTTATTTGCAGTTTTCTGTGTAAAATAAACTCTAACATGGAAGATAGGACACCATGTATCTTTCTCCCATTTGTTCTATCAATAAAAATTAGTTTGTGTTTTCTGGAAGTTAGAACGGTTATCTATATGTTTCTGCCATCGATGTTTTGGGTTCCAGTCTTTCGGGTTCTTCTACTTCATGTTTCATTTCTGTAGACTTGGGTGTTGTCCAAGTTTGTTGTGAACCATGGATAATATCTTAGTGGCATATTCTGTTCATCAAGGTGGATGGATAATGCCGTTTGGGATATGTATAACAACTGCTACCATGTTTCCCCAAAAATAAGACATCCTCCAAAAAATAAGACCTAGCGCATGGAAAGATAAGACATCCCCTGAAAATAAGATCTAGCACAACTTTGGGATAAAAAATTAATATAAGACACTGTCTTATTTTGGGGAAAACATGGTAGACACTGTGCAAAAGTTAGAGAGCTTATATGAGCTGCAAAATCTCTTATCTGTGACTCGTTTGTTTTTTTAAAAAATAAAATTATTTAACATACACTAATTTTTATCTTCACCATTAAAAGAAATAAATAAAGGCCTAGGTTTTTTTAAGTACATTACAGGTTTGTGGCATCCCTGTATTGACCAAGTCTGTTGGTGCCATTTTTCTCACAGCATTTGCTCACTTCATGTCTCTGTATCACATTTTGGTAATTTTCATAATATTGCATACTTTTTTGTTATATTTGTTATGATTATCTGTGATCAGTAGTATTTGATGTTACTACTGTAATTGTTTGGGAGCAACACGAACCTCACCCATATAAAATGGCAGACTTAACCCTAACCTGTGGCTCATTTGGTTAGAGCATCGTCCCATACACCAAAAAGGCTGTGAGTTCCATTTCCAGTCAGGGAACATACCTGGGTTGCAGTGGGGAGGCAGCTGGTAGGTATTTCTCTCACATTGATCTCTTTCTCTCTCTCCCTTCCTCTCTCTCTTTAAAAAAAAAAATCAATGAAAACATATCCTCAGATGAGGATTAAAAATAATAACTTAAAAAAAGTAAATGGCAAACTTAATCTATAAATGTTGCGTATGTTAAGACTGCTCAACTGACATCCCTCTCCCTCTCCTTGAGCCTCCCTATTCCCTGAGACACAACAACATTGAAATTTGGCCAATTAATAGCCCGACATACAATGCCCTCTAAATGTTCAATTGAAAGAATTGGTCCCATATCTCTTACTGAAAATCAAAAGCTAGAAATGAGTAAGTTTAGTGAGGAAGTCATGTTGAAAGCTGAAAGAGTCTGAAAGTTAAGCCTCTTGTGCCAAACAGAGTCAAGATGTGAATGCAGAGGAAAATATCTTAAAGAAAATTAAAAGCACTACTTCAGTGAACACACAAGTGATAAGAAAGTAAAACAGCCTTATTTCTGATGTGGAGGAAGTTTTAGTGGTCTGGCTAGAAGACCAAGCCAGCCACAACTTTCCCTGAAGCCAAAGCCACCTCCAGAGCAAGACCCTAATTCACGTCAATTCTGTGATGACTGAGAGAGGTAAGGATGCTGCCAAAAAGTATGAAATCAGCAGAGATTGGTCTTCATAACATAAAAGTGCCAGCTGAAGCAACAAGTGCTGATATAGAAGCTGCACCAAATAATCTAGAAGCTCTAGCTAAGGTAATTAATGAAGGTGGCTACACTAAATAACAGATTTGATTTTCAATAAACACAAAACAGCCCTCTAATGGAAGAAGATGGCATCTAGGACTTTCATAGCCAGAGGCAGTGCCTGGCTTCAGTGCTTCAAAAGACAGGTTGACTCTCTTATTAGGGGCTAATACAGTTGGTGACTTTAAATTGAAGCCAGTGCTCATTTACCATTCTGAAAATCCTAGGAACTTAAGAATTAACTAAATCTACTCTGCCTGTGTTCTTTAATGGAACAACAAAGCCTGGATGACAGTGCATTTAATTACAACATGGTTTACTGAATATTTTAAGCTCACTATTGAGACTTACTGCTCAGAACAAATGGTTTCTTTCAAAATATTACTGGTTATTCACAATTCACCTGGTCACCCAAGAGCTCTGATGGAAATGGACAATGAGGTCAATGTTGTTTTCATGCCAAATAATATAACATTCATTCTGCAGCCCATTGGTCAAGGGACAGTTTTGACTTTTGAGTTTTATTATTTAAGAAATACATTTTATAAGGCCATAGCTTCCATAATGACTCCTCTAATGGATCTGGGTAAATTGGAAGTCTTCTGGTAGGGATTCACTATTCTAGATGTCATTGAGAACGTTCATGATTCATGGGAAAAGGTAAAAATATCAACATTAACAGGAATTTAAAAGAAGTTGATTCCAACTCTCATAGATGACTTGAAAAGGTTTAAGACTTTAGTGGAGGAAGTAACTGCAAATGTGGTAGAAATCTCAGAAATAGACTTAGAAATCAAGCCTGAAGATGTGACTGAGTTGCTGCAATCTCATGATAAACTTTAACGGGTGAGCAGTTACTTTTTATGGAAGAGCACAGAAAATGATTTCTTGACATGGAATGTCCCCAGTAAAGATGCTGTAACAATTGTTAAATGACAACAAATGATTTAGAATATTATATAAACTCAGTTGATAAAACAGCGGCAGGATTTGAGAGAATTGACTTTAATTTTGAAAGAAGTTCTATGGATAAATGGTATTAAACAGCATCTCATACCACAAATCATTCCTGAAAGAAAGAGTCAATCAAGGCAGAAAACTTCATTTTTGTTTTAATATAAGAAATTGTCACAGCCATCAGCCTTCAGCAACCACTACCTTGATCAGTCAGCAATCATTAACATGGAAGCAAGACCCTCCACTTGCCGAAAGATTGCAACTCAACAAAGGCTCATATGATAGCATTTTTTAATCAATAAAGTATTCCCAATTAAGGTATGTACATGTTATGGTTATATATATATAATATATATATAATATATATATAATGGTATTGCACAGGTAATAGACTACAGTATAGTATAAGCATAACTTTTATATGCACTGAGAAATAATGCATTCACGTGACTTACTCTTTTGCAATATTCACTTAATTGTGGTAGTCTGGAACCAATCCACAATATCTCCTAGGTATGTCTGTAAAAATAAATTAGTTTTAAATAATGCAGTTAGTATTATGAGATTTTACCTTTATTCCTTTAAAAAGTTTTCTTCGTTGTTGAAATTATATCTGGAAACAAATTACTTTCACTTGGACAGAAAGATATCATTTTTTAAAATATTTTTTATTGATTTTTCACAGAGAGGAAGAGAGAGGGATAGAGAGTTAGAAACATCAATGAGAGAGAAACATTGACCAGCTGCCTCTTGCACACCCCCTACTGGGGATGTGCCCGCAACCAAGGTACATGCCCTTGCCCGGAATCGAACCCAGGACCTTTCAATCCACAGGCCGACGCTCTATCCACTGAGCCAAACCAGTCCCGGCAAGATATCATTTTTAATCTACCATCTATATACCCAGTGATGTACTCGAAAGGCTGCATGGGAAGAGATAATAATTATATGGAGATTATCATCTCAGTGTTTCTAGTATACATGCAGAATTGTGAGGAAGTCATATAATTGTTTACACATTTGTATAATTGATTTAGTTAGGTATACATAAATATATTTCATGTATATGTATATGTGTATGGTATACAGTATGCAAAATAACACTTCAGTATAAGTATCAACAGTTGTGGCAATTTTCCTAAGAACATATCATATGCATCTGTGTTGAGATAGGCATGCTATAATTATGACAATTAAGGACATTTAAAGGTAGCAGACATATTTGTTTTATATATCATAATTTACCCTAGTAGCTGAACTCAATACAGTAGCTCCTTTTTAGTTTACTTTTATCCATGAGGGAATAATGTGTTTTAATTAAGCCCTTTTGTCTACCAAGCATAGAGACCCACTCAGGTAACTTGGGTTGAATTTGTAGTTTGTCTCCTAAAAAGGATTCTTACAGAAAATATATAAAACTGAACCCTGTACTGAAATGTTAACTTAAGTCATTTAAACTTGATGATATTGCTCTCATGTGAAAAGAATCCATTATGGGTTATTGTGAGGGTACTCATCATCTTGTGATTGTAGTCATTGATAATTAATATTGCTGTACGAAACAGCTCTCTTGCCATTTGTCTCTTATGGACACATGATATTTCTCTAGAGCAGTGTTTCCCAAACTTCTCTCATGATGAGAATCACCTGGTAGAGTTGTTAAAATACAGATTCCTGAATCCCAACTAAGAAGTGCTAAACTAGAATTTTGGGGAACATATAGGTAAAATTTACCTATATGCTCTGCACTAGTGAAGTATACAATTTTACCTATATGTTCCCAAAAATTCTAGTTTAGCACTTCTTAGTTGGGATTCAGGAATCTGTATTTTAACAACTCCACCAGGTGATTCTCATCATGAGAGAAGTTTGGGAAACACTGCTCTAGAGGAATCTCTGACTTTCTCTAATTCCTATTGATCAGCTTCTTCCTTTTCCTTACTCTTTCTGCCCACTGATAACTTTGGCAAATGCATAGCCTTCATGTGTTTCCAATTCTGACTTTACCTCAGCTGCAATCCTCCACCAATCTCTTGGTGTTTCTCATTCAGATTCTTAAGAAGATTATTTTTTTTTTCTCATTTCTTTGCTTCAGATCGTAGGTGATGGTCCTAGGAACAAGCTGCACTTAGATCAGTGTCCATTCCTGGCTTAATCAGCTGTGGATGGATGATGTGGGGTCATGAAATATAAAAGATGGCCCTACTACTGTCCCGTGAAGCAGATCTATATAAGTAATGTAGTTTTGCTAGAAGCAATGGTTCATAGTAGGTATTAAGATTGATACCTCTGGTATATAACCTTTCTTAAAAAAATCACTACCCCTAAGATGAGGCACCAAACTATTAACATCACCCATTGTTTAAATGTCACTTTCTCAAGGAAATCCCAGACTACATTCTATATACCCTCCTAACATGTGCTTCCATTATTCTCAATATTACATCATCATCAAAAAATTCATTAGTGTTACTATAATTATTTTTTTAGTGCTTCACAATATTGTTTACCTTTTTATGTGTACACTATGATCAGTGAAGACTGCCCAAGTTCAAGTCTGCTTGTACAACTTATTATCTCAGTAACTAAGCAAGTTCTAACCCTCTATAAACTTTGGCTATGTCACCTCTAAAATGGGGACAATGTGGTATCTCCACATTGTGAGAATTCAATGTAGTAATGCAAATAAAGCATAGTAAGTGCTCAACAAATGTTTTCTATAAAATTATTTGCACATTATTGATTAACAGGTTACTTTTAGATTCCTGTTATGTGTGGACATGTACTAGAAAGAAACAGTAAAAATGGGTTACTGTTCTTGCTAGCAAACAAATCATCTCTATCCTATCACTCAATTAGACTATAAGTCTCTTGCATGCTCATTCCTACAATCCATACATGCTGAATATCTGCTATCTTCAAAAACCCGGTGCCAGGCACAAGGAATTTTAAGAAGCCATAAAATAAGGTCCATGACCTTCAAGACCATTTTAAGTAAAGCCCCTGACATTGTACTAATACCTGGTGAGAGCTCAGTGAATGTCCATTGGCATCGATGAGCATGGCAGTGCTGATGAAGTCTCTAAGGCACCACAAGGTCTAGCCTTTGTAGAGCTGTTAACTTCATTTAGCTTTTTTGTGTCTTCACAAAGAATGGATGCCAGAAAGTCTTTCTCAGTTTTTTTCTGTCTGATCAAGACTTAGATAAGGTCTGCTTCTTTGGTAGCTACCGGTATATATCCCCCAACTCAGTTTCATGCTTCAGAAAGAAGATATGGTATTGCCAATGGGACCACTTCACATTTGGGCAACATTATAATGTCTAAGTGGCTCAAATTCAAGTTTCAGTGTAGATCCTGGTTCCTGCATGTTGGCTGTCAAAAACCACTTTGCAGGAGCCAAACTGTGGAATCTTTCAAATGTTAAGTAGTATTAGAAGCTCCATTAAAGTGCTACAGAGTTTCAAAAGATTTTGAAATTCTGATTTTTTTAACAAAATATGTTATTGACATTTTAATCTGTCCCGTGTTTTTGTCATGGGCCTAAAGGCTGTTGAGATCCCCATTTTTAGTAAGCTCACAGGTTTTAGAGAAAAGTCTAAGTTGGAACTTCTATAATAATTTTATACAATAGCAGATATATAGGACAGTTCTGCTTTTCAAATGTAATTGTGAAATAAAACTTCAAGAAGACATAATGGTTTTTTATTTGTACTGGTATATCTTAGTCCTCTCTCCTCACCTTGTCCCTCTTTATTTCCTTGCTCAGCCTGCAAGAAATAAGATGATTATAAAGACACTAGAGGCCTGATGCACAAAATTCATGCAGAGTGCTCAGCCCTGGCAGCCGTGGCAGCTTGCCTCGGCCCTCGCAGCCCCGACTTTGTCTGGAAGGTTGTCCAGAAGGACATCCAGAAGGTCGTTCAGCTGTCCAGTCTAATTAGCATATTACGCTTTTATTATTATAGATGATAGTTAAAATAAAGGTATGAAGATTTTATATCTTTGTCTCTAAACATTTTTATTTTATATATAGAGATACAGATAATTATCTAACAGCCTATGATATGATAATTGTGTTAATTTAATATAAAATGTATCTCTAGCCCTAGCCAGTTTGGCTCAGTGGATAGATCATTGTTCTGCAGATCAAAAGGCACCAGGTTTGATTCTGATCAAGGGCACATACCTCGGTTGCAGGCTCCTCCCTGCCCAGGCCCTGGTCGGGGTACATGCAGGAGGCAACCAATCGATGTGTTTCTCACATTGATATTTCTGTCTTTCCCTCTCTCTTTTACTCTCTCTAAAAATCAATAGAAAAATATCCTCAGGTGTGGATTAAAAGTAAAATTTATCTCTAGTTTTCTTATCATCAAAGGAAGAAAAAAATAGCTAATATCTTTTTCACTTGAAAAGCAAAAACCTATGCACTCATCTGGAAAGATGCTTTCCTTGCAACAAATACCAAAGAAATCATCACATGATTTACTTGTAAATAACCAATTCTTTGTGAAATAATTTGTTAAATGTCTACTTTCCCCATTAGTTTTTCACCATTGAGTGTTTGTTGTTAGCTAAGGTTTAGTCACATATGGCCTTTGTTATATTGAGGTTCTTTCCTTCTATACCCATTTTATTGAGTTTTTTAATCAAAATGAATGTTGTATCTTATCAAATCTTTTTCTATATCTATTGATAAAACCACGACTTTTATCCTTTATTTTGTTAATGTGGTATATCACATTGATCGATTTATGTATGTTGAACTATCCTTATGTCCCTGACCATGATGTATTTTTTTAATGTGTGCTGTTTGATTTACTAGTATTTTGTTTAGGATTTTTGCATCTGTGTTCAATAGAGAAATTGGTCTGTAGTTTCCTTTTGTGTGTGTGTGTTATCCTTTCCAGGTTTTGGTATCAAGGTATGTTAGCCTCATAAAATATGTTAGAAATTATTGCCTCTGCAATTATTTTGGAAGAGTTTGAGAATGATAGATATCAAACCTCCTTTGAATATTTGGTAGAATTCACTAATATTTGGTCCAATAATTTTGACAAAGGAGCCAAAAAATATACAACGAAGCAGAAAAAAAAGCCTCTTCAAGAAATTGTGCTGGGAAAATTGGAAAGCCACATACAATCTTAAAAGTTTCTGCATAGCAAAAGAAACCAACAAAACAATAAAGCAACCAACTGAATAAGATGATATTCACAAAAAAAAGTCTGAAAAGGAGTTAATATCCAAAATATATAAAGAACTCGTACAGTTCAACACTAAACAAACAACAATCCAATTTTTTTAAAATATATTTTATTGATTTTTTACAGAGAGGAAGAGAGAGGGATAGAGAGTTTGAAACATCGATGAGAGAGAATCATCGATCAGCTGCCTCTTGCACACCCCCTACTGGGGATGTGCCCGCAACCAAGGTACATGTCCTTGACCGGAATCGAACCTGGGACCTTTCAGTCCGCAGACCGGCGCTCTACCACTGAGCCAAACCGGTTTCGGCAACAATCCAATTTTTAAAAATGGGCAGAGGACCTGAATTGACACTTCTCCTAAGAAGTCATACAAATGGCCAACAGATATATGAAAAGATGCTCAACTTCACTAGCTATTAGGGATATGCAATCAAAGCTACAATAAGATACCACCTCACATCTGTTAGAATGGCTGTTGTCAATAAGACAAGTAATAACAAATGTTAGAGAGGTTACTGAACAAAGGGAAGCCTCGGTCACTGCTGGTGGGAATGTAAACGGGTGCAGCCACTATGGAAAACAGTATGGAGATTCCTGAAAATAGAGTTACCCCTCCTCTGTATCTACCCAAAAATTGTGAAAACATTTATTCCCAAAGATATATGCACCCCTATATTCATTGCAGCATTATTCATAGTAACCAAGACGTGGAGACAACCAAAGTGTCCTGTGAGAGAGGACTGTATAAAGAAAATGTGGTACATTAAACAATGGAATACCATTCAGCCATAAGAAAGGATGAAATACTGCCATTTGCACTAATGTGGATGGACCTTGATAATATTATGCTAAGCAAAGTCAGTCAGTCAAAAAAAGCTAAGAACTATATGATTTCACTCACATGTGGGAGCTGAAACTCATAGACACCAACAGCAGTATGGTGGTGACCAGGGGAAGGAGGCTAAATATTTGGTGACAGAAAATTATTTGATTGGGTGGTCAGCACAATGCAATATACTGGTTATGTTTCATAGAAATGTACATCTGAACCCTATATAATCTTATTAACCAAAGTCACCCCGGTAAATTGAGAGAGAGAGAGAGAGAGAGAGAGAGAGAGAGAGAGAGAGAGAGAGAGAGAGAGAGAGAAGGAAATAGTTTCTAGAATACTTAGTTCCATTAAAATTATTTTCAGTTCTCAAAAATCACCTTTTCTCCTATTTTATCAAAACCCTCTCCCTTTCTCATAAGTTTTACTGCTAAGAAAATAGGATAGACATAAATTTAACAGACTTCATTGTATGAACTCACCACATGTCTAAAATTGATCCATTTAGGCAACTTCCATGTGTTTGGGGTGAACTAGCCCTGTATTATTTTCAATCCCCATGAAAGGTCTGTGTTAATCATTAGGCAGAGGGCCTACTCATCAGTATGATGAGGCTTTTAGGAAACTAGTTCACCCTAGAACACAATAGTTTTGAGTCAAAATACTTTTGAGAAGAACACAACTTTATTAGTTTGGGGGGGAAAAACAAAAAAAACACATTCACAAAAAATAACCCTACTTAAATGTGAAAATATATTAGAATTCTAAATAATAAATAGTATTTTATTTCTTTTTGCTATACTTTTCCAAAATAAATATGAATAGCACATGAATCTTTCAGATTATTTCTATGGAATAGAAACATCTCTTTTTAGTTAGAGTCCGAGTAACACAAAAGCCACTGATCTCAGTTTTTAACCAAATACCTGGTTAAAATTATGTTTCTTCTATTTCCAGAAGCTTTTAACTTGCAATAAATACCAAATTTTTAATGATCCATATTTTTAATGATAATTTTACCCAGAAGATTGGGTTACTGAGAATAACAGACTTATCTAAAGTTTAGAAGCAAAATGTACAATATCTTGTCACTTTTACTATTTAGGATTTAGCACCTATTTTTTGGAAAAGCATTTAAAGAATGTTTTTAATTATTTTATAATAATTTTTTCCCTCTGGAAAACAACATTTGAAGTAAGTACTTATCTCAAAAAAGTGTTTGTATTTCATTTCTAATTCAGTTCACACTGAGCTCCCATTTCTTCAGAATTCTTAACCAGTCAGTCCACAAATGTTGACTGCTTGCCTGCTCTGTGCCTGGCACTGTTCTAGGCACTGTTGCAGGCACTGGGGTGGTTTCCGGCAACAGACTTAGCAAAGTTCCTGCCTGGAAGAAGCTTACACTGTAGTTAGAGCAGATGGATAGTAAACATATAGGCCCTCCCACAAAGAAAGGAATAAACATCATTTCAAATGCTAGTAAGGAAAAGTGTTACAACAAACATGTAACAGTGTAATGGGTTGTAGAGTGACGCAGGACGTAAGGGAGTGGTAAGACTCTTTAGCTCATTTTTTCACATTTTGAGGTTGCCTACTCCTGCTATTGCTACTGCTTGCCCTTGATTGAACGTACTTGAAATCATTATGTTCTCTTTGTCCCACAGACCTATTATATAATATAATATCACTGACTGAGTTGTTTTCTCCAGAAGTGATGGAAATACATCAGTCCAACCACATTCTTTGTCTTCTCCCTCTGTCTGCATTAATAAGTAGTTGTAAATGGTGAAACTTCCCATCTGTTCCCCACCACCACTTACATTCTGTAATATTCTCTAAAGCATGGAAGATCCTGGGCAGCAGAAAAAAAATCCACAAGTGTCCACTATACGCATTAAACAGAATATTTGAAGGTGATACCAGGTTTAAAGATTCAAATACTTAAAATGATAGAGTCACTCAACATAATGAGAAAAGTGAGGAAAATGGATGGATATATGCAAAGCATTCCATTTTCTATTACTGATGTAACTATGAAGCTGTCCTATAAATTGGTTCAATCCAGTTTCCAGTATATATACATATATATGCAAATGATAACATTAACTAAAAAAAAAAAAAAAAAAAAAAAAAAAACAAGCTCTTGGAGGGGATGTATCCAGAGAGTGAAGAACACACAAATTCCATATATCAGAAACTAGCTACTAAGATTTACATGTGGATGGTACTTTAGAATGAATGCATCAAGTACTTTCACATGTATCATCTCATAGGCTCCTCAAAATGAAGATGTGAGTTAGGTGCTATTATTATCTCCATTTTATACATAAAGAAACTGAGACTCAGCCAGAAGATTTGCACAGAATCTTAAAGCAGAGACCAGTTTGGCTCAGTGGATAGAGTGTTGGCCTGCGGACTGAAGGGTCCCGGGTTCGGTTCCGGTCAGGGGCATGTACCTTGGTTGCGGGCACATCCCTAGTTGGGGGGTGTGCAGGAGGCGGCTGATCGATGTTTCTCTCTCATAGCTCTCTATCCTAGCTCTCTATCCTTCTCCCTTTCTCTCTGTAAAAAAATCAATAAAATATTTTTTTAATAAATCTAGAAAGTTTGAGAACTGGACATCTCTCCCACGGGCTGTATCTGCAAGTCCAGTGTGCTCTCCACTGCACCATAGCTACAAACAGATGTTTTCAAGAGGAGGCAGACACAAAGAGAAGTCGAGTGATTATAGGAATGTGAATCTGAAGCCATGGCTAGCATGCCAGTGAGAAAGGAAGTAACAGTGTCTTTTAGCAACAGAAGGCTGCTGGCATAAGAACAGAAAAATGGATCTCAGATTCAGTCAGAAAGCTACTCAATGGTTTTAAGAACGAAAGTTTTTAAGCAGGAAAGTGGAGAGAAAAGTTTTGCTGTTATCAAGGGAGGGTTTGATTTTTTTTTTTTAATGGAGGGTTCTTATGCCGAGAGTATGTTCAAGTAATTCAATGGACAGACAGGCATTAACAGTTCAATAGGCGGTCAAGATAAGTAATACATGTGGGGAAGCATGAGCATGCTAAAAGGAACTGGGACAATGCAATGGAAATACAAAGATATCAAAGAGAGGAAAATGCATTTTATGTGATGTTCTCACAGCTAGGCATTCTAAGGCAGAAAGTACATTTCTGTGATCTGTTAAGAAAGAAGTATAGACACAAGGAGGGAGGGTGTCTCAGGCTGAGGGGGTGCAGAAGCCATAACAAATGCCTCCACATCATTCTCCATCACTATGTGGTATAATAGTGCCTGTGCATGGACGTAGAAAGGACCACAGGCTTCACCATAGAGGCCAAGTACTTTGTGAACCAACTCAAATTAAAAAGTACCACATTGTCTCCTTTTACTCTTAGAAAACACTAGGCTCATTGCCTGTTTTTGTTACTTCATTGTCATATATTTTGTTTAAATGTCATAGAATTTAAATTATTATTATGTGCTCATTAGTTCTGCTGCCTTGGGATGTAATGACTCATATTAGTAGTCTTCATAATAAAAAGGGTTGGTGAATTTTTACTGAATTGTCCTTTTGGGACTATAATTTTTAATATTCTCTGGAAGCTTTGCTAATTCTTTGGCAATAAAGTACTCTTAGACTGTCTTTATCATTGACAAGTTCATAAGGAACAGAGCTGGCTGTGTTACCTGTGACTATCGAGTGCCCTTTTGATCTGGTAAGCTCCTTACTTCGGAGAGTCACCAAGGACACATGATTAATATGCAGCCATCTTGTAAGCAAAGAGGGTGATTTTGTAACTTTCCAGCAATAATTTTAGGCTTGTCTTTGTAATTCCCAGTGTGGGCCATGCAGGACGCAGCCAATCAATGATTCTCTCATCATTGATGCTTCTATGTCTTTCTCCCTTCCTCTCTCTGAAATCAATACAAAAATAAATAAATTTTTATAAGATAAGAACCAAGATTTTTATATAGTTCAGTATATTTCACTGAAGCCTATGCTGCCCTTATCCTTTTGGCTATTCTTTCATGTCAAAAAAAGATGTGAGTTATATAAACATGAAAATGTTGCTTTCCTTGTTAAAACTACTGGAAGCTTAATGTGCTGTGTTGAGAAAAATTGTTCTTTTTAAAAAAAAAAAAAAATACTTGCCTGGAATGGTTAGACAGAAACTTCATGTTTAGGAAATGGCCTATTGATTGACTATCACAGGTTAGGAGCATCGACCTTGAGGCTCTTTTCTCCAATAGGTTTGCATTCATGGTTTATGAAAGATTGCTCTCAGTAGTCAGCTAAGAGCAAATGCTCATCTTCTTTACTCAGGATACACTCATGATGATGTTTTAGCAAAAAAAGATAATGATATAGATAGAAAAACAGAATACAGAGATATCTCAGCAGTATCATGCTGACCTATGCCATAATAGTAACACCCTGTATTGCATTAACTGTTTCCTTATCATATCACTGTGGTATGGGTCATCATTTTTATTTGATGACATGCTGCTACACTAACTTACGTGTTTAGTGTCCACCTTTAAAAGCATTATTAGAAAACTGTATCTTACAACAAGTTTTCATCTGGCTTAAAAGATGAAATTAATGAGTGAATGAAGAGAAGAAATGAATGCCTACAGAAATTAAGTGGAAAAAATGCATTAATGTTTGTATGCTTTTTTATCTGTGGCATAATGTTAACCCATCAGTAAGAACAAAATTCTCCAGTTGGGGCTATTCTTTTATTGGGCCATTCATGTGTTCCAATTTTACTCCTCTTTGGTTAACAGGAAGTAATTGTGAACATTCCTAAAACCTTTAAATGATTCAGTCTATAGTTGTGAATATATATATATATATATTTGTGTCCTCTGAGTTACTTCTCCCAACTTTCTCTGGAGTGTTATGTCATGATTTCACACGAAGGATATAAGCAAAAAAAAGTATCTGTTCTCCATAACTGGTTTGCAGTTATCACCTCGATGCAGTGATTAACAATTCTATATAATAAGAGCATAATATGCAAATTGAATGGTGGAACGACCAGTTGCTATAACACGCACTGACCCCCAGGGGGGCAGACGCTCAATGCAGAAGCTGGATCCCGGCGATCAGTGGGATCACTGCTCAGCCAGAAGCCTTGCTCACAGCTTTCAAGCCGCAGGTGGACATCCCCTGAGGAGTCCCAGGCTGCAAGAGGGCACAGGCTAGGCTGAGGGACACACCCACTCTCCTCCCCCCTGCCCAGTGCACAAATGTCATGCACCACGCCTCTATTCAACTATATTAATTTCTTTTAATTTGTCAATAGGAAGCTCAGCCAAAATTTAGTCTTCATGTGGCAGTTGTACGGGTCTTTTTGTATGATTAATCCTTATGTGTCATTCTTACCTTATCCCTGCCTTTATCCTACTTCTCCATTCCTTTTACCCTTTACTCCTTTTCCTTTTCTTCTCCTATAATGAATATGTTAGTCATCTCAAATTCTTCTTTCATAAAGAATTTGAATAAGTAGCTATCAAACAAACAAGCAAAAGTCACTCTGCTACTCTTTTCTTACACACTAAGATATTCACTATTAAATGGTTGTGAAAGTGTATAATTTTTGCCCCCTTTTTTACAATTTTTAAATATTTTTCTAGTAAATAGATTATAGCACTCTATATTATATTATAAAGTACTTTTGTCTTGATACTATAGGCTTTGTAAATTTACAACTTTTCATAGGAAAGTTTTTCACAATAGATATAAATTGTAGGCTCAAAATCATTGAAATCTGATCAACTAAAAGACATCTTATTTTCAGCAATCACCATCTTTTTTACTGTGCAGATTAACCCTCCACCAATAGGTGCCATTCACCTATAGTGATAACCAAATTACACACATAGATAGATAGATAGATAGATAGATAGATAGATAGATAGATAGATAGATTATTCTTTGGGAAATAATTCCCATCCATTGTTACTTTAGCAAGACCAAAATAATAATTTCTATTCTGATTTTAAAACACTTTGGGGGGAAAGGGCCTTTATGACCCTGTAATTAAATTTAAAATGTTGCTTAGAGCCAGTATACAAAGCCAAAAAAGTATAAATAATACGTACTTGCCAAATTTTGTAGTACATTTGCATCCTGGGGTTTGAGATATTATAATGGATGTAATGGATATAAAATGTCCTTTACATCCATTATAATATCTCAAACCTCAGGATTTCAGATATTTACAAACCCAGAAATAAATTTAATTTCAGAAAAGAAAATTTAATTTCTTTACAATAATGAAAGTTTCCAGCCTGTGAGTCTTTTGGACAGTTATAGAAAAGCCCATATGGAAAGCTCAATTAGCGATTTGAACTGTCTTTTTAGAGTGATACAGTAAGAATAATTGGATACAGTAAGAATAATTAATTATAAATAATTTTTTACTTTCTACTAATTATTTAGCCATATCTGGTTCTGTCCAATTTTTATCATAAGTCAGTCCTTACGGGAATTTATTGTTAATTTAAGTGCTCATGAGTTTTCTCTATCTTGATACTCTAAAATATTATCTAGTATTAATCAGTCCTATCTAATATGGTATCATGTAATTTCTAAATTAATATCTAGTAAGAATTCACATTTACATGAAATTTGTGAATTTGTGTATTAATTTAAAATCAGTTCATTTTTTGCCGAAACCGGTTTGGCTCAGTGGATAGAGCATGAGCCTGCGGACTGAAAGGTCCCGGGTTCAATTCCGGTCAAGGGCATGTATCTTGGTTGCGGGCATATCCCCAGTAGGGGGTGTGCAAGAGGCAGCTGATCGATGACTCTCTCATCGATGTTTCTAACTCTCTATCCCTCTCTCTTCCTCTCTGTAAAAAATCAATAAAATATATTTTAAAAATAAATAGAATCAGTTCATTTTTATCTTGAAGGTGTTATTCTATATGTATTAAGGGTATGTGTAAATAAGTTCATAATCTTTTAAGGATTCTTGCCATATAGAAAGCAATTGCATTATAGGATGTTTTTTAAAGTACATTCAGAGAGGAAATGCTTTGAGGGAGAGGTCTGGGAATGAAATTCTAATAGTACCAGAGAGCGTGGGAAAGCTCTAGACTTGGAGGTTGAAGATAACAAAAGTAGTTTATTTCTACGTCACCATAACCAGGATGAAAAGAAATCACAGTCAGAGGAGCATAGCTGACACTCCAGAAGCTGCCAGTGTTCTTCACCCAGTAACAGGGAGTTCCTGACCAGTGGTCAGCAGGCAGATGTTATCACCTGAAAGCCAGGTTTTCTTCAAGTGCATCATTAAAAATGTTTCCAGTTTTTTGTTATTTGTAACTTGCTTTATGTGATATTTTACTCACCTCATTAGTTAATGGTATGAATACATTTGAGGCTATTATTTGTATAATTTAAAGTTTTCTTAAATATATGACTAGAAGAAATAAAATGGTTGACCCACCTGCATGACTAACTTTAGTCTCTGAATCCTCCAGAGCTCAAGCTGATACTTTTTGGGGCAAGATCAGCAGATCTAGACAAGATTGTTCTCAAAATTATTTGCAAAGGCAAAGGAACTAGAATATCTTATACAATTTTGAGGAAGATTAAAGAGGGAGGAATCAGTCTACCCAATTTTAATACATTACTGGCAAATATACAAAGAACTGGATCACTTATACATTACCGGAAGAACTGTAAAGCGGTTTAATGACATGAAACAATGTGGCAGTTTCTTGGAAAACTAAATATGCAATTAATACACAGCTCAGCAGTTGCATTCTTGGGCATTTATCCCAGAAAAATGAAAATTATTTCATACAAAAAAAATTGTACATGAATGTTTATAGCAGCTTTATTTGTAATAGCCAAAAAACTGGAAACAACCCAGCTGCCCTTCAACAGGGGAATAGTTAAATAAACTGTGGTACATCCATAGCACGGAATATTACTCAGCAATAAAAAGAAACAACCTCTTGATACACACAACAACCTAGGAAAACCACCAGTAAATTAAGCTGAATTTTTTGGAAAGCCAATCTCAAAGATTACTATATGGTTGCATTTATATGATACTAGAGGCCCGATGCAAAAAATTTGTGCAAGGGGCTCGGCCCTCGCAGCCCCAACTTCGTCCAGAAAGTCGTTCAGAGGATCATCCGGAAGGATGTCTGCACAGTCGTTCTGCTGTTTGGTCTAATTAGCATGTTAGCTCTTTATTATATAGGATTCTTAAAATGACAAAATTATGGAAATAAAGAACAGATTAGCCCTGGCTGGTTTGGTTCAGTGGATAGAACCTCAGCCTGTGGACTCAAGGGTCCCAGGTTCGATTCCTGTCAAGGGTACATGCCCGGGTTGTGGGCTCAGTCCCCAACAGGGGGCATCCAAGGGGCAGCCTGTGGTTCTCTCTCATCATTGATGTTTCTATCTCTCTCTCCCTCTCCCTTCCTCTCTTAAATCAATAAAAATATATATTTTAAAAACTGCTTAGTGGTTGTGAGGGTTAAGGAAGGGTTTGGAAGTGAATTGACTTTTATAGAGAGAGGAAGGGAGAGGAAGGGGGAGATAGAGAGGGAAACTTGATGTGAGAGTGAAACAGCTATTGGTTGCCTCCTGCACTCCCCCTGCCAGGGATCAAGCACAGAACCTGGGTATGTGTCATGACCAGGAATCAAACCTGCAGTCTTTTGGAGCACAGGATGACACTCCAACCCACTGAGCCATACCAGCCAGGGCTTTAGTAAGGTTTTTACAAGGTGTTACTACCTTCGAGGGAAATTATAGCACAGAAGATCAATCTGTGTTATTTCTTACAACTGAATATAATATATAATTATCTCAGAATAAAAATTAATTATGAATTAATGAGGCTAAAAATGAATACAAAGTATCAATTTAGAGAAATATGATAAAACTTTATTAAGAGGCATCAAAAATCTATACTAATAAATGGGTAATATGCTAATTAGACTGAGAGGCCTTCCAGACGTCCTTCTGGACAAAGCCATGGTGGCAGGACTGAGGAAGAGGCTGTTAGGGCGATCAGGACTGCAGGGGAGGACAGTTGGGGATGAGTAGGCCAGTAGGGCAGTTGGGGATGAACAAGCTAATGGGGTTAGGTGGGGGGGGGCAGTTGAGGGTGAGCAGATGCAATCTGGCAGGCAGGTGAGTGGTTAGGAGTTAGCAGTGCTGGATTTCAAGAGGGATTGGGCCTAAACTGGCAGTAGTACATCCCCAAAGGTGCAGGCCAGGCTGAGGGACACCTCTTCTCCCTGCCCCCCCCCGCCCCGCCCCCAGGAATGAATTTTGTGCACCAGGCCGTTAGTTATCTAAATAAATGGCAGGATATAGCATGTTCATTGATTGGGAGACCCAGTATTGTAAATATATTAGTTGTCCTAAAATTGTCCTATAAGCTTTAGTACAATTTCAAATCATTAAGTGACGAGAAAATCTGTAATGGCTAATTGACAACCTCCTCCTTTCTCCACTTCCTTCTTCCTGTTGCCTACAAAGTAAAGAGCTGTGATTTTGAAAATCAAAAATACAAAATATTGTCTTCTGAATACCAATAGCACTTTGCTTTGTAAACTCAAAATTTTTACTTTCATGATCTTCTGTATGCATCTCCATTTCCTTAATTTCAAAATGGAAATCATCATCAAAATAGTGTAAAGGCCATAGAAATTTTCTGTGATTTTATGTTTTGTTATATTTTAATAACATTTAATAAGCATCAGTTTTCTCATGTATCCTGTCCCAGACTGTTGTTTATACAACAAACATGTATTAAGCCACAATCATGATTTTTGAAATAAAAAGTTTTAAGGGATTACCTCCAAAGGATTTAGAGATAAAGCAAAGTATTTGTAATACATGAAATGACTAGCTAAGCAAAGCAAGTAAATGGTAATCTAATATACACCATATACAAAATACTGAAACATAAAGGAAGGGCGTAGTTGGTATGAAGTAAAGGTGATTTATTAGAGGAAATAAATATTGAAATGGAGCTTAAAGCAATTAGATATTCATCTTCTGAAAATTATTTTCATTTTCAGTGCTTAACCGATTTATAAATATTGACTATATTACAGCAAAATGCCTGTGTAACTTTGGCCTATCACAACCTCTCTAAACTTTATATTTTATCTCTGAAATGAAACTGTCATAAGAAATTTTATCTACGGTCCTTCCACATCTTTTTATTTTATATTTGATATGTTTCTGTCTACATCTAAATTTGAACCAGGTCAACCTCTATCTTGTGAGCTCTTGAACAGTTAAAGTTTAACTCCCTGTGGGTTCTCAGTTTTGACACTCTTTAACCCCTTTTCATTCTAAACCATATTTACATTACATTTTAGCAGCTGAAGATACCTAGAAGACACTGTCAGTGTTTGTCAGTGCTTATCACCTAGTTGCTAATGGACTGTGGATCCCCTCATCAGTTCATTGGAGAGGCAAGAAAAACACTCTACTTCCTTCAGCTTTAATTATAGAGTATCCAACTGCCATTACATGACAATTTTACAGGAATTTATTGCTTAACTCTGAAAGCCATCATACACTTCAACGTAAGGTATATTTTATCAATCTATGTTGAACATGAATCAAGTTTGATCCTTGCCTTCAAAACCTTTACAGTGGTTATGTTATCTCTTGTCTGGCTGGACTTCAGAATCACCAGAATCACAGATGCCCAGTTTCTCAGATTTTGAAAAGGTTTATTCAATGTCAATTGGCTGAGCCTGGAAGAATAGGGGATACTTATAGAAGAAGAGTGAAAGGATGAACTCAGAAAAGAAGACTGGAACCAGAGAATGGAGAACTTTAAACCTAATTAATTTCTACTTAATTTGAGAAATTAAGAGATCCATTGGATATTTTTGAGCAAAGAAGAGCTATAAGACAAATTTTACTTTAAAAGTTTCATCTGGTACATAACATATGAGATAGAGAAGGAGAGACTGAAGACACTGAAATTAGGAGGGTGTTTCTGGATTCTAAATGATAGGTCATTAAATCTAGAGTGATAACAATGAGGCGTGAAAAGGAAGGAGACTAAAAAACTTTGCTGATGTTTGTTTATCAGGATTTGGTAACTGACTGGATCAGGAGGCAGCTAACAAGGGAGGGAAAAGAAGCAAAGATGACTGAGAGGCTTTGAGCTCAAATAAAGAGAATGTTGCGTCCATTCAGAGAAAAGAGAAAGAAAAAAAAACACAACCTCAATGGAAAAGCCTTCCTGGAAAATAAGCCCACCCGTTAGCTTGGACTGCATGCAGAAATGGAATGCTACATTTAGTCCCTGACCCCACTACCTTCCCACTACCGTCCTTCTAAGGGCTGAGAAACCAGTCATATCAGCTCGTATAACAAGAGCAGAATTGTTGAGGAGAACGCTGTTTCTACTTCAACTCCATTTTTTTACCCACTACTTTGAAATATTATTGTTCTAGAGGCCTGATGCACGAAAGGCCTTCCTTCCCAGGCTGCTGGCACCTGCTTCCCTCTCGCACCCGGAACCTGGGCTTCCCTCGCAGTCCCGGCTTTTGTCCGGAAGGCCATCCAGTCTAGTTAGCATAGTACACTTTGATTATTATAGATTAAACTCTCACCTCTTACTGAATATCACTATTACTGTATCACTCATTCATTCTGGTAAACTAGCAGTGTGTGGGTTTATATTCTGAAGTGTGTAGTAGAAGAGTGAGCCCCAGAGAACATTGTAGCGGTAGGGGGAGTTGTAAATGCAGTCAGGAAGGGTTAAGTCTATCATCCTAACTTTTTGAAATGCTTGAAACTCTGCAAACAGACCATAGCACTTGGAATATAACTGAAACTTGTCACTATGGCCTGTGAGCCCTCACATGGCTTGGAGGCTGCTCACCTCTCTGAATCATCTAATACCACTTTCCGCTTCACCTGCCATGCTCCAGTCACTCTCACTTTTCCATTTCTCCACTGTCACAAGCTCTGCCTCGGAGCCCCTGCTTTTGTTCTTCCAGATTTCTGCCTGCAGCACTCACCCCAGACGCTCATCTGCCTTCTTGCCATTCAGCTCTCAGGTCACAAGTCTTCTCTAAATTGAGGACCTAAGGACTACCTCCATGTCCCTCCTCATCCTCCTTCTCCTCCTCCTCTTCATCCTCCTCATCATCATCTATTCACATCCCCCTATTGTGTTTTCTTCACCGTGCTTCTGACTCTCCGCCTGCCATCCCTACTAACATGTGCTACAGAGCAGACCCATGATATAGCTTGCTCACCACTGCATCTCAGCTCCAGAAATATTACCTGGCATACAGTGAATGCAAGTATGCATTGTATAAATTAACTAATCACAGGACCTCCAGAAAAAGTATCTGCTCACAAAATAAAGAGTAGAATCCACAATTGAGAGAGGACAACAAAAAAATTAGGTTGAATTAGTAAAGGTTTTATTTTACTTGGAAATAAGGAAAGTATTTTGTAATTTATTCTTTCTCTCCCTCACATGCTCGCTCGCGCTCTCTCTCTCTCTCTCCCTCTCTCTCTCTCTCCTCTCTCTCTCTCTCTCTCTCTCTCTCTCTCTCTCTCTCTCTCTCTCTCTCTCACACACACACACACACTAGCAGCAATAAGCCACATCTACCTACCTAGGAACCAACAGTTCTTTTGTTGTTAATCCTCACCTGAAGTGTTTTTTGTTTTGTTTTGTTTTGTTTTTTCATTTATTTTTAGAGAGTGAAAGGGCAAGGGAGAGACAGAGAGAGGGAAACAGTGATGTAAGAGAGACACATCCATTGGTTGCCTCCCACACACTCGCCCTGGCTGGAGATTGAGCCTGAAACCAAGGTACATGCCCTTGACTGGAATCGAACCCAGGACCCTTCAAAGAGCCGACACTCTGTCCACTGAGCCAACCCAGCTAGGGCCAGTCCTTTCTGACAGTTTTATTCTAGAATGAGGCCCAATTCAGCTCTTTCCTGATTGTGTTGGGAATAATCAGAAACCTGTACTTATGAAATAACTATTGTTTGGTTCTTTGTATTACCTTATTTAGTACTCTGTGCTCTTACAATCCTTTGTTAAAGTTTCTTTTGAAAATGACAAAGGGAAACTGGGAAAAGAGAGCCCAAATTTCAAAGGGAAACAATATCCATGGAGGCCAAGCTTGTGGCAACAGTAAAAGTACTGTGTGAGACAAGAATTAAAACCAAAAAAAAGCACTTGTACACCAACTTTCTGGGTTTTATAGGTCACTGAATCAATAAAAATGTGTCCATTTTTTATTAGTTAGGAGATGGTTTATTAGAGGGGTCTGCCAGATTCGATGTGAGAGAGATTGATAAGAAGCTGAAGGAAAGGACAGACTGCTCCGAAGCTGCAAATGACCTAAAAGTTTCTACCACTGATTTTATGTTCATTTCAGCCTACCTGTTATCTCTGGTCAAGCTTGATGACTTTCTTTCTTGATGACACAGTCTCAGCTTTAAAGGGCTTGCAACAGTGGTTAGCAGCGGTAAGGGACTTGCCTGTACCTTACACAAGTAATTTAACAAGACAATACAGCCTGTTTCCTGAGCCATGTGCACACCTCACCCCACTCCATTTGTCACCTGCCCCCAGGGTGGCTGAGTCCACACCAGTGCCTTCTAGCTGGGAGAGCCTCCTTTAGCACCCTTCACCGTTCAAATATTGGGAAGTTTGGATTTTTTAACGATGTTCTCCTCAGAAGCTTAAAATTCATTTTAAGATGAATTTTAGTAGTTATATTTTATATCTTTTTAGAAGGCACATTATTTTTCAGTGCTCTGGTATTTCTCTAATTCTTTATAACTTTCTAAAAATAACTGCCGATGTGCTCATAAATTCATTAGCTAATCCCGCTGGGACCCAGTAATGCATATTATAGACCTCCTGATTTTTATATATTAGATTTTCTCAGGAATTCCCTTACCTGTTATTATCAACATAGCTATATTGACAGGGTCTTCATTGTTTCCTAATTGCCCATATTTCTTTTTCTTGTTAAAGATCAATTTTTAAAATCAAGCCTTGTCATTTTGAAAATATCATAGACAAGTTATCCTGTTAATGTTTCATATCTTTCTAGGTTTTTTTCTCTCTCTCACCTTTTATCATAGGAAACATAAAATGTATTCTTTATCTTTTGCTTTAAAAACTAATTCTATGTGAGGGAATAGGGGAGAGGGACGTCAGTGAGAGGGTAAGGGCACATGCTAGCTTTTCCACCCTGAAATGAAGAAATAAAGATGCTTCACGTTCACAGATGACTTTATAAACAGTTGTATTTCCTATTCTAAGCCATACCCTCAAGTGTAAATTATGGATAGACTATAGAAATTATTCCATGACCTTTTGGTCCAGGACCATGTAAAAATAAGGTGACTAGCAATTATTAAAATAATAAATGGCTGACCAAGGAATTCTTCCAAATTATCTCTTTGGTGAGGACTTACTTTTAGACCATCCACCCAATTGTACTAGTAAGCCTCATCTCTAGCAAATCTTATTTGTGTGTGGGTCTGTGTGGATAATATCATTTAAAGAATAGTCATTTACTTTCCCAGAGAATTCTTCAATTTATTAAAAGATTCCTTGAAGAGTAAATAACCTACTTATTCCAATATAAGTACTAAGACCAAGTGAGGAGTGTGGACAAAGCAGACTTGTAAGAAACAAATGGGTTGAAGCCATCACAGGAAGTAAGGGGAATAGACCAGACAAGATACAGCAATGTTTTCTTCTCTCTTAGCTTGTTCTTTGAGAATTCCACTCTCAGCGTTATTTCCACCCATTTTTCTTTAATTTCTAATGCTATTACATAAATGTAGTCTCCCTCTTTCTCAGTTCCATTATAAGACACTTTTTTCTTAAATATATAGTCTTTTGGGAAAACAAATGAAACATTTTAGCAATTTGATCTTTCTTATATGATTTATGGTCTCATCCTTCATACTTAAAGTTCCTAATTCTTTACCATTTGTGCTATCTTTACGGTTTTGAAAATTGCTGCAGTTCGTGTTTTAAAACAAGTGATAAAGGTAAATATTCAGTGTAATATTTTAATTGGAAGGTCCCCTCTCCCCTACCTTTTGATTATTTCACACTGAACAACATAACATCATTGACAAACAGTATTTTTAGAAGAAACATTAAGAGAAATAAAAGACATGTTCTTGTCTGTATAAACATAAAAGAGATAGACTAGGGTTCAGATTATAAGGAATATTAATCTCTAATGTGATTTTTAAAAAAGGAATTAACTACTCGTTTTTATTTAAGCTGACCCTTGATCATCTAAATACCTTCTATTACAAGCATTATGCATTGCTTTTACTATCCTGAAATAAAATCTAGAAATAACATAGCCCATCTACTATTGTAATATACTAGTTAACATATAAAGAGAATAAAAGAAAGGAAACAAAAAAAAATAATGTGCATATCAATATTTAAAGTGCTCAGAAAAATCTACATGAGAAGACATAATATGGAAGTCAGATACTTGGGCCAGTGTACAACATCTACTGGCCCAAGTATCTGACTTGGGCCAGTAGATGTTGTACAGCTACTAAGGCAGGTGTGTTCGTTGGCAACTCAGGTGCAGTGAACAGTGATGCCATGGGTGATGATATTTTCTCATGTGGTAAACCTCTCTTGGTAATATTCTGAACAACATAACATACAAAATCCCTTCAGTACATGATATTTGGATTCCTGGGAAATTCTGTGTATGTTAAAATCTGCCAAAAATTCTTTGAGATTGTTTATTAAACAGATCTAAATTCTGAGCCCATCTAATTATAAATAAGTTTTTCAGCTACATGTACATATAGCTGGTGGAATATTTAAAATGCATGTATGGTGCAGAACAATTCATAGTGCTGTACTGCCCTGCAAACTGCAGGATGTCCACCACTCCAGGCCTTCTCCCAATAAGTGCTAATGGCTCCTTCCAATCATCTTGACCACCAGAAACATCACTGCAAATTTCCAAAATGCCCCAGAGGGCACTACTGTGCCCATTGAAAACCACTGATTAAGACTGAGCAAAGCACTTTTTCATAATAAAGCACTAAGGTCCTGTACATTTTCTAGTAATACTGATTTGATTTTATGGATTGGGAGACTAAAGAGCAAGCCTCCCAATCCAAAGAGTTAAAAAACCATTCCATGAGAACACGGCAGGCATTTAAATATGAGAAAACTCTTTGTTCCCTACACTCCCTACATCTCTGTATTAAGAAAGTGGTGTTTGGCCCAACTGGCATGGCTCAGTGGTTGAGCATTGACCTATGAACCAGGAGATCACAGTTTAACTCCCAGTCAGGGCACATGACTGGGCTAAGGACTCACTTGAACCCTAGTGTGAGGAGTGCAGGAAGCAGCAAGTCAATTATTCTCTCTCATCATTGATGTTTCAATAACATCAGTGATTCCTTTCCTTCTTCTCTGGAATCAATAAAAATATATTTTTAAAAAGAAAAGAAGCCGAAACCGGTTTGGCTCAGTGGATCGAGTGTCAGCCTGCGGACTGAAAGGTCCCATGTTCGATTTCTGTCAAGGGCATGTACCTTGGTTGCGGGCATATCCCCAGTTGGGGGTGTGCAGGAGGCAGCTGATCGATGTTTCTCTCTCATGGATGATTCTAACTCTCTCTCTCCCTTCCTCCCTGTAAAAAATCAATAAAATATATTTTTTAAAAAGGAAATGGTGGTTGGAAAAGTGGAACGATTCCCAATCCCTAAAAAGAGGAACTTTTGATCAGGGTAAAGCTGTGGTAGAGGAAACACCGGGCCCTGACTATCAAACTATGTCTGACTCCTTTAAATAGCATGGTTAATGCTAAATGGACTAGTTTCCACGTTACTTACACATCATTGCAGCTTATTAATAAATGGCTGCTTTTTTTATTGGCCTAAACTTTTCTCTTTTTTATCCTTTTATGAATAGATAATTTAATGGCTTGGTGTTGCAGTCCTGATGGGATAATTTCCTCTTAAGTGTTGTATGCTTTAAATACTAGAAAGCTGCTCTTGGAAGTTTCCATTCTAGGTAGGGAGATATGGGGGAGATAAGAGATCAACCGAAGGTTCTCTCCTAGGGCCAGCTCCCACAGCTAAGCATAACCAATGGACGGAAAACTCTGGGGAGGGAGGGCATGTATGGGAGTGGGGGGGAGGGGGACCAATGGTAAGATATGTACACATATAATACCTTAATTAAAAAAATGAAAAAATAAAATAAAATGAAAATGATGACATTTCCTATCAAAAAAAAAATAGAAAGCAAGTTTCCATTCTCTAAGCATTGCCATATAAATTTGTAAATATTTTCATTGAACTTTGGTCCTTAATTTTTTAACTGGTCTTAAAACATGTTCTTGAAATGTGTATATGCAGTTCCAGATGGACACACATTTACCTAACATACAAATGCTGTTTTTAAATTATTAAAAATCTACTTTCAAAAACTTCAAAAAGAAAGCCATTGTTTCTATAAAATATTCCTTCATTTAGGGACAATTCTCCTTCCCCCACGCCATTCTCTGTAATTCAGTTTCTAACCCACCTTGCTTATTACTTTTATTCTCAGCAATTTCCCTTCCTCTGACAGAGTACACATTCTCATTATTTATACTCTTAAATTACAAGAGTCAATGTCGAAAGCCAGTACAGATACTTGGTTATCTCAGGGACTTTGGTCTTTTCAGCCAAGGACTAATCAAGCAGAGAGTAATCATAAGCTAAAACTAAAAAGCCTTTGTAGTGATTTTATCACCAGGGAAATTTGTTCATCCTTCAGAAAGATTGTCACTAGAAAAGAAAAAAATAAATAAAGGAGTTAAAATTACTTCAGACCATTGACTCCGCAGGTCCCTCTAGATTCATAGATTGAATTGGTTTTCAGGGGGTGGAAGGAATTATGAGAAGAGCTCCCCGAGATAGCTTACAAATTGATCCTAGTCTTGGTAACACTAGTAAGTGTAAGTGTGATCACTATGGAGGAAATGCCAAATGAGCCTGGAAGCATGGGAAATGAGAAGGAAAAGAGACAATTAACACCTTTTTTTTTTTTCTTACTGTGTTTGGGGATAGCCATGAAGTATGCATCTGAGAATAGACTTTCAAAAAGAAGAAATACAATTGGTTTTAAAATATTTTATCATCATTATAAGTGCAATTAGTAGTTATTGTTGAATGAAACTAGAGATGCAAGCACTATAGAAATAGGGACAGGTATTTCATAAACCTTCCCAGGAACTAAGCCCCCTTCTAGATATACCCACAAAATATTATTTAAAGTTGATATTAATGACCATGTGTAGAACTGCTCAGTTGGGTTCAGAAAATACAAATGCCTCCAAATTCAAAATTATAAAAATATCTGGATGTTACCTATACTTTAAAGAACTTGACATTTTACACACCTATTGATGCAGACAGGCATACGTGTACTTTCTTTCCCCAAGAATTATGTTAAGACTTGTCAAAATCCAGTCAGTCACTTTAGGATTTGCCAGGATATGCCTAACATGAGTAAGCACATAGAAAAATGACTTTTTTTTTTTGTCTGAATACAGTAGTGTTGGGAGATATTTCTCAAGGATATGGCTTCAATACTGGATCCTCGTTTCAAATGCTGGCTTATAAGGTGGATCTGCAAAGAAGAGGACAGAGAGCATCCTTGTGAGGGAACCTATAGAGAGAGGGGTTCTCTCCTAGGGCCAGCTCCCACAGCTAAGTCACATGCACAGATTGTAGCTTTCTGCTCTCTGGTCAACCGCAGCCATAGCATCCTTATTGTTGTAACTCTGAGATTGTGATACTGTCACAAAACTGTTGCTAGGCAACAAATGTGGTTACCAGGTCTCAGCAAATAGCTGAAGGGGAAAGCAAAGTGTTGCACCATTGTAGAGTAACCATAGCAATGACCTACTATTACAGACTAAAGAATTATCATTAACAATGTTAAAGTATCAGACAGAGGCCTGAATCTGCAGACTTCCAGGCAGTATCTCTCTGCATAATTGAGTGATCTAGGAAGAGATTTCAACTGTCTTAAAGCTACTCATTCATTATTTCTATGGAAGAGTCTTACTATTAATATTATTTTTTTTATTTAAAAATTGTTCAGTTGTGAATCTACTGGTGAAATGATAGGAACTATCACAAGGAGTCAAAAACAGATTAATGACCTCACCTGTTATGTCTACATCTGTTATTGTTTGCTTGTTAAACTGTAGGTAGATTTGACTTGAAGACTATTGTACATTACTATTAAATTGAAGCCACAGAGAGAAGCTGGAATAAAATAAAATAACCCCATAAGTTGAGAAGCGTGTGTTTTGTAAGTTGGATTTCTCCTGAAAAAAAAATAGGAGATCTAGATACTCTCTTAGTAGTCATTGCCTTGAAACATTATTTTTCATAGCTTTTCAAAAACTGCCCCCTTACAAAAAAAAAAAAGTAGCCTTCTAGGACTCTTCTAGGCAAAGGGTCTTTTGCATCTGGTCCTGCATTAAGCATCCCACACAATTTGGTCTAAGTGACCTCGCTGAGGCAAGCCTGACAGCACGCTTCCCGGAGAGGCAGGAAAAATACCATTTGACTTTTTCTCCTGGAAAGCAGGGAAACCTGGGTGAAGCCGGAGTTCACGCCCAGGGGAAACCAATCCCCGGGCGCGCGGAGCCCGGGGAAGTGGGTGTTTGGAGGCCGGAGAGGGAGTGGCCCTCCCGCCGCGCGGCCCCGCGGGGGCCGAGCCCCGGGGCGCCTGGCCGCGCCTGGGGCGGCCCGCGGGGGAGTCCGGGCCGCGTCCGCGCCGGGGGCACCGCGGGGCCGAGGCCGGAGGCGCCGGAGGTCTGGGATCGCCGCCTCGGGCGCCGCCCCGGGAGGAACGGACTCTGCAGACGCCAGCCCCCCTCCGAGCCCGGGCCGAGCGGACCCGCAGGTAAAGGTGCGGGCTGGAGGGGCCGCGCCGCGGGGCTGGGCCTGGGGGGAGACAGGGGGTGCGGGCTGGGCTCCGGGCGGAGGACGCGCAGCCTGCGCCTCGGCTCAGAGCGAGGCCCCTCGTAACCGAGTCCGTGTTTTTTTTGTAGGCACGGACCGTCACGAGCTCACTTCCTGGAAGAGCCTCCCGTCCATTTTCAAATTCTTCGCCGAAGCCTCGGAGGCCAGGAGCAGCGCCCAGAAGCCGGCGCTGGCGCGGCGCTCGCACCGCATCAAGCACGAGGAGCTGTGAGCGCGGTGGCGGGCGGACTCCCGGCCCCTCATTAGATGGTTTTCTTCCCAGAGCACGGGGTCGCGATATATACATCTAAATAGCGTTTTGCATTATTTCTAGATGAGTGCAACTGTCAAAGCAATATGGGTTCACCGGCCGCGCTTCCTGCGGGCCGCGCCGGGCTCCGCGCCGCCGTCCGCGCGCAGATTGCGGCTGACAGCGCCCGCCCCGCGCCGCTAATTGCCGGCCCGGCCGCGGCGGCGGGCGCCGGCGGCTGCGCGGTCCTCCCACCCGCTGCTGCGCAGCCGCCGCTCCCTCCCCGCCCCGGCCAGCCCCCCTTAATCACGTTTATTTTTTTTTTTCCCCTCTCTCCCAGCAAAAGCAAACTTTTATTCTAGACTTCAAACTTCCCTTTTCAGTAGGTTTTTCACTGAGGGCGGCTTATGCCTTCCCCCCCCCCCCCCATCCCCTCACACCCAGAAAAGCCAAATTTAAATTCAGAGCATGAATGCCATGATGTACTGTATGTAGTTTGGGGGAGCGCAAATTGTCCTCTCCCTAACGATCTATTTTCATTTCCAGACCAGAAGAAACACTTTGCATTTAAAAAAAAAAATCTATGAAGTTCTGAATGCACATTACCGCTGAAAATCTTTGCCAGTTGAATATGACATTTTTTTACACAAGTCTCTAATTTCACAAGAGATCATTTAAACCAAAACATAAGGAGGAACAAGTCTTTTAAGTATATCTGTGAAGGCCCCCTTTTCAATGGAATTTCCAACTTTGTCATTAGAATTGACTTTACTTTTTTAAAATGTATGTATATTGAGTGGCCTTGTAATTTAGATAGCATACTTAAGTTTTGCTTTTTTTTTTATCTTAATGTGGATAAAGTTTGTTTTTGTTGTTAATCCTAACTAGTATGACCTATTCTGATCTTTCATGGAGTTAGACCCTTTTAGGGACAGAATTTTTACCGTAGTCAGGAAAATGTACCTGTGCACTCTTGAGCCTTTCCTTCTGGAAGGTTAAGTGGGCTAAAATGACTCTTAGTTTTCTGCTCCAAGAGAAAGGGAAAGGCCTGATGTGAAAGAGTTTCTCCTCTCAACCCAGTGATACAACTTTTAGCAGTCCACTTCCTCTGAAGGGTTTTGCCCTACAGTTTCAACTATTAACTATTTTAATCCAGTTAAGATCTGGCCAACACTGTGAAATATAAGAGGTAAAATAAGATTTTGCTGACTTTTACATTCAAATATTAAATCTATCATTTTAATTACATGAAGAATTTAATTACCTAGTGAGGAATTGTTTCTAATAGATGAAGATCTGAATTTAATCTTCATTTGTTTGTGAAGTATATGCAACAATATGACTGCCTTACATGAGGACATGATAAAATGTACCCAAATACTTAGAATTGTCCGCCTCCTCAGAAAAAAAAACAATTTAAAATAACCACCTCATGAATAAAATTATTTTATATTATGAACTGATTTCAGCAACATTTTAAAATTGATAACATCTTTTTTTGGTATACAAGTATAGTTATTAGTTCCTGTAGTTTTAAGAATGGCAAATTAAAGTGATATTTTTCAGTGATCATATATGCATATATTTTGCGTGTTAGTTTAGCAGAAACAAATAGGAAAAATCAAAACAGCATATTATCCAGCTTCTGGATAACTTAAAATGTGTAACCCCAACAATGTCAAGCCCTTTGGTCTGCAGTCTTTTCTAGGTTAGAAGTAATGGTGAACTGTATGAAAGAGTGATAATTCCCATTGAGAGGATTTGAGAATTGATGTAGATTGAATCTATTTTTCAAAGTGTTATAAATTGTGTTTTCAAAACATGAAAATATTCATGGGAAACTAATTCTGTTGTCTTTTTTTTTTAATCAGCACTTATGCAATGCTAAATTTGTGATGCTTCTGCAGCTGAATTAGAGCAAAGTAAATATGCTCAGCTTATAAAACAAATCATTCCTGTTTCTTAGATTTTCTCACCTCTCTTCTTAAAACCGTTACTTTTAACTAGAGTAAATCACTGTTAAATTGCCTTTAATAGTTTAAAACTACTGGGTTGTTAGGCCTTATTTAACTATCCATAGAGCTGTTTGCAATCTTAAGCTGTGTAAATGTAGTTTCTACCTGTGAATCTGAGCTGTGGCCACCAGAAGAGAGCTAAGCAAACTATCCCAGACCTCCAACTGAGAACTGAGAAGGCTCTTTGCGATGTAGGCTTTTTTAACCTGTTGACTGTGGGTCTGTTGGTGTAAATGTAACAATACCTTCACCTCCATTTTCCTGGAGTAAAGATGATCAGTTGGTAGCAGTTCTTCTGCTTGGAGGTGACAAGTGTTAATATTTCCGTTCTGATCTCCCCAGTTTGGTTTCTTTAGACAGGGTTTGTTTTGGAGAGGTTTAAGTTAAAATGTGGATTTTCTTTTTAATTATATACTCGGTTCTTAGAGCAAGTGGAATGGGGAGCAGAGTTGTTGATAAATCTGAGATTCAAAATCATCCTGTTAAAACTTAAAAAGCTAGAAATTGCAATGCTTTGGAGCTTTCTAACGGTACCTAACCAGGCAGCCATTAAAAGTTTTTATGATATTTGAAGGGAGCAGGGGGAGTCTACTTGTAATAATTGTTCTTTTATCAAGTTTCCACCTTGTGCTTCAACCTGGATTACATTATTGTGTATACCAAAAGTAAAGCACAGGAGTTTCCTATATATTATATATTTCTGTTTGTTTGCCATTTTAAAATAAAAACAATTTTCCCAAAAAGCAGTGGTGTTATTCTTGGTCAAAAGTTCATTTATTCATGTACAGATGTTAATAAAAGCAGAAACTTGCATGATGGGATACCATTCATCAATATTTTAATCCTTATAGCTGCTTAGTATTACTATTATTGTTGCTGCAATGTAATTTCCTAACTCTGGTTGAGTCACTATTTGGCTTGGACCTTTCACAAAGCTACCATTTTTTAATACATTTGTTTTTCAGTATCTAAAATATCTCCTTAGCTACAAGGAAATTTGAACCCATTTGTTAAACTATCATTTTATAAAATATACCTCAGTGTACAGTAAACAACTAAGTTTTCCAAAAGGAGTCTGGCGAGATTAAATTGTTCCCAAATCCCAATATAAATCCCTGAAAATACCTTATTTATATTTATTTTACAGCTTTTCCTTTTTCAAAACCTATAACTCCTTTGAGAAAGTTGGGTGACAAAATATGTTAACTATATTATCAGTGCTAATAAATTAGTAGGTTTTTTTTTTTCATGTTTCTTGGATTATCTGAGTTTCAATCCAAACATGTGTGCCTCCTCATCATAATCATTGTCTGTAACTGTAAATTAGCAGGTTCATTCTGGTATCTGTAATCCTGATTCATTAAGAAATACTACTTTACAGAAAGTCTAAAATTTTCTCCAAAACTTTCCCTATGCCGCTGTAGAGAAAGAAAAAAAAAAAAGTCTTTAAATGTGAGATATTCTTATCTTTGAAATATGGGTGGCCAGAAAAGGGAGTGATAATGGTGGTGGTTATTTTATGATTACTTATCAGGGGCTGTAATAATATAAAATAAAAGACTCCAGGAGGTACTCCCTTTCAAAAATTGAATACTTACCTTCCTTCCTTGTATGGAGTGACCGAGTGGGAGTCTCTTGAATTGTTCGTCTTCCTTTTATCTAATATTCTATTAATCTCCAAAAAGATCAGTTTGAGTCTGGGAAAGGGTTTTTAATCAACACTTCACAGAGCTTAAAGCTACCCTACCTAAAGTGTCAGCTTTGTTAGACGGTTTTAGATTTAAAGCATTGCAATTGTCATGCACTGTACTAAAAGTAAAGAATGTACACCAAGTGGAAGATGTTGAAAAGAGGGAAATAGCACAAAGTCGATTAAGGGAGATTCAAGAATAGAAGTAACCATCAAAGCATTCCAGCACTTATCTCAAAATCTATGTAGGGTTATAAAAAAAAAAAAAAGGCAACAATGATAGTTTTAAACCTCACACTTAGGAGGGATGAATGTTGATTTAATTGATTCATTTGGATCAATGTTTTTAAAGTTTCACATCACTGATCTTTCATGTAGTGATGTCTTTAGCAGTCAGTGGTCTAACATGAGGCTTCTCAGATTTCATCAGTGGGACTCTCCATGACATCTGAAATTATGCAACAGCCTATACGATGGTAACTTTGGAATTGGAAGACCTCAATGCCAAAGAGCATGGTTAGATTGAAGAACTCCTCTTGTTAATTCTTAGCACAAAGGTTTTAGAGAAGTAGTCATTGTAAATGAGCCATAAAGGTTAAAGACACCAAATATTATATAGTGGGCTTTAATTGGTAGGTAGGAGAAATCATCCTCAAAGATTGACCATCAAGTGGATATCATGCAGTGACCAGAATTTCCCCCTCGAATAGAAAAAATCCTGAAAATGGAAATTTGACTTAATTCATGAGGCCTTCTAGGAAACTTTTCCCATCCCTTTGCCTTGAGATTTGTCAAAAACCTTTCACTATATTTTTGTATTGTTGGAGTTGAATTCTATTTAAAACAGACAGGAAAAATGTTTCCAGGGGGAAAAAATCCAGGGAGGCCCTGCATCTTTCTTTCTTGGCTATTACATCTGGTAATATGAGACACTGTCATAGATAAAATAATGTCAAACTGTACTTTGCAGCCAAACTGCGTACCAATACAAAGAATCTGAAATGAAAAGACAACCAGCACCCTAAGAATGATATGTCTCTTTTAAAGTTTACAATTTGAATAATGAACTTGGATAGAAACTTGGCAGGAAAACAAATCATGGCACCATCACATCACCAACCATTTTCACTTTTCTGTCCAATTTCAGAGTGCATGTGTTTGTGAGTATTTCACTAGATCAGTGACAGCTCTTTATTTGCATAATTATATGCTCTGGTCTGAAGAGAAAACTAACCCCCAAATTTCATGGGTCACCAAACTGCAACAATCAATGTTTTATCACGTATGCTAAGCAAAATCTAAGAAGCTATATGAAGTTTCTTGGGGAGTTTTTACTCCTCAGAAAATTAAAGAGTTTTCCTCTTCTGAATAGATTCAAAATCTTTCCAAGTTCTTTGTAACTGAATTCTGTTTGAAGGCAAAACTAGAGATTAACATGTAGATCTGGATCTTAGACTCACTAGCATTACTTCAAAGTGACTTAAGAAGAGCAGCATTTTGGGAACACTAAACTTTTAAATTCTAAGTACTGTCCTTCAAAATTATTGGTCAAATTATGGTTAGCCAAATGAAGTCTGAATTAACTACAATTGAATATAAAGTTCATTTCTTTCTTTGAAATAACTCAGGGTTACTTTAAAGACCTATTAGAAAAATATGTATATATGCCACATACATATACATATTCAGACATGAAATGCATATGCCATTTCACCAGAAGTAGACAATATATATAGTATGTCTTTTCAGTGCCTGTAACATAGCAGGTACTCAATGTATGTTGGTCATCAGGATTGTTTGTAAACTTATTTTCTTTTGAATACATTTTTCATGTTCAAATTCTGCAAGGCATTGAAATAAAAAAAAAATTTAATGCCTCAAGTTTATTTGTATCTGTAGATTCCCTTTGTCTCTAATGTATGTTTGTGTATAAAGTGGCTTTATTTCATTAAAGAAGGGTTTATTTAAATTGTTGGTGTCTTTAGTTTGTAGGCAACCTGCCAGACTTGAACTACAATGGAGCATAGAGACACATGCAGAGAGTGATTGTTTGTTATGAAGTGATTAAAATCCTGGAAAATGCAGCTTTACCTAGGCTCTTCAGGAATACACTAGGTGCATGATTTAATTCTACTACACAGGGACTTAGATATGAGTTTCATTTAAGAGCATAAAATAAAAAATGCCTTTTATTTGAAGTGATTTGGTTGTATAATAACAGTTTATCAGGCATTATACTCTCATCAAGGAAAATGTTAGGAAAAAGGAACATTGAGGGGAAAAGTTTAAGAATTGCATAGTTTTGAAATATTTTATTCTCTACCTTGAAGAAGGATGAGAGGTCTTTAGGTCAGGTGCCAGAAGTTTCCTATAATATTTCAAGTGAAAAAAAAATCAATTTCTCCCAAGTTTTTAATTAAAGTTGAATTACAAATAAAATGCTTTTTTTTTCTTTTAGTCTAAAAGTTTAAAGATCTGCTTAAAAGTAAGACCACCCACAGCCACCACATTTCACCTTACTGAAATGTTCACCTAGTTATACTCCCTCTCAGGCCACCCCCATCTTCTACCTCCCCAGAAATCGCTATTTGTACTGAAGATCTTGGATTCTTCTTGGTGAAAATTCCTCCAAATTGAGTCTGTAAAAACAAATACATACAAAGGTTAGCATTTTTATCAAAATGAGTTGGTAAGCGAATGAATTATGCTACTGTCTGACTAAGAAATAAAGACAGATAAAAAGTAAAACCCTCCTAGATGACTGTTTAAAGGTTTATAGGTTGAGGACCTATGTGCCTCTTAGTTAGATGAATTTGCATTCTGTTATTTAAGGTATACATTCTTGAAAGTAATAGGCAACATGTATACCTAATTACTTCTTTTTTTCTTCTTTATTTGACCTTTGTGGGAACCTGGCTGTGAGTTTCAGGGAAGGCTCCCAGTTTTATACTCTGCCTGGGACACAGCGAAATCTATTATTTCACACTGAATTCCACACGTGAAGGGATTGACCCTAGAGCTGAAAGGCCTAGGTTTTCTCTTTTTTATCATTTTTCATTTCTTTTGGCTCAAATGCCACCTAACCCCATTGTGTCCGAGAAAACTATCTCTGATCCAGTTCTTCTTCATGTACCTCCAAATATTTTTTCAAAGGTTTATGTTTTGTTTGTTTTTAATCATAAATGTTTTCCCAAGTAAATGTTTATAACTTTTCTGGCTACTTACATAATCAGGATTTATCAACTAAAGCAATATTAATGTTTTGTTATGGTGATGTGGGTTGGGGGAGGGTGTTTTGTGAGTTTTTTTTAATCTATTGTTGAAAATATTACATATGTTCCCCTTCCCCCCCCCCCCATTGACCCCTTCTAGCCTGCCTGTATTTTTTTAACTCCTTTTTTCGCTTTTGCTTTGTCTCAGTAAATTACTTAATATCATCCCCTGGAATAACCAGCTCTAAAAATAACCCTAGCACAGAGTGTCACAATTTGGCTTTCATACAGTTTTGAAAGAAAACCATTAAAATTTCATTGATCTCACAAATATTGATCTAGTGCTTGATATCAAATATCATATGAGATGCTGTCAGTTGCTGCTGATCATTGTGTCAGCTGTTTGAATTCCTGTCCTTTCCCTTCTTCATAGTCACATGGATTCAAGTTACTGAGACTAAAATTTTCATGATTAACACAATTAAGATAAATTTTGTTCTGTTTTTCATATTTCTCGTTTGACCATAGTACTCTACCTGCAGTTTTGTCAAATGATTATATATGTGTGTGTGTATACACTCAGTTTTGTAAAAGCATGTGTTTTACACCTGTGTGTAAAAACATTTTAAAAGTGATTCATCTACTAGGTAGCCTATGTTTCTATTTAGTTCTTCATGAAAATTTGAAATAATTTATATCTATATCCTGCTTTATTTCTGATCACCTGTCTTTTAAGAAATCACAATTTGTTAATAGAGTGCAGTTGTTTAGAACTTAGAATAAAGTCTTAGCCATTTCAAATTTACACACATTACAATAGGTATATCGCTCCTTGTATTCTTGCTGAAAAAATATATATAAGTGCAGCAATTGGCCAATGTGGCTTTTAGAGAATTATTTACATGAAATTGGATCTATATTTTTTAAATACTTTCTCAATAAGCTCCTGTTAAGTCGTGCTGTGCTTTTGTATCCTATCAGATCTGGAAATAGCTAGGTGCCTTTGGATATGTTTAAAATCTCAAATCACCCTGTTCCTTCCCACCTTCCTCTTCACTTTTACATCAAGAATTGATGGTTGTCCAGCCGGTTTGGCTCAGTTGGTAAAGCGTCGGCCTGGAAACTGAAAAGTCCAAGGTTCCATTCTGGTCAAGGGCACATGCCTGGGTTGTGGGCTTGATCCCAGTGGGGGACTTGCAGGATTCTCTCTCATCATGGATGTTTCCATCTCTCTCTCCCTCTTCCTCTCTGAAATCAATAAAAATGTATATTTTGTAAAATAATTGAAGGTTACATTACTTTGAAAAACGGAACACTTGAGGGAGGAAGCCATCCTATAAATGGCCAGCTAACACTGTGGTCTGCCTAAGCAGGACAGGCTGCGAAAGGACCAGAACTCCCCTAGAGTGCTGTTGGAATCGTACCTCCACAGGCGTACTTTCCACATTCACGGGGAGAGAAAAAAAATTTTTTTTCTCAGCCGCTCGGGTTGTTGGTTTCTCTTCTGCTCAAGTGCACCTAAGGTCTGTTTGGGACCAGGGAAAGGAAGCCGCGGTCTTCCCAGCACCATGGACAGCGCTCAGCGCGCCCCTTCTCCCTTCCCTCCCCACGGAACCCCCAAATCTGCCCCTGATGACTCTCTCCCATCACTGCCTCACCGTAGGGAACTAACTCTTCCAACCTTAGGATCTGAGCCCAAAGCGACCATGGGTTCTTTTAAGTATGCAATGTCGGGGTGCTGAGCCCTGCTTGCTAGCAGTGCCCCAGAGTCCACACGCCATTCGCCTGCTCCCCGAATTTGCATCTACTTTATCATGAAAGCAGCGCCACTCTCTGTCATTTTCGCGGTAGAAGTCTTACCCCGCAACTTTGTTTGGCCAACTTTTCCCTGCCGCCCCGCAGGTGGCCGGTCCGTGCCGCCCCAGGGGAAGAGGTCTGCACTCGCTCCCTGGGCTGGGATCTGCGTTAGAGCAGACACACGCCCAGACCCCCATTCCCCCGAGTCCCCAGGCGCGGCCGGGTCGGAGCTGTCGGCGGGCTGGCGCACCCAGGTACTGGTTAATCACCTCAAAGGAGCGGCTGGAGAGCCTGACAGCAACCTATTTGACAGCTCTAAAAAGGGGGGGGCGCCTGGCTCTGTACCCACCGCCACCTCTGCTCCTATCCCTACGTGCAGACCAACTCCCACCTGCACATCGCAACGCTCTCCCTGTCTGCTTTCTTCTTCACTGTCGCGCTCAGAGAAGTGTGGTGAAGGAAGATCACTTCCGTGCGGTATCTTTTTCATTTCATGTCTCCCTGGAAACACTCAAGTCACCACTCTCCTGAGACAAGGCTAGATCTTACAGATGTCACCTTGCACTTTGCCTTATGGAAACTCATCTCACTTGTTGGCTTTGAGGGAAGTGGCTTCCCGCCCGCTGCAACCCTATTCTAGTCAGCGACTCCCTTCACCTGACTTTGAAGATGAAAATATTACATTTAGAGCAGGTGAGGTGGCCAGAAACACCTTTTTATTTAAATACCAATTGTACAAAAATAGTTTCAAACCAACTTAATCCAAACTTTATAAGAAAGGGCTGGGAAAGTGAAAAATAGAACCCCTTAAATTAAGGGGTTTCTTTCCTATAAGATAGGCTTATTAAACCGATTTCAAACTTGCTTTTTTATAGTAACAGACACTACAATAATTTCAGGATAAAATTATTCTCTACTTGACATATTATAATAAAATATTTTTGTGCTTCCTCCGCGTAACAAGTTAGCTTCACAACACTGTAATTTTATGTCTTAAACACACATTTTACTAAATACGTCTCTGGTTAACAGTGTAATCTTTCTCATACAGCGCTGCTTACAGAAAGTCCCCCCCCCCCCTTTTTGTTTTAGTATGCAAAGTCACTATTGAGTTTTCCCCAAAGATGATTTTTTTTCCTCCTAGTCTGGTCATTCTTAGGTGACAAGAGTTGTTTTGCTCAAATACTAAAACAAGTCCGCGCTGCTGCTAGAGAAAGCGGGCCACTGCGGGTGCTATTTAAACTAGCGGCCGGATCCTCCTGCGGAGGAGAATCGTGGAGAACTCGTGTGGAGGCAGCCTGGCAGCTGCAGTGTACAGGAAAGCACAGGGGACCTGTTGAATAATAGTTAACTTGGAGACCCGCGCGTATCCTAGGCTGGGGTGCACCTGCCAAGGTCTGAACCAGCAACTGAAATCTCCCCCTGATGTCTGTATGTATTTTGCTGGTGTCATTTTCAGGAGCTTGGTCCGTGAACTGAGATTCTATCTTTGGATAAATAATATATTTCCCTCTCACCTTCCAGAGGTTCAGAGCAGAAGCAGGGAACCAGGTGCAGGAAGGGCGGAGCGCTTTGCTTTGGTGGTGCAGAGCAACTGTGGCGATGTGGGTGGAAGAGCTAGCACGTCACTGAACTCCTGGGTGCCTGGCGTGTGTTCCCTCAATCCGGGTTTTGGGGAATCTCTTTCCTTCCCTAGGGATTTTCCTTGTGAACTAAGGGACATGGTGGCTAGGACCTCTATTTAAATCATCAGGAATTTCTTCTCACTTTTAGGAAAAGTGCATTGTTGACAGTTTCAGAATGGCTTTTCTGGGTTATTCAAAGTAAACCAGAAACTCCCAGACCTGTGTGGATATTTCAGGGCCACTTTGTCAGAGAGAAAAAAAATATGTGGAGAAAAAAGTACAAGAGGTTCTTTTTAAAGATAAATAATAATAATAATAATAATAATAATATATTGAGTCATACGGACTAGGTCTCCTCCCCCCAAAAGAGTATCTGCAACGATGTTTGCTCACCACCTGTTTGTGTTCAATGAACTTCAAAACACTTCACCGGGTACATAGCATCCCCCTCCCCTTTATCAGGCTTTTCCTTTAATCCCAACTTTGGTTTTCTAGGGGATTGCCGCTGCTTTATCCACTTTCCCCCACTTCAACATCTTTTAAAATAAGTTTCCTTGTCTCTTGCTCATTTGTCAATGTCAAATATACACTGCCCATTTAAAGAAAAGTGTGTATTTCATACGTTATAAAAGAACAGGCTTCTTTATTTGGTTTCTTGGAAATCAATAATCTCTTAAACACTTGCCAAGACCCCTTGGGAAAGGGAAAAATGTAAACAATAACTACCAAACTTCAACATGACAGTGTTGGTTAAAATCTGCAGGACCACAGGGGGAGGTAGGAGAGGGAACTACAGGAGGCTCGGAGACTAAATAGAAAGAGACCAGGGGTGTCTGCTGTTCGCTCCACCCTTTGCCACTCGCCCAGGGAGCTAGCTGTCTTGGAAAGTCGAGTCACTTATAAGACATCTTAGTAGCCACTTTGGTCTTCAAATTATTGAGCTGGGAAATGGTTGGATGACCACAGTGAGGTTGCAAAAGACAGTTACCCTCATAAAAAAAAATCACCATAATTCCTTTCCTTTCCTCCACATAATTAAAGGCTTTGGAACACTGCTTTATTTTATATCATGCTGTAAAAAAAAAAAATCATCTACTCTTCTAGCAAACCAAACTTTAAAGTAACTTTAAAATAAAGTCAACCATTTAATGTGTGCTTTTAAAAATTAGTATGTATGTGAGGAAATAGACAAAGCATTAGAGCCATTTGGTTACACATTAGCAATTACACATTAGAGGGAAGAGCTCACCCAGTTTTTAGCCCCTTTTAAAACTATCTGTGTTCCTAGAAAGTAGTACCTGGTTGTATTAAATTGGCAGGAGATTATAAAGTAGGCTCGCAAGAAGGTAATAAAATATATGAAGTTTCTTGAGTTCAGGGTTGGGAGAGATTTATAAGCCTTTGAGGATCCACTGGAAGCACGACTCATTCAAATTTGAATTTTCATGATCAACTTTCAACCCTGAGAAAAGGAGAGCCATTTGCTTAACTTAATCTGGAACATATGTTTGCACCAGTAGCAGGTTTTTTGGTGTGTGGCTGGGGCTGATCAAGTTGTAAATTTTCCGCTTTAGGTTTTCAGCGCCTGCTAGTTTCAGCCTAACACCTAGAGAGAGACTTTGCGGGGTTCCTCACCAAAGCAGTCAAGATTTGACAAAAGGTTTCCAAACCACTAGGCTTTGATTGTTATTGATTTCCCCAAAGGTGGAACATATCTATACAAATGGATTCTCTAAATCCTAAATGCAAGTAACAAGTTAAACTCTCTTTTGTTAAAGGGTTTGTATAAAATGTCTGCATAGAGATTTTCTTTCTTTTTTTATTTCCTTTCATTTTCCTTCCTCACCTGCAACCCTTTCCCTAAGGGACACACAAGAGTAGGAGGGTGGTGGGTGCAGTGAAAGTGACATCTTCATTGGACAAAACAATACACAGGTCCCTTTGGCTTGTCTTAATTTTTCCCATCAGAAACTTAGAACTATTGATTTTCTGTCTCATTGTGCTCCAACACAAAGGGGTTCCCCCCAAAAGTGTTTTGAATAATCACCTAGTGATTAAAGTAAATATGCATTAGAATCCACAAATCATCCTTCATGGGAAACAAGCCTTGTGGCAGCTGGTATTACTAATATTAAAACATATCTCTCTATGGACATAAATTTTAGTATCTGGGCTTTAAGCAAGTTATAATAATTTTAGAATCAATTAATTATATACCCTAATGATAAATGAACGTAATAAAGTTCCCTAGGATCAGCTTAATTCATCCAGAAATAGGAGTGGGCAGTAGTGGTGGGAGCCAGAGGAGGACATGGGTGGTAAACCTCAAGGGTTGTAAATACCCATCTGGACCTGCTGGTTTATCTTCTTCCCGAACACCTCAATCAGATTACTGAAGGAAAAGTTACTAACGTGCCTTCAAATGTATCAGAACGAGCCACTGCACGATAAATGTGCCCTGAACTCAGGTGCACAGTTTCACTCAGTTTTATTATGCAGAAGGAGATGGGCAGCGCCCACTTGGATGCTGCCTTCATCATAAAATGAACAAGAGTGACCAAAACAAGAGCAATAACAGCATCACCAGCACTGTGGCTAATCAAATGCCCAGGAGTAGTTGAGAACAACGGTGCTAAAAAGCGGCTTTAATTCTGAAATGGAAGGTCCTGAGACACCGAGCGCCATCTAGCAAGCAAAGTTAGAATCAAAATGCACACGGAGGAGTCCAGCCCAGAGTGCAGACAGACCAGGGAATTGGGAGGCAGAGGGAGGACTTCAAGATGCACCTGCTGCGACTTAACCACCGGCACAGGCCCAGTTTCACCTGAGCCCCGGCGCTACCTGCAGGTTTCTGCTTTGCACCCCAGCAGCCAGCTCAAACAAACTAACTACTGAGGTGAGACAGACCCTTTCTGCCTGGAGCTAAGGCTAAAGGACAGCTCCTCGCAGGGTTGCTTATTGTCTTTAATTAGAACAAGCCGGCCTTCCCGTGCCCAGCACCCCCGACCCCCAAACCAGCCTAGTGTCTAATTCTGCACCTTCCCCTCCACGTGGGGACAAAGAGCAGCGCCTGGAAGGCTCACCTTGGACTGACATGACTCCCAGGGCTTCAGCGCAGAGGAAAGCACATCGCAGGGCAGACCCAGCAGGGTCTGAGAGTCATTCTGAGTTTACCAGGCTGCCCAGTGGCCTCCTGACAGGCAATTCCAGCTCTCTCCAAGTTCCCTAACAAGCCAGGGATGGCCATGGGGACTGAATGCTGCCTGCTAAACATGAACGTATAACTTTTTATTCTTCCACAGGCAACTACATCTTAGATATTGCCTTGGGCTGAAGGAAATCTAAGATAGCTAGAATGCTACCAAATACTCCTGTTGGTTTGTGGCTTTTTTTTTGGGGGGGGGTGTAAAACAGCACCTTTTTTATTTTTTTAGATTGGAATGAATTTACACCTACTTACATGAGGAACTGGGTTAACAAGATAATGCTTCTGGGATTGTGATATGAAGAACGTAAAGAGTAATCTGCTGGTTTCTGTATAAGCAAGAACCCCATGTCCTTCATTTAAACCAGTCGATCTAAATTCAAAAGACGAAGAGGGTTCATCTCAAAAATATGTCTGCTTTTGAAAGTACTTCTGTTGAGGCTTTTTGGAATTTCATTTTTAAGACTGGGGTTGGGGGGATCCAGTGTACATACATGCTACCCTTAAACTACTCCTAATTCCCTGCTATTGGATATTGCCTTTATAATAACTCATTGATTCACATTGTTCTTACACTACCAAGCCAGAGCTTGTGTTTTCTATTGTTCTGCCCTGCCTCCACCCCACACATACAATTTTTCCCAGCGAAGTATTTTGTTTAGAAAACACACACATATATATACACACACACAAAAAAAAAAAAAAAAAACCGCACAAACGTTTGAAAATAAATATTAAACAATTTCAGTTGAGCTTTAAATGCTACTCAGCCTCAGGGTCTGCTTCTCCATGAAAACAGGCATAATAGATATGAAATAACAGATCTCTTTAGTTTCCTTCTATGCTATTTACTGTGTAAAACATCCGCATTGAGAATAAAGGACACATTAGATGAGAAAGTGCTCAAAGTGCTTATTAAAATGTCTCCACAGGTTATAGTATTTTACAGAAAGAATCCTACAAAAATCCCAACCCAACCAACAAACTTAAGCCAATACAGAGGGGTTGTCAGAGCTTAGTCAACAATCTACAAAGCATCCAAAAGGGTTCTGTGAAACCTCCTTGTCTCCTTCTGGCTGAAAACATGTGTCAAGACCTGAGGGTGGAAAGTCGATACAATTCTCACTGCCTCTTCTTTCCCTCTTCCTCTCAGAACTTCAGACAAGTTCCCAGGCCAGTCTTCCCTCAGATAACAATAAAAATTTAACTTTTTTTTTTTTGGTGTCTTGTTAAATAGCACGTTTCTCCCATCAAGGTCTTCTTACACACGGAACCTTCCCCTAGACAGGGTGCCCAGCTGTTTAATTTAACATTGATTTATTGCTTTTAAAAGTAAATTTACACACATGCCAGCAGCGCTCCGTTTGTTTCCCCAGACCCTGAGATTTATTTTCTACTTAGCGCTTGTCTGACAAAACAATGTCCTTTAACTTTATTACACATCGATGAGGAAATCCGTCTTATTTTTGTTCGGATTTATTGCTGTGTTGCTCGTGGGGACTTTTGTGATCCAGAAAGGCTGGGGTCCGAGAATAAATAGAAAATTAACCAGAGTTGATGACAAAATAATAGTCAAAAACCTAGAATATGGCCCAGTCTATCCCAGCCAGCTGGGGGTGGGGCAGGGCAGAGGGTGAGGTGAGAGCGGTTGCTGAGGAAGAAAAACCACTTTGAGTGGTAAGGTAGCAGCTGAGAGCTAACGTGGCCAGGGCTGGGCTCTGTAAGGTCTCCAAATTCTGGGGGTAAGTGCGCTGGGAATCCCAGGGCGGGGAGGGCGGCGCATCTGCAGACCTCCCCACCCCGCGGCCGCCCGCACCTCCGCGCACAACTCCCAATTATCACATGTTCGTGATGGCTGAGCCCAAGGGAATTAAGATAGACTTTGAAGCAGCTTTTACGGTACACTTCATCTACATTTGAGTTTTCTTTGGTTCTCATTAAAAGGGCCACTTTCTTCTTTTCATTAATATACTGTCTTTGTGTCCTTCATTTCACACTCTTTAAAAAAAAGTTCTCTCATCAGATCAAGTGCAGAAAGGAGGGGGTGACATAATAACCATCATAATCACGGTAACAACAACAAACAACGGGAGCTGTGGGCTTAAACCTATTTCAGAGGGAGGTTTTCTTCTCCAGGAGGCAGGGTCCCTCCATAAGGAAAGAAAACAAGCGAGGGCCGAGCGTGGGGATCATAAAAGTGTTCCTAGGGTTAAATTATAAAGACAGGCAGGCTTTTAAGAGCCTGTGTGTGAGCGAGGGGGCTTCCCTCAGAGCTGATTTCTCACAGAGCCATCCGCTAATCACCTCGGGGGTGGGTTGCATGGGCCCTCCCTCTGCTGTCCGGAGTGAAGATGTGACAGGGCTGTCAGGGTGAGGGGGAACTTGGTCGGAGGCCCTTTGTTAGCCTCACAGAGCTCCACCCCGACTCCTCCGCTGCCACAGGCAGGCTGGCCAGGGAGTCACAGAACCAGGCTAGAGGGTTTGTGTCATTTTTATCAACCCAAGGAGGTTTTTTAAAGTGAGTGGTTCATCCTTTATCCTGAAACACACAAGACACCTTTGCATAGGCATTTCATACCTTGATGAAGAGGAAGAAAAGGAAGGAAGGAAGGGAAGAGGAAGGAAGGAAGGAAGGAAGGAAGGAAGGAAGGAAGGAAGGAAGGAAGGAAGGAAGAAAGGAAGGAAGGGAGGAGAGAAAGAAAGAAAGAAAGAAAGAAAGAAAGAAAGAAAGGAAGGAAGGAAGGAAGGAAGGAAGGAAGGAAGGAAGGAAAGAAAGAAAGAAAGAAAAAAGAAAAAAAGAAAGAGGAAAGAAAAGGAAAGAAAGAAAAAGGAAAGAAAAGAAAAGAAAAGAAAAGAAAAAGATCTTGGTCCTAAAATGGGGGAGGGGGAGTAACTCCTAGGATCCTTGAAATTTCGCCTATTCACTCGAGGGGCTGTTTCATCCCTCTCCTGTTGGCCCTTTGAAAAGGAGTCCTGTCACTCAGAAAGGGGCCGGTTCTCCCCCACCGCCCACCCTCCGCCCGCGGCCCCTCGGCCTCCCGGGCCACCCCGGCCTCCGGGCTCCGCTCCCCCGAGTGCTTTCCAGGGGGACCCGGGGGAGGAGAGGTGCGGAGCCCCTGGCCCCAGCGTCTTTGGGTCCAGAAACCCCGGGACGCCCCCCCCCCAGTCCCTCCCCGTCACGTGCCCGCGCCCCCGGAGCCTTTGTTCAGCCCGCGGCCCCCACGCGCGGCGCCGCTGGGGGGCTCCCGGCTGGGCCCCCGCTCCCGGGGCGGCCGGACCGCCCGGCGGACGCCCCCAGCGCGGGGCGAACCCAGGTTCCCAGCACTTTGGGGGAGGCAGCCCCGGGCCACCCCCCTCGTTTCCACCAAAGGCACAAAGGGGGGCGAGGGGCCCGGGGAGGGCGCGCCTCCGCTCAGGGGTGTAACCACTGCGCGGCTTCCCGCCTCCTTGCCATTCCGCCTCACCAGTTTCTGGTCTTTTTTTTCTCCTCCTTTACCCTCGGCCACGCTCAGAGGCTCAGTGGGTGGGAGTGGGAGTGTGTGTGAATGTATTTGTGTGTGTGTGTGTGTGTGTGTGTGTGTGCGCGCGCGCGCGCGCGTGTGTGCAGCTAGGTGGAAATTTCACAAGAACATGGTCTGCACCCTTATAAACTCGCGGGGATGGGGAGCCTGCTCTGGAGTGCTCCTCGCCCCGGTGGGAGAGTTCAGGCGAGTTATTTGGGAGGAAATAGGGGGTCAGATTTGGTCTAAGTGGAACATCTGCAAAACATTCGAGCAGCTTATTCAACAAAGAATCTAGCCATTTATTGTAGAAATAATAAAAAGCCACTAATGATTATGGTTCCCACCCCTTCCCCCAAAAGGCCAAATCCTAATGAAATAATTCAAAGGTAGGCCTCATTTCCTAATAGTGGAATTAAACAACAACAACAACAACAAAAAGAGCCCAACTCAAACTTTCCAGCGCGGCCTCCTCAGGGCCCTGGGAACCTTGCTGGGAAAGAGGGTAAATAAAAGGCGAGTTGGAATTATTTCGGGCGGAGCCCAGGCTGCAGGGCCCTGACTTGCTGCACCCAGTTCTGCCTTGATGTGCAATTAAATTACAGCAAATTCCTCTTTAAATAATAAAATGGGGAAGACTCTTCAGGGTTCGAAGATGTCTGGGGTTAAGGAGCTTTTAAAGCTTCAGTTTTCCAATGGCTTGTGCGATGAATAGCTACCTTCAGCTCCTAAGCCCATTATAAATATGCTATACATCTGGGTGCCAGTTTATCTCTCCATATTTCTTTTTTAAAACGAGGAGAGCATTCATAAAAAAGCTACTTGGCACACTTTATTTTAGGAAAGCAGATGTTAATTTTTCCACGTATCAGTTTATGACCAAGTACATGTGTAGCGTTGGAAAGCATCCAGAACGCCTCTATTATTTGCTAAATGACTGTTAGTCGGAGGCACAGTATTCTCAGCCTCACCATGGTATAGGTTCTATCCATAAAGTAAACATCTGTGATTTTTTTTTTAACCAGGGGAAGGGGGTCTAAAGAGTTCCTATAAACGAGGGGAGGGGAGGAGTTTAGGTAGGAAGGGAGAGCACACCTGCGTGGCAGCAAATACGATATTTACATTGTTCTGTGCGAAAACAAAGTGGTCCCTGCACCGGGCCCTCGGGGGCATTTACGTGGCGGGAGATAAAGTGGAAAGCCTTTCCCCGCGTGCCAAATGGGGTTCTCCCCGCGGCGTTCTGCGTGGCGAGATAACAGGTACCCAGCGCTCCCGGGGCGCAGGGCTTCCCCGCCGCCGCACCCCGCCCGGCCCTCCTCCGCCTACAGGCCCCGCGAGGGGCGCCAGCCCCGGGCTCCCCAATCCCTGGGCTCCCCGAATCCATGGGCTCCCCGAATCCCCGGGCTCCGCGGAGGTGACTGCGGGGTTCCCAGCCCCGAAAGGCGCGCGGGACGCGTCCTCATTTGCCCTGCACCGCTCGCTCTCTAGGATGCCGGCTGCCGGCGCCCAGGACCAGCCAGCGGCGTGATAATTAATGGAATACAATATTTATGGTCCGAGGTATTGACTCTGAGGCGAGCGCGCCGGAGAGACAGCCCGTGGGGGTCTGACAAACAGGGGGAGGAGGGTGAGTGCACAAACATAATGACCGGGGTACTTATGTCTATCCGGTTTACTTACTTGCACCCGAGGTAGGTAACCTCGTGATAAATATTAATACCCACCTAGACAGCCCCTGCGCCCTCCTCCTGAGCTCTCCCTTCTTGAGCGCTGCCCTTGACAAAAAGGCCAGAGAGGAGGTTTTGGTGGTGTTGTTTTTCTTTTTTTAAAATAAAAACATAAAATGCTGCAAATATGAAAAATAGGTCACCAATAAAATTGGTCTCAGCATGGAGCGTAATTGCAACAAAGTGCCGCCGAGTAAAAATCGAGGAGTGTAGCTGGCTGAGGCGGCACAGTCGCGAACCATCTGCTGTGTATTAAAAGTGGTGCTGTAAATATTGCTGAGAGCTAATGCATTATCGGCTTCTATAAGTGCACAGGGCCTGTAAGCTTTCCATATGTTAGAATATGTAGATCGGGCCAGGGTACAGAAAGGTGTCCTATCAATCACCAGCTTCTAAAGCATTGTTTTGCCCACTCTTTGTGGAATTTTTGGCCCCAAAGTGTAGGATATCCATTCTTATTCTCTCCTCCCCGCCCCTCCCTCCATCCTCTCCTCTCTGCCTCGCTCTTTCTCTTTTTCTCTGTGGCCCTTTCTCCCAGCTCCTTCCCTCCATCCCCTCCTCCTCACTCCCTTCTCTCTAAGGGGATAGGGCAGGCGTGCTGACGTCACTTCACATCAGTCAAGGAGAGTAACTGTTTCAGAGAGAGGGAGCGAAAAATTCATCTGTTTTTCATCAGTGCTAAAGTTTTGCCTTTTTAATAGAAATGAGCCGCCCTGGCTGAGTACTCCTTCTGTTCTGAAGCCCCCTTTTGGGGGGAGGGAGGTCTGAAGAGATTGGGAGGTGTTCTTCATTCTGTGAGTCCAATCATCCTACACCTGCACCTAATGCCAGACTCAGCTCAAATAGGTAAACAAAATTTAAAAAAAAAAGAGGCAAACCTGATGTCTTCTAGGGAAGGTTTCACACCCAACACTTACTAGACAACTTTTGCCAAGGATGGTGGAGGGCTCTGGCTCCATAACACTTGTGCTTTGAGTCCTGAAACTCCTTCCCTTCTCTGCAGTTCCTCTGGTTGTAATTCCACCCCCCACACACCAAAACCGCCACACACTGCACAGCTCACAATTTCCCTGCTGTCCCTCTACTTTTCGAGGGAAAGCAGTCCGAGTCTTCCTTTTCCTGATGATACCCCACATTTAAGAATTAACTATAATTATCCCCTCATCGCCTCTGAGTTCCCCATCCCCCATACTTCTCAGCTACAAGTTTTTACTCCAATCTGCAAATCTGGTGTTAGGCAATTCCCTCCATTACATGGTCCACAGAGATCATTTTCTGTCTCCCCAATGCTGCCCTTGTCTCTCTCATTCTGCCTATTCCACACCATTCTCTCTTCCCCTTCCTCCACTCCCCACCTCGCCCTCTTGTGCACACCCAGTACAAACCTCCAGCACTTCCAGTGTGGACAAAACCTGCTGGTCATGACAAACCAAGTTCAATCAGCAAATAAATAAAACTCTTACTTTTTTTGGCTGCCGGCTGCATTCCCCCTCTGGCCGTTGCCTCCTTTAATTATAGGAGCTATATTTCTTCCCTGGGAGACATTCGAGGGGGTTTTTGGTTGGAAACTTGTTTCTGCTGAGTTATTTTGGAGCCAGGACCAGTGAGTGAGTGGCCGGTACCCAGAGGCTTTGAGTGAAGTGCAGATTGAGACATATCGAGTTCCCTCTAAAAGGATCATTTCATGTGGGAGGTTGGACACAAAGTTTGCACTCGTGACTGGCATTCCAGTGAGAGACATGCATATTTTAAAACAACAAAGCAAGCTAGAGAGAAGGCGTAGGGGAGGGGGGAAACTTGGAAAGAAGTTACTAAGTGACAAACATCTGTCAACATGGGATAATTTGTACACTCTGATGTAAAACTATCTGCCTCCTTAGAAGAAGTTCAAGGCACAGGATCCAGGAGAGCAAAGTGGGTACATACTTTATTCCTGTGTGATATGGTGAAAAGACACTTTCCCCAAAAATAGGTATAAGGTTGATTAAAACTTCATAAATGAGAATAGTTTTTAAATGTTTCTTAAAATAGTGGAGGCCTCTGAAATTGCTTCTTTCTGATAGTTAATACAAAATTAGGTCCATTTAATTTTGAACGATGTACTTTATTTAAACAAGAGAGAGTGATAAAGAGAAAAGTAGGACATTTATTGTAGAAAATAAAATGAACATTATCATGACCAAAAGGGAAAAAAAAAAAGCAGAAAAAGAAGAGAAACAAAAAAGCTCCAACAATCCCTGGTTGCTATGCTCTGGAAGTCTTTCACTAAAAACACCAACTTCTTACAAGTGCATGTGAGCTGAACATACAAACATCCACCTCCCGGCAGTGTCAACTAGGAGAAACGGCAAAATATTTTCAGGTCTCTCATTTACGTGGGAACTTTCCACAGCATGTTACACTTTGAGAGAGAAAAGCAAAAAAGTTCCTTCTTTAGGAAGGAAGTTAAAAAAAAAAAAAAAGGCAGAGTGAAAGATCAGGCAAGATCCTGGAACCTCCTCTTTTTTTTTTTTTTTCTTTTTTCTTTTTTTTTTTTCTTTTAATAGCATGAATTTCCAACAGCCACATGGAAGTTCAGGCTGCAGCTTCCACCGAGCAACCCCTTTCTCCTCCAGCTCTGAAGACAAAAGGAGAGGAGGCCTGGTGGTGAGCGGGATATCTCTGTTAGTTGTCAGCGCAGGTCCATGGGCCGGGAATGCTAATGAGCCCCTGGGCCCGCGGAGGACGTGGCTCTCCGCAGACCCTGCCGCTCACACACACACACCCGGGCTCCTGCCTGCCGACTGACAGGCACACAGGCAGAGCCTCGTGCTCGACCCTGTCTCTCTCCTTTTTCCTCCGAGCCCAGAGATCGATCGCTGACCCCACCACTGGGCCAACGCTTTATTTATCTGGCCGCGCAATGATATTATCAGCCTTAAACGTTATATACAGCAAATGTCTTCGTAAATCAACACAATAGGAGAGCCTGCGGAGACCAGCCTGGTCTGCCTTAAAGAAATCCCCTCGCTATCTCCCTCTCCTTCTCCCTCTCCCCCCCTCTCCCTTCCAGACACCCCTTCTCCTTTCTATCTTGGCAACCGGGGACATTTAAGACGCTGGGCTTGGGGATCTGATCCCTTGCTTTCAGCCTGGTTGGAGAAGGCCTTGGCAGACTAGGAGATGGATAGACACCGTTATCCACCCATCACTGTGATCTCCATCAGAGGTTCCCTTATCAGCCGGATCCGATTGCCTAGACCTACTCCACAGACAAGATCCGGATTTCTCTAAACTGGGGTAGGAAGAGAAGGCGAGGGCTGGAGGATCGAGTGTGCCACCTTGCACCGTGTTAATTGTTTTCTTTCCTCTCGATTACAGTCAGAACCCTCTCTTCTGCGTTGCATGTTATTTCTTTGTGCTTTAAAATTGAAACCACGTGCAGCCTTCTCCCCTTTGCGCACACACAATAAACGCACTGCCCCCTCCCCCAGCCCATCACACAACTATTTACATCTTGGTTACTCACTCAGGCTCCTCCGGCCCGGAGAGGAAATTGGCCCCTTGGGACTAGGTGAGGCTTTGAGAAAGCCCATCTCAAATCCATATCCTGGGCCCCCTCCCGGCCCCCCCTCTACCCTCTCCTAGCACAGGTGGTTGAGGCTTACTTTGGGGAGAGCTAGCAGGGGGGACAGCCAGGGAGAAAGGGAGCTGTGTCTGGCCAGGCCCAGGGGCTGCTGCCGGCCCGCACACCGGCAGGGCCAGCGGTGGCGGCGAGTGAGCCTCAGCCGCACCCGGTCCCAGTCCCAGCGCTGGGCGCCGCGCAAGCCGCGCAGGGAGCAGTCCTCACCCAGGTCCTCCCTGGCAAAGAAGTCCCACCACAAGTAAATAAGTCAGTAAATAAATAGGCAGATAAATAAATAATCTCCGAAGGGGGGAGGGGGGAGCTTGGAAAAATGGATTCGCTGACAGGGAGAGATAATAAATGAGAGGCGCTTTCAGATAGATATCTCAGACGTGAAATTGCGCCCAGCTGGTTGTGTAAGCAAACAAATAGTTTCATGTTAGGAACTCTCAACTTGTGGCTTGATGAATAGAACACGACAGAGGTAAATGGGTCTTTAACTCATTTAGGAATACAACTCTTTGGCTTTCCAAGTTGTAGGCGCAGGGGCGCGGCGGAGGCTGAGCAGGCCTCTAACAAGAGTTTTATTAGTTGCCACTGGTGTCTCCCTGCGCACCCACCCCGCGGCCCTCCAGGCTCCCCCGTCTGCAGACATCCCTGCGATTTGTTCTGAGGGATGAGGGAGTTTCTGGAGGTGACCTACACTGTGGACGATATAAGGACTTCGAAGAAAAGGAGGAGGAGGAAGAGGAAGAGGAGGAGGAGGAGGAGGAGGGGGAAAAGGAAAAGGAAAAAGAGGAGGAGAAGGAGGAGGACGAGGAGGAGGAGGGGGAAGAGGAAAAGGAAAAGGAGGAGGAAGAGGAGGAGGAGAAGGAGGAGGAGGAGGAGGAGGAGGAGGAGGAGGAGGAGGAGGAGGAGGGGAATGATTAAAAAATGAAAATAAACTTTTTGCACGCCCCAAGCAGACAAGCTCAGGTGGGTGCCCAGTGCCCTTGAATGCACAGCCAGCCCGGCGGGCGGGAGGAGGGGCCTCTGGGATCTGATCATCTGAGCCCCTTTCGGTAGCCAGAGACAGCTCACCCGCACCAGCCTGGGGGGCAGAGCCTGGGAACACCCCCCCCCCATTCCCACCCCGGCTTCTGCCACGCCTGGGGCAGGTTGGGGTGTCCCATGGGGCAAAGGTCAGATTGGAACTCCCCCGAGCAGGGTCCTGTCTGGCCTCAGAGGAGGCGCAGCCGCACTCCCCAAAGGTTCCCGCAGGAAGGCACCTCCGTCCCGAGGTGGCCTTTTTGATGTTTTCAGCAAAGCTTGTAGTTTAAACTGACTTCAAAGCCCTCCAAGTTCTGGTGGCTCAGCAAGTGTTTCGGTTGGAAAAGGGGACGCTTGGCTTTCAGATGTCACAGGTAATTCCCGGAGGGGAGTCCTCTTGTGTGGGCCGCTCTGCCCAGATGCATTTCGCTGGGGACCCGTGGGGGATCCCTGGCCTCTGCCTCGCCCGCCCCGTCCCCCCAGCCTCCTCCCTGACTCCGCAGGCCGGCCCAGGCCCCAGGGGTGCAGGAGGCTCCGGCCTCGCCTGCCTGCGCCTCACACCGGGCGCCAGGCTCGCCCTGGCGCTCAGTCACCGCGTGGGGGACTCCAGGCGGCCACCCAGGCAGAGGCTCCCACCTGCGCTGCATCGCCTCCTGCCAGGCGGCTTCCAGGGGCCGTGGAGGTGCGGAACCGAGAGGGGCAGCCTGGCTGCTGCTGGAGCTGCCCCTGGGCACTGCCAGGAGGTCCACGCCTTGGCCACTGCTCAGCCCTGCCCCGCAGCCTGTCCATCGGAACCCAAAGGACCATTTGTGGGTGTGAGAAGGCTCAGGCCCTGGCTCTGATGCCTGGACCTGGCTCCTAAACCTCCCCTGAACGCGGGCACATTCAGGAGGCCGACAGCTAGAGAAAGCCGCCTGTCCTGCCCCCAAGGCCCCTGAGTCCCGGAGGCTCCATCTCTCTGGTGGAGACACACAGAGCCCCCTGGAGACTGTGTGTTACGCAGGTGAGGATGCCCCAGCAGCCTCAGAGACAGCAGAGGAGGAAAGCACTGCTGGCAGCCCCCAGCCTGCTGCTCACCCCAGCAGCAGAGCGCCCCTTCCCCTCCCTGGTCCAGCCCCACAGCCTCCCAGTTTTTAGCCTGAGCCTGTGGGGAGCTCTGTGAGGCCCAGGATGGGCTGCTCCTCTTCCCATGCTGGCTCTTCCTGGGGTGAGGTCCCAGGGGCCCCCAGGCAGTGAGCAGTGGGCAGTGGGTGCCACTCCAGCCTGCCTAGCACAGCCACCTTCGTACTGACACCTCTGGACCCTGGAGCGGGTGCCTCCTACAGTCCAGGCCTTGGCTTCTGCCAGTCCCACACTGCGTGCCTTGTGTGTGGGCCTCCATATTGAAATTAATTGAAAAATACGTTTCCGACCTATGAAAATGTTTATCTGTTTTCATCAGAGGGATCACACTGTAATGAATATATTTACATCTCATTTGGAGAAAAGCAGGAAAGATGGGGAGCTCTTAGGGACACAGCATGGCTTCCCCTCTCTCACCCCACTGGGCCCTGGCTCTGCCATCAGCCTGGAGGACGTCTTGGGAGGCCATCAGGGGTTAAATCTGAGTTCTCCCCAGGACCCAACTGCCTTGGGTTGCCCTAGGTACAAAGACAGTGCTCCTGAGTGTGGTGTGAAGGATGAGGGACATTTCTGAGTGGGATCAGTGGGTTGGAGTGTAGGAGCTCGTTAATGCATTTTTAATGGAGTGAGGTGGGGACCTGGAGACTTCTACAATACATAGCATATTGAAAGCAAAACTTTGTCAATTGCTTCTAAAAGTGGTGTGCTAGCTTGAAAAGGGCCTGTTTGGGGCTGGGGAAGGCGGAGGGGGGTGAGAGGTGTTATTTTAAAAGATCTGGCTTTATTAATATGGGTAGAAAAAGCTCCGTTGGCAGTATGTGTTCTCCAAGTGCCGCCAGTGATCCTGTAAAAACATCCCTGCTCTGAAAGCTGTAAGAGAGCAGCCATGCCCATCCCAAGCACACCCAAGGAGAGGCCCGGCGGGAGGCTTCTGCCCTGCTGGGCCACTAGGACCCAAACACCCCGTTTGAAGAGGACCTGCTCCAGCCTAGCTCCCCCACTCCAACATCTCAGGCTCACACCCTTAAGGCCACAGCAAGGCCCTTCCACTCTCCCCTCCCCCAACACACCTGGAGGGCCCTGCATGGAGCCCCTTCGTGGGGTTTGGAAAAGGGCAAACCCTCCCCACCTCTTCAGCGGGCCATAGAGGGAGCAAAGCCAGGGCTCCCAGCACCTCTCTCCCAGGGCCAGGGAGAGGCCAGACCCTCCCATCACAGGCATGAGGTACAGCGGTGCCTGAGCAATCCTTTCCCTCCCTTGACCCTCCTCTTCTAATGCGTCACACCCCTACAGCCAGGCAAGTTCCCACGGGCAGTCCCGGAAGCAGGTGGTGCCTGAGCCTGGACCAGCCATAGGACCAGGTCCGCCAGCCCGAGGCCCAGCTGCACACAGGACCTCTACGGCCCACCGCACCGCCCACAGGGACACAGGGAGGCTTGCAGCCACGGCTCCCTGTCGTCCCTGACCACAAGGGCCCCCGCAGCGCCTGGCCCTCTACATTTACAAAACCAAGCACTGGCTTGGTTTAGGAAACAAACATAGCCAACTTGGTACTAGACCTTAAAATTTCCCCCCTCTTAACCCCACCCCCACTCCAGTAAGAACTGGAGTGGAGACTAATTGGAGTGTTCTTTTGCACTGATGACATCTGTCAAACAACCAGACGCGTGGGTTTTTGCTAAATTCTTTTATTTTTGTTTAAATTTTCACTTCAATTTTAATTCTTGAAGAACAGCCTTGACAACATATATCGCACTCATTATAAGAAGCAAAGGGTTATATCAAAAATTATTAGTATAGAATCACAGGAAATCTGGTTTGGAACCAGAAAAAAATACAAAACAGATATAGATACATAGACACAGGACAATTTTTTTTTTTATAATTATTTGGAAAATGTTATTTTCCCCTAATTCTTGTTTCCTTTTTTTTTTATGTGCATACGATGTTTAAATTTTACAAAAAAATGAAAATAAAGACTAGTATCTTACAAAATGAATAACAATGTTGGGGTGGGGGGGTGCGTGTGTGTTTCTACATAGGATTCAGTCCACTTCCGTGTGTTGTTTTTCTGTACAGAATATATCCACATCCGTCCACAATAAATCCTGGAAGGTCCGTTAGTCTCCTTCTGTTTTATTAAAATTCCTCATGGTCCTCTCTTCCAAAGATTGTTTGCTTTTTCTCACCAGACACAAGGTCCTGTTCCTTTCCTTCCCAGTGGGTTCACAGATCTGATCCTAAGAGTCTCTTGTTCTCCTGGATTGTAGCGTTTCTGTAGGGTGGGCTGCTCCTGCCTTCTCTCCCCTCCTTCCCCCCTGCCCAGCCTGCCCAGCACGCTGCACCCTGCATCAGCTGCCCGGTGTCCCCCAGGCTTTGGAGTCCACGGCCCTGCAGGTCCTCTGAGTCTCTAAGGAGGTGGGGGCAGGTGGGAAGTGCCCGAGGATTAGGAACACTGGATGGACATGTAAGGCCAGTTGAAGCTGCTCCCGGACAGTAACATATCGCGGATGAGAGTTTCGATGGGGGTTTTACCTACCAAACGGACGAAGAACAGCTGCTCGATGACAGAGGAGGACACCGTGCGCAGCGAGGGCAGGCGCAGCAGCAGTTTGCCGAAGCGGCTGGGCTGGTTGGGGTACTGGCTCCTCACGTACTCCTCCAGGGCACACTGCGACTTCTCCTGCAGGCTCTCGATGTGGGCGGCATCCGACAGGCCACAGGCGTCTGCCCAAGCGGGAGCCCCCGGAAGGGAAGAGAAGGGGAGTGGGCACATGGTCAGGTCGGTGAACAGCAAAGGCACAAACAACAAGCCATTAAAAGAATCTTGTTTTTTTTAGGAGTAAAGGAGGAAAAAAGGAATAGAAGAGAAAATGAAAGAAGCCCACCCCTCCATGCTTCCCCACTCCTCGACCAGCCCCAAAACAAATAAAATAAACCAAACCCCCACCAAGCCCAGGGGGGCTGGAGAGAGAAGCACACACAGGCAGAGGCAGCAGCCTCTCTCGTCCCTTTGTGCTTCCTCTTTCACCTTTGGATGAAGCAATGTACGATGCTGGAGCCATGTTTGCTGCGCGGAGCAACCTGTCTCTGCCTGCAGGGGAGCATCCCTGCACCGGGCTCATTAGAAGCAGGACGTTCACCCCACTCCCCCCTGCTTTCTGGGGGTTCAGGAGCCCTGAAGAAATGTGCAGCCTGAAGGCAGTTCCTCAAGGCTTCGTGGAGCCCCCCTCTCAGCCAATGACCCCAACCAGAACCCTCAAGGAGAACCTAGATTGTGTCGTGAACAAGCACATGAGAGCAGGCAGGGCATCCTGGGCTGGCAGTGCCCGGGATCAGATCGAGCACAGGCTTTAGGAAGAGAGAGGATTTGAGATCCACTCTCCATGCAAGCAAGGGCTCTGCAGCACAAAGCCTTGGTGAGGGTGTACGCTTCTACCTGCGCCTTAGATCAAGTAATTGAAAATTGGTCACATCTCTGTAAACTGTATAATGATCAGGAAGAATGTGGCTCAGTTACTCCAGGCTGCGGAAAGGAGACATCTTTAGGATCAGACACAAAGCTGGGCTAGAGGCAGCAGCTGCTGCTACTGCTTCAAACTGGAAGGTGGGGAGTTGAGGGGGGATTTGGGGAGATAGGCTTCCTTTACAGGAACAACGGGGAATGGGGGGAGGCACCTACACGCAAGGACAGCATCTCAAAACCTGTGTGTTTATCTCATCGATAAACCAAGGCTCCTCTTGGTCTCCTAAAAATGTTTCAAGACAGCAGTGTATACTATATCAACTAACTGGAGGCAAGCAAATGGAGGGGATGGTGGAATCAGGGGAATGAGGTGAAGGCTTCCTCCCCTAGTTTTAAGGCCTGTGTTGTTTCTTATATTAATAATGAATACTTCACAAACAGGAAGATCGCAGAGGGACCCTTAGCCAGTCAGGAGGTTGACTAGAGATCAAAGGCAGAGTTTGCTAATATATAGATCTGGGAAGAAATCCATGCACGGCGGCGATGCCCCTGGAAGGACACTGCATATTTGTGAATGGGCAAGTGTGACCCTACAAAGACATAGCAAATGATTCAAAAGTGAAACCTGTGTCTGCTAGGTTTCTGAGCTTCATGTCCTTATATTTCAAGAACTGGGGCTTATCAAACACCCTACCCCCTTCATTTACAAGGCTATGGCCTTGAGCAAAAAATACAAATAAAACTAGTGATGATGATTCAAGAACTTCTGAGGCAAGTGTCCTTTGACCCCAGACCCAGACCGGGTTCCTGTCAGATGTCTAATTACTCCAGCCAGCTGCTAGGGTGCATCCACACCCGCCTGCCTTGGGAAATCAGTCAGGTTTTATGGCTGGCAGGGCGAGGGCAGGAGCACTTTGGGGCTTTGCTCCTTAGAGAGGGGACCCCGAGGTCTGCCCTTGGCCCTGCTTGCTAACCTGGCTCTGCTGAATAGCCACCATGCAGACTCATATTTACATATATCTTGCTTTACATGCATTATCTGCCCATTATTCGTCAGGATCCCTTTCAGCCTCAGACAATGCAAAATGAAAAGGACCCACTGATACCCCAGCAGATTTTTTTTTTTTTTTTAAAAAAAGACCCATATGGCGTCCCCTCAGGTCCGTAAAATATTTATCTGATATTTATGATGAGGGACCCCAGAGTGCAAGGTCACTACCCTTCTCCCAGCAAGACCACACCAAGGGAGAGAAGCCCAGGAAAGTCTTGCCTGGGCCCTGTGCTGGCTGCTTTGATATCTTTCCTCCTTTGAAGGCAGAATGCCTGTAGCTCAGTGGACTGCCAGGTGCCAGGCGGCAAGCCCTATGGCCCTAGTTTGGGCCTGGCTTCCCAGCGTAAACAGTCAGCCCCTCTCTGGATATTCCTGCAACAGGATTCCCCCAACTGAGGACAGACGGTACGAGCTCTTAGATGGATTGGGTGGTTGTGGTAGCAAAGTGAGGTGAGCAGGGGGTGTAATGTAGTCCATATTTATATGCCATGAGTTATATATACCCCAGATCAGAAAGGGAGTCAGCATGTGCAAAATCCATGTCTCACTTTTTATATGGCAGTGTCAATGTGGGAAACCTCAATATTTCTTCTACGGTATATGGGAAAGAAATTATGTAAATAAATAACCATTACTGTTCAGGCCCTCCCGGCTTAGCCTTTGTAGTGCAGAGAATGTATTTCATGTTGTGCATTCAGAAGAGTTTAGTGTTCAGGAAATATAGATGTAATCAGCTGCCATAACTAGAAATCAAAGTTATTATTGTACTGAAAATGGATTTATTGTATTTATGTTAACTAGGTGGCTCCTTTCAGGGAAGGTCTCATTTATTTGAGGGAATATTTAGGTGTATGAATTAATGAATTTTTTTTTTAAAGTAAGTTCAGGTCATGACCTAGTCTTTGGATGCTGTCCAGAATATTAAGGATTAAGCATACCATCCGGAGGCCAAATGTGAAAACCACCACAGGGAACCCCCCGTGCCAGCTTCAAATACTTAACTGGAGCAAACCTCATTGGACAATATGTCTAAAACTGTCTTTTCCATCATTCAAAGTTTGCTCAAAAGTTGGATGACTTTGAGAAGGCTTCCCATGAATTCCCTTCTGGCTGGCAATCAAAACAAGTTTAGTCAAAAGTGGAAATGTGTTGTATGAAAGAGGGGGGTGAATTACTACTGACAGCTCCATTTCCATTTTCAGATACTCTGCTTGCAATTTTCCAGCAAAATAATGTTATTGTTCACTTCTTGCCTCCCCCTTGCGCCTTGAAGAAACTTCTTTGGGCCTTTTTTTTTTTTTTTTTTTTTTTTTTTTTTTTTTTTTTTAAGAAACACTTTACACAGGGATGTTTTAGGATGAAAGTTGAAAGAAAAGCCAAATAATTCCACAGTCTACTCTGCAGCCTTGCCACAGTTCTTGCCTCTCTCTCTGGGAAAGGGCAGGGGATCGGAAAAGTCAAGGGAGTTCAAAGACCCTTAGGCAGGACAAGGCCAAGGGAGGAGAGACCTCTCTTGAGAAGACCTCTGTCCAGCTTCGAGTCACATATTCTGCTTCAAGACACCTCACTGGACGAGGCTGTAAAACCCCAGCCTCCCTGACACTGGCTTGCTTCCTGATTAATTTGGCGAAAGAGCCGGGTGGTGGAGAGCCAGCCAGCCAGGCCCAGGCCTGCCAGAACTAAGGCAGCCTGGTCATTGCCTCCCAGGCTCTTTGTCACTTGTGAAAAACACGTTTCTATCAAGAAGACTTATTAAGATAAAATGCATTCAAACTCCAAGGAGGCCATTCAATAAATCTTCCATTTGTTTTAAGGTTCTCACTTTATCCTCTTGCAGAGAACAACTCCCTCTCCCAGGAGCAGACCTGTGTTTTCACTGAAAGTGAAAGGGGGGCAGTCCAAGTCCAGAGCCATGGCCACCCTGCATACAAATGAGATGCTCTTGTCTAAATAAATTATCTGCTGCTCCGATCGATATTAATACTACATTTGCTACATTACAATATTGTGCAAATTTAAGAGTCATCTTAATACAACGTAAATACGATTCTTCACGCATGAAAGCCAAGAGATACTGATAGATTGTACCACTGCTTACTGTTCAGCCAGGCCGTGGGGAAGGGGTTTCACCATCTCCGCTCAAGAGTGGTTTTAATTTGGCCTTGGGGTGTCCTGGTTCTAGGCTAGATTTATTAGGATAGTTTATTTGTTCTCCGAACGGAGGAATGAAAAACAATAGTGCCAATACTGGAGGTAAAATTGCAGCTCTAACCTGCTCACAGTGGGCAAGGCTGAGATCCAGCCTGGGCCGCTCTGTTCCCCACCAGCGTCCCTTCTGGCTTTGTTTATATTTCCCCCATTACCTGCTGTCCCGGGTGTTTATATGTTTCCCTCTTGCAGGTTACAATAATAAAAAAGGCGGGCAGTGTTCTCAGAGGCTCAGACCAGAGCCTTCAAAGGCAACACTAATGCACTTTCCTGGAAGTTAATTTGAACCATCTATCATAAGAGGAATTGTTAACATGCATGTTACCACCGCCTACATTTAATTTGATATTTTTTAAGGCACTCTGTTAAATTTCCGACGCTCAAGTGTTTTGCATGGCGATGAGATTTACCTCCGGGCAGGGGAGCCTACCCACACTTTCGGATTCCCCAGCCTTGCTTTTTTTTTTTTTTTTTTTTTTTTTTTTTTTATCTTTCTTGTTTAGATCGAATCCTTTTTTTACTACCCTCAATAACCCCAGCAACTGCAAACATGAATGGTTTCCGATAAGGGAAAATCGGGCAGCAATAAAAGGGGATTATTTATGATTTACTTGTGCGTATTCTTCTCTTTCCCACCTATGTGTGTGTGTGTGTGTGTGTGTGTGTGTGTGTGTATGCGCGAGCGCCTCTCTGTCGGGAAACTCATCCCTGAGCGTGCCGCACGGAGGAGAAAGCCGCATTCCCACGTTCTCTCCTTCCTTCCCCTCCCCCAGAAACACACACACACACACATGGACACACACACACACACACCGCACACACACACACACACACACACACACGCACACCGAACACACGCGCAGCCAGGCGATCCACAGCACCGCTCCCCCACGAGACCCGCACCCGCCGCCGCCCCGCGCGGGGGTCCAGGCCGCTAGGCCCGCAGCCGTATCCTCCTCTCCCTCCTGCACCGCCAGGCTCTCAAGATGGCAGCGCCGCCACCAGCCGCGTCTCTACCGCGGGGGGAGAGGGAGGAAGAGGGGGCCCCAGCAGGTCCGGGCCAGGCCCCGGGTCCAGCGGCGGGCGGCGGCCGTGCAGAAGGCGGCCCGGCCGGCCCCAAGGCGCCCGCGGTGGCTCCCCGCGCGGCCTGGCCTCCGAGCGAGCGAGCGAGCGCAGCCTCACCTGACGTGAACAGCACGATGGCCTTGAGGCAGCTGTACTCGGCCGAGTCGACGTGCAGCGCCTTGAGCTTCTCCACCTGCTCCTGGAAGATGCGGATGTGGTCCATGAAGGCCACGACGCGGTCGGCGGACATGGGCGAGGCGTGCAGGCCGGCGGCGGCCAGCAGCGGCGCCACGTGCAGCGGCATGGAGCACTGCGCCGCGTTCAGCACGAACAGCTCGCTCCAGGTGAGGCGCAGCAGGGACACCTGGTCAGTGATCTGCAGGTCCGGGAAGAAGGGGATGTTGCGGGCCCACTCGACGGCGCTGAAGAGCAGGCGCGCGGCCAGCTCGCAGATGTTCTCGATGCCCATGATGTTGTTGGGCTGCATGCACTGGCTGCCGTAGCGCGAGGTGGGGTAGGGCTCCGCGCGCAGCAGCAGCGAGATGTAGCCCGACAGGTAGCAGTGGCCGTTGAGGGGGTCCCCGTTGGTGAGGGCGTACTGGCCTGGGTTGGGTTGGGTGGGAGGCATTCTTCCTCGCTGAACCGCTGGCGGAAAGAGAGAGAGAAAAGAGGCAATGTGCATCCAGGGGGCTTGCGGACAGAGCCGCGCTGCAGAGCGCCCGGCACAATGTAATGCGGAGGCTCTTCCCACAGTCACAAGCTCCCCGAGCATTTTCTCCTGCGCTCGCCCTGATGGCCTGCACCCAGAGGAGACCTGGGGTGAGGCCCTCTTGCTCCGCTGGTCGGTCCATCCATCGCCTGCGCGCACCTGGTCACGCAGCCCTGCCAGAGCTAGGCCTGACTTCAGGGCCCCCAGGCCCAGCATGCCCGAAAATCCCACCCAACCCCTCTACCACCGAGGGGTGACACGCAGATCAATGAAATCCCCCTCAGCCCCTCCAGAGTGAAACAAATCAGGGTAGAAAATAAACAGCAGAAACCAGAGAGAAAGGTTGTGGTTCTAGGCAAATGCCTAGCTGCCTCTTCATTTGCAAGCAAGCAACATTCTGCTAAAAAAAAAAAAAAAATGCTTCCATAGTCTCTAAAAATGCCATCGAATTACCCTTAAAATAGATACAAGTTACATATGCTACTAATCACGTACAACTTTTCAATAGAAAACAAGTATCCTTCTTCCCTCCCCTCTCCTCTCCACCCCATCGCCCCACACCAAGTTCTCACTGTTAAAAGCAACAGAAAATTGAAAAAATTTCAAGAAAAAGTTGAACTTACAGTAGCCAAACATTATGGGGAAAAGTAGGAACAATAATTAATGTCTGTCCTGCGTGGTGCCACTGCAACCTGCAGCCAGCGTTTGCCCAGTGAATGCACGAGCTTGCAACTGCAAAAACACTGGATTCATTAACCATCTGAATGCAAAACGTAAGCATGCTTTGAGTTCTTAAAGCTGACCAAAGTTTTTTTTTTTTTTTTTTTTAATGTGTATGTTTTACTTCAACAGTGCCAGCGTTTTAAATTGCCATGTAAACAAAGACAACTCTAAGAAAAGTTAGGGCTACTGAACTCCCCCCCCCAACAAATTAATGTAGATATGTCCATGTACATGTAGCTGTCTTATTTCAGGTTGTGCACTGTTTTCTTAAGTTTGCTTTGATTCCATTTGTAATGCAAGTACCAATGCAATCTCAGCTCTTGAAACATAATGGCTAGAATACTTTTTCCTCCTAATTATAGTTTTGAACTTGGCAGTTATTTTTCAATTAAATGAGAGCACAATTCAAAGTTGTTGGTTTTTTTCTCTCCCACCTCCACCCCCCAGATGCCTACAAAAATCTTCCTGGAGCTAGAAATGAAGTCGTCATATTTGCCTGCTCTTTGAGATCTGAAGGAATTCAATTTCTTTTTCCTGTGGCATATAAAATATAATTTTAAAGTCAATTACAAGAAGGAGTAATCTGCATTCTGCAAAATTGACTGGTTCGCTCATTCGACTATAAGACATCTTTAATGATTGTCAGGAGATAAACTTTAACTGTAAGTGGCTAAATATATTTATAAGATAAGTGCTGCATCTCTTGCCACATGAACATGAAGCATATCTAAATACAACATCAAAAGTTGCGTTAAAAGAAACCAAAGCCACACAACACAGGGATTAAATGATGTGGAAGCTCATGCCAGCTGCAGTCTCTCTGTGCCTTACAGCCAAATCAGAAGGTTCGGTAAATGCCGTTGTAAATTGTAATTTGTATGCAGTATTTAAGCAGAGGGTGGAGTTTGATGAAGAAATAAAATGAGTATCATGCTTTTTAAAAAATGACACAACTATGAAAGCAAGGCTCAGTCACAAACTTTCCTTTCAAAGTAGAGGGGTGAAAACAAGGCCACGGCTCCGGAGGAGGCGGCCCCAGCTCCGCGAAGAGGAGAGGGAACCAGTGAACAGGCCAGAAGCCCCCCCCCCTTCCCCTAATTAGACCTACAAGTGCAATAAATCTCACTCCTCTTTTTCCATGCTAAGCTTCCACAAGGATGATGCAGCAATGAATCTACGCAGGGTACTCCAGTCCCCAGCCCTCCCCCATTTCAAATAAAGAGAAGGAAGAGGTGGAGGGGAAAGTGAGATGCAAAAAACACAGAAACAAGACTTTTCTGGGGGTTGGGACGTGAGCACCCCTCCCCAAGTTCATGCCAGCACAGCCCCAAGCATCCTCACGCACACGCGGGAAAGAGACACACATCGAGCACATCCAAGACAGAGGAAGAAGGGGGTGTTTCAGCCACAGCTCACGATCCCAGGGACACAATCCCGAGCAGGCAGCGAGAGGGATGGAGGAGCCGGGGAGATGAGCGCAGGCCGGGAGGGGGAGGCAGCGGCAACGAGCTGGGGGGGGGGGGGGGGACGCCGGGGGAGGAAGGCAGCAGCGGGGACAGGGGAAGCTGGGACGGGCCAGGACTGCGGGAGCCCCAGCCCCATCCAGCAGCCACCTCTGTGAGAGGGAGAGAGAGAGAGAGAAAGAAAGAGGGCCGGGGAGGCGGGCGAAGCTCAGGGAGAGGAGCAGAGAAGAAGAAATATTCACCTTCCCGCCTCATGCCCACTTTGAGGCACTTCTTGAGGCGGCAGTATTGGCACTGGTTGCGGTGGTGCTGGTCGATGGGACAGTTCCTGTTGGCACGGCATGTGTAAGTTAAGTTCCTGCGGACGCTCCTCTTGAAGAAACTTTTGCAGCCCTCGCAGGTGAATTGGCCGTAGTGCTTGCCGCTCGACTTGTCCCCGCACACCACGCACTCGATGTGCTGCTGGCTCTGGCCCGAGCCGGGCGGGCCCTGGCCCTTGTCCCCCGCGGCGCCGGGGGTGGCGGGCGCGCCGGGCTGGCCCGGGGTCTGCGGGGTGTGCGGCGCGCCCGAGCCCGCCTGCTGCTGCTCCCCGCCGCCGCCGCCGCGGGCCGCCTGCGCTGCGGGGTTGGGGCCGCTGGGGTTGCCCCCGGCCACGTCGTCCTGCGGATCTCGCAGCTGCTAACTACCATTGCCATATCTTTGGGCCCGGGGAGCGCTGGGGGGGAGCCGAGCTGCTCGCCGAGGGCCGCGGGGCGCGCGGGCGCGCCGGGAGGGGAAGGGGAAGGGGAAGGGGGGAGGGGGAGGGGGTGGGGGGCCCGCCGGGCGCCCCGGGGTCGCGGGAGCCGAGCCCGAGCCGCGCACCGGCCGCTGCCTCTGCCTCTGCCGCCGCCGCCGCCGCCGCCGCTACCGCCTCGGCCGCCCCGCCGCCGCCGCCGCTGCGCGCCCGCCCGCCCTGCTGGCGTTTTGTTGTGGTTCCTGCTGTTTTCTTTCTCTCTTTTTGCAGCCCCCCCAGGCTCTCAGGATCCCCCCCCCGCAACACCCCTGCTCCCCTCGCCCGCTCCCCCCCGCGCTCCGATCCTGGGGGGGCCGCGCTCTCCTTCCCCCCCTCCCCACCCCCCCGGAGAGCGAGCTCCCTTCTCTCTGGCTTTTTTCTTCTTCCCCAAGTTGCAAAATCAGAAATGGCACAGGCGGCAGCCGGGAGCGGCGCGGGGCGCAGCGCCGGGGGCGGCGGGCATGGGCCACGGCGCGCGCACACACTCGCCCTCCGCCTCGCCCGCACCCCCGCGCGCACACACACACTCACACACACACACTCACACACACACAGACACACACACTCGCACACACACACTCGCTCACCCGCGCCAGGCGCCTGCCCGCCCGCCGACCGCCCGGGCTGCGCGCGGAGCTCGGGCTGAGCCGACCCCGAGGAGGACCGCGCGGGCGGCGGCGGCGGCGGAGAAGGAGACGGAGACGGAGACGGAGGTCGGGGCTGCGGGCGCCGCTGGAGCCGCCGCCTCAGCAGCTGCAGCGCCGCGCGCCGCCGGCGGAGCCGGGCCCGGGCCGGAGTCCGAGCCGGAGTCGGGGCCGCGGCCGGAGCGCGAGCCCGGGTCGGGGGCCGCCCGCGCCGCCGCCGCCGCCGCCGCTGTCCCGGCGGCAGGCGCCCTGGCTGGGCTGGCGGAGCAGGGGAGCTCGGGGAGCCGCGCGGGGCGCGGGGCGAGGCTGCCGGCGGCGATCAGGGCGCGCTGGAGTCGGGGGGCCAGGTCCAGGGCCGGACGCCGCCAGCCATTCAGGAAGGCAGAGCCGGAGAGCGGGAGGCGGCGGGCGAGGAGGATCACACACACTTTGCTCTTTTTGTTGTGCCGGTGGCGCCGGGCGCTCGCTGCCTCCTTCTTCTTTGGGGAGGTGGTGGAAAGGAAGGAAAATAGGAGATAATTCACGCCGCCGGCGACGAATTCACAGCGAGATGGAAAAAACAAAATTCAAAAGAAAAAATGAATTGGAAAAAAAAAAAGCGAGAGAGATATCCAAAGTAGGTCGAATAAATAATCCTCTTCTTTTCCTCTTTCTTGCTCCTTCTTCTGCTTCTTCTGCTATAACACACAGAGCTAGTTAAAAAAACCCTGGAGATCGCCCAAAAATGTTCTTTTTTTAGTATTTTAAATAAGTGCTCTTCAGCCGGGAACCAGCACCCTCCCTCCAAGAAAAATCATATATGTATAAAATAACGATAAGAAGAATACGAAGGGGGTGTCTCCTCCTCCTCCTCCTCCTCCTCCTCCTTTTTTTTTTTTTTTTTTTTTTTAAGTTTAGCCCTCTCTCTTCTACAGGAATGGAGTAAAAAAGACAAGAAGGAGGGAGAAAAAGGAGAGAGAGAGAAGAATACGGGGGAAACAACTAAGAGGATATGTAAGAAAAGAGAAAAAGGAGAGAAGAGAGCGAGGGAAAGAAGAGAGAGAGATTGAGAGACTGAGAAAGAGAGGCAGAAGAGGAGGAGAAGGAGGAGGAGGAGGAGGAGGAGGAGGAGGAGGAGGAGGAGGAGGAGGAGAGAGAGAGAGAGAGAGAGAGAGAGAGAGAGAGAGAGAGAGAGAGAGAGAGAGAGAAAGAGCGATCCCAAAATTGAATGCGTTTAATCGGGAGGACTCGCAGAGCAATGTTTCCGAAAGGGGGATCTGCGCGAATGTCTGTATATAGTGAACTTTGACACTACTATTGAAACTGACACGTTTCTATGGAGATCGCTGCCTTATATGGAGCTCGTGTCAAGGAGCCAGGAGAAGGGCTGCTGGCAACTGATAATCAAAGGAGACTGACTGGTCAGAGCCCTGAATGGGAGGGGGGGGGGAGGGAGGAGAAAATGGGAGGCTAAGGTTAGCCATGCCTCCTGCACGCCATTGGTTGGAGAGTCCCTCCCCCCCTCCTCTTTCGCTCCCCCCCCCCCCAGCTACCCACTGACAGGGATGGGGAGGGGAGGAGGAGAGAAAGTGAGGGAGGGGGGTGTGCTTCTGACAAGCGCAATTTACATTGAGATCGCCCTGCTCTGCTATTTACTCTGAGACCTGATTAGTATGGGTCGTCTATGGTCACACTCACACACTCACACACACACACACACACACACACACACTCACACTCACACACATGTGAAAGCCAGAGGGGGGAAGGGATGGCGAGGGGGAGAATGCCTTCCTCGCAACGTGCAAATGAGAAGGAAATAACGTTGATTTCTTATGAAAAGTTTTTAAAATTAGGTTTCATGAGCTTGAAGAAGAGTGCCATCAAAAAATGTTAGGATTTTTTTTATATATGGGAATTTAACTCTCACCATTTTAATGACTCGAAATACACTGGGTTTTGATTGTTTTCTTCTTTCACATGTAAGCATAACCCAAGTGTGGACTGCGTTGATTTTATATCCTTTTAAGAAACGAGGCAGACAGAGACTCCTGTGTTCCTTTTTTTTTTTTTTTTTTTTTTTTTTTTTTTTTTTTTTTTTTTGGCTCCTGAGTTATAACTTGGTTTTAAAGGTTTAATTACGACAGGACACTCGTGGAATCTGCAGCTATTGCCACAAAATCAATCAGCATTCAACGGTTCCTATTGATCCCAGAGATGATTTAAAAAAAAAATAAACTTTCCAATCAATTTGATTTTTTTTCTTTCTTTCTTTATCCCCCCGCCCCCCCCCCCCGCTTTGGTGTGTCCTCAGGCTGTCCCAAACTCCAAACAGCGCTTCAATAATTATTAAGAAAGCAGTAATAAGTCCTCATATTGTTGGGGGTGGGGTGGGAGTTAGTGCGACCGAGTCAGAAAAAGAGGAAAGGGGCGAGAGAAAGACAGGGGAGAAGATGGGAGAAGTGGGGGTGGGGGGGGAGAGGGGATGGGAGAGAGTGGGAGAGAGGCGGGTGGGAGCGGGAGAGAAAGAGGGAGGGAGGAGGAGGGAAGGGGGAGAGAGGGGGAGAGAGAGAGAGAGAGAGAGAGAGAGAGAGAGAGAGAGAGAGAGAGAGAGAGAGAGAGAGAGAGAGAGAGAGAGAGAGAGAGAGAGAGAGAGAGGAGAGAGAGAGAGAGAGAGAGAGAGAGAGAGAGGAGAGAGAGAGAGAGAGAGAGATCCCCGAAGGCGATTGGTCGCGGGAGGGGGGAGGAGGGGCGGCGCGGGCCGCGGGAATCGCTGGCTCGGGCTGCCACCTAGCGGACGGGAGCCGCGCCCGGAGCGCACAGCCGGGCCCTCCTTCCCCGCTCTCCGCAGGCAGCCCGAGCCTTTTCTCCAAAGGAAGACAACACTTTGAAAATTCTTTCAATGGATTTTTTTTTTTTTTTTTTTTTTACTTGAAAGACCGTACTAGGGGAAAATGGTACTTCTGTTAGTGACACAGTCTCCAATAGCACACTCGCACCCCCCTCGTTTTGGGATCGCTCCTCTAGGCAGGCTCCGGCGGGCGCGGAGCGGCGCCGTGACAAAGCCGCCGCCGCCGCCGCCGCCGCCGCGGGTGGGAGCCGCGCCCGCCCGCCCCGCCGCTCCGGGGAGCGTGAAAGTTTGTCTCCGCTCCGGCACCCCAGCCTCAGATAGAGGTGGGAGTAAATGGCCGCGCTGTGTTGACAGAGGTAGGGTTTGTGTGTGTGTGTGTGTGTGTGTGTGTGTGTGTGTGTGTGTGTTAATATTCGTTCTCCCTTTAAATTCCACCAGGGAGGGGTTTGGGAAGCGCTGCGCTTTGGGGTGCGTTTGGCGCTCCCCCCGTCTCTCTCCCTTTAAGTGGGGAGTTGGCGGTGGCTTGGCGAGGAGCGACGGTTTTTAAAGAGCAGAATAAAGGCTTTCCTGTGCCGGCCCCGAGCCCCTCCGGCGCAGAGGACGGGAACGGCCCGCGTCCGCGGCGGCGAGCGGCGGCCCATTGTGCGCCGCGGATGGAGAGGAGGCGCCGCGGCCAGCGGGGGCTCCTGCCCCCGTCCCCCTCCCCACACAGACGCGCTCACGTCTGCTGGTCAGTTCAAAGGTGACATGAACACGACAGGGAAAAAAAATAAAAAAGAAAAAGAGAAAGAAAGGGGAAAAAAAGGAAAGAAAGAGCCAGCACCAGCGTTGTATGCATGCATCCTAACGGTCCCTCCCCGTGCAGCGCAGAGACGCGGGCGGACGGGCGGCAGGGAAGGAAGGAGACAGAACCGGGAGGCGGCGGAGCCAGTGGACGCGGAGGCGAGCGCGGGCGCCGGGGAGCGGGAGGTCCAGGCCCACCGCCCCCGGACCCTGCACCGAGCGCCGCGGACACCGGAAGCCAGGCAAGTAACGCAGGGGCTGTGGTTTCTTTTCAACTCGGGGTCGACGAGGCGGGCCGGCCCGGGGGCAGCCTGGGCTCCAGTGGCCTGGGCAGGCCGGGGCCGGCGTCCAGGCAGCCGGGGCGGGACGCGGAGAACTTCCCGGGGGCCTGCCCCGGAGCCGCCCTGGCCCGGCCGCCGCCCCGCCGCGCGGAGGCACGGAGAGCGCCCGCGGAGCTGAGGATCGTGCCGCCGAGCGTTCGTTCGAATTCAAAGCAGAATTCTCCACCCATCCTACCCCCTCCCCTCCCCCGCCGTACACACGGGGAAGCCGCTACGGGGCCTCCAGCGCGGGGGCAGGGGGCAGGGGGCCGGGCTGGCCCTGGCGAGCCCGGCCCCGGCCGCCCACCTGCGGGCGCCTTGGGGAGCGGGATCCCCTAGCGCAGTGCGATCGATGGCGGCCTGTGCGCTGCGGGCGATAGTGTCGGGAATGAAAGGGGCCGCGGAGCCGCTTTCTCCAGCAGAGAGAGCGCCGGGCCCGCAGCCTCCAGCCCCCATTCCCGCCGGGCTCCCGGCCCGCGGCTGGAGGGCTGAGGGTGCGGAGGGGTCACCGCCCGGGGTGGGAGGGGACGAGGGGGCGTGTGTGGAATGCGGAGCCCGAATCTAAACCAGCGGCGGCGCTCCCCCTGCGCGGGCCGGGGCGCGTCTGCGTCAGAGGGCGCGGGGCGGGGCGGGGGCCGCGGTGCCGCCCGGGGCGCCCCGGGGCTCGCGGGGCGCGGGGATGGGCCGGGCTGGAGCTGTGTGCCTCGTTCCGGCCTAGCCGGCTGCAGTGGGGAGGGGGAGGGGAGGCAGGGGGGCGAGGATTGGCGAAAGAATGGGCTGAAACTTGCCGGGAACGGCGGCGCCCACTCCCGCTCGCGGCGGGCTCTTCCTGCCTGCCCCCACGCTGAGCTTCCAAGTTTGGAAGAGACCCCTGGGGTCCCCCGGGGGATGGGGGGTAGCGGGCCCTCGCTCCTCCCGAGAGGAAGGGAGGGAGGGGTGCAGCCCCCAGCCCCTGCCCAGGAGGGTGGCTGCTGCTGCTGGTGGTGCGCGGAGCAGGGGAAGCCCTGGGCTTCCCATCAGGAAACAAATGCACCAACTTTGTCTCAATGGGGTGGTGGGAGGGAGGGGCCAGGAAGAAACCTAAACTTTTCGAGGAGAGGCACCGTCCCCTTCTGGGACTTACCCAGCCCTGGCGGCACCCAGGCCTCGGTTTCTCTCCCTGACCACGTTTTCACACCCTCAGAGCGCCTCCCCTGGTGCTCACAGCCTCCCCAGCAAAATGGCTTCTGTGGAGGGGCTGAGGGTCCTGGGGACTCCGGGGGAGCTCTGGCCTGCGTTTGTCACTGGCTCAGCTTGGCACACTGGACCTAGGGCCCGGGTGATACTCTTGTTGTTTGGGAGGGCACCTAGTGGAAAAGTGATCATATTTTGTGGGAGCACAGAGGTCCCCAAGTCGTGCAATTCCACACACGTGTCCAGGCACCCTCAGGTGCAGAAGCAGAAAACGCAGTTGCAAATTTCTTCCCATTTTTCACTCGTCCTCTCTTCTCCAGATCGCTCCATTTTTTCCCCCACTCATCCCCTCTTCTCCAGATCTCTCTCCCTACCTTCTCGCACAAGCGAGAGCTTTAACGTAACATTAGCCTGTGGACTTGGCTGTTGGACTCAGGCCAGCTGTGGGGTAGGGGCGGGGGCAGGGGCAGGGGCAGCACCCTACTTGAGACCACTAGCCCCGTGGCCCTATCTCCTTGGCCTTCTCCAAGGCTTCTCCTAGTGAGGCCGGTCTAGGGATCAGAAAAGCCTCCCAGGACCTGGACTCCTGGGCCTCCCTCCTTAAGTCTCTCCCTGCCTTCCTGTTTCCTACCAGCTACTTCAATGCACACAGAGTCTGCAGTGTGGTTCTCCCAACAGATGAAGAGAAGGAATCAGGCTGTAAACTTAACACTGCCCCTTTCAGACTGCGAGCATCATGGCCTAGTCTTAATCACCTTTTAAAAAGGACTTCCACACAATCCTTGATCTCTCCTAGCCAGACTGCCAGTACACAGTTGTGACCTGGTGGGAGGAGGGGAGCAGAGATCTCGGCATTGACTTGCATGCCAGGCCCCAGAGTCTGATCTAAGCAGACTTTCCAACTGATTAATACCCCCTCCCCAATAGCTTTCTTCTGAGGAATGCTGAATCATTCTTCACTAATCTCATGACATCTTTGATAGTGGTATTTTGCTTTCCCGAAACTCACTGGATCATTCATTTTGGCTTTTTGGCAAATCACACTGAACAAAGGTGTCCTTGTAAAAACGTTTTCAAAATCTAGTTCAAGAGCCCTGAGATCCTACAAATGACCAGATGTGTGTAAAAGATTCTCTCCCATACCTCTTCCCTACCCTCTAAATAATTAAAAAATGGTATTATTCTGTTTAGAGAGACCACAGAACAGAAATAGCCCTGTTTTACGAAGCCCATCTGGAGAGATGAACAAGCCTGCAGTCGGGAGAAAGGTCAGTTCTTCTGATCTTATTACAGACCTTTCCCAAAGAGCTTATTTTAAAGGTGCCGAATCAATTAGTCTCCGTCGGCATGAGATTAATGCTGGGAAGGACGCAGTGGAAGATGTATTTAATGTGCTCTTATGGAGATACTTTGAAGAAAACGGAGGAGAGAAACCCACTGGCATGCCTGCCTCATGTTTTGTGCTTATTAAAAAAAACAAAAACAAACAAACAGAAGCCTGGCCTATGTCAGAAATCCCTTTCCAAAAGGCTGAATTCCTCTGTGTTGTAGCATCCCAACTGTAAAAAGTTCTGTCTTTGACAACCTGAAAACAAGGTGGGAAGGCCATGTTGGGAGTGGGCAGTCCTGCCTGCTCTTGCCCTGTTCATAGAGTTGAGCAGTGGATCCAGCAGACTGCTGTACTCACTAGCACTCGGCAGACTGGGCATTTCTTCCTTGTCACCTTTGGGGCGAAACACTGAGAGATAACTTTTACTTTAGAAGCGGTTTAGTTTTCCATCACAAACTGGCCATGTAAAGCATGGGTTTTGGAAAACAGAGATAAGTGAAGTTCTTCCCCTTTCTGCTGAGACCCCCAGTTAAAGGGCCCCTGAGTAGCCACAGAAGAGCAAGTGATGACCTTTGGATGCAAAACAAGCTTTTTGTAGGAAGAAAAGTGGCAATCAATCAGTGAAAGGGGTAGATGTGTGTGTGTGTGTGTGGCGCGCGCAAAAATTTTACTTTTTGTAAAAATCAAGTCTTAGCGAGATAAATGCATTTCTACAAAAAAGAAAATGGAGAAGTTTATGTTACAAAATGCATTTTAAATGCCAGACTTGAGTGAAGACTGAGTGTAAGGCTCTACTTCCCAGAGAAAATGGGTTGGGTTTGGATGGAAAGTTTTGGTTTTAAAAGGAGTTTGGCGTTTATTAAAGTACCCTGACAATACAGTCCACTAAACTATATTATCATTTTTCATAATAATCACCTGTCAGGACACAGATTTCTTTTATTATAGGATTAGCCCATCAGAAGTAGATTTGAATTGGACATTCATTGATTAAGGACCGCTCAAGTATGTTTAACTTTTTAAAGTCTTCACTGCCCACAAACTAAACCGGTGGGAAAGTACTGGCTCACAAAGCCATCAGATCTGCTGGTAACTATTGTCATGCTTCACTGGTACCCACCTCTCATAAAGTTGATCTAAATAATAACCCTAACCTTTCCTTCTAAACTGTCAGTGGAAAGATATGTTTATTACAGTGTCCTCCATCAGTCTCCATCAGGAAGGAGAGAGGGGATTTAAGTAAAGTTTAGATGAAAAAGAATGAGCGTAGCACACCACTGATACAAACCACATGGAGCAGTAAATAATTATGCCCTCTGTTATGCCATGTATATTTTATTTACCCATTTCAGAAGTGGATAATAAACCTCGCCCATCTATGGGAGGAGTTAATAAGGTATTTCAAATGCATGATCTAACAAAACTCTAGGATAGTTCTATGTTTTATTGTTAACCGTTTGCATGAAATCTTCTGAAGCTGAAAAGAGAAAGGAAAGGGCTTTGTGTTAGTTGATCCTCGCCTAGTCTAGGGCTAAGGTTGGTGTGAAAGGGACAAGGAGGTCACTTGAAATCTCCTTTTATCTACTCTTATTTTCTCTCTGGATCAGCAACTTTGAATAGATATCTTCTAATCGCTCTTAATGGAAAAAAACTATGGGAGCAACAAAACTGCCTTTGGAAGTGGATACACATGTGGACAGCTAGCTAAGTTTGCATATGACTACATCTTTACACACATGTGCTTAGAGTTTTCTGGAGTGCATGATGTAAATGTTTCCCACACATTCGGTGGGTTATGGATTGGGCGGGTCCTATTTGCCCTAATACTGAAGTATGCACGCACACCCACATTAGGATTCTCTATCAGGTCTAGGTGATTCTTTCAGCTGGTTCTCCCTTCAGCTTTTTCTTGCCCTCACTCTCTGGGATGCCATATTTAAGTTCTAGTAAAAGAGCAAATAATTGAGAACACGATGGACAGTTTTTTTTTTGTTTTTTTTTTTTTGTTTTTAAGTAAAGACATCTTATTTCAACTAGAAGCCACACTGACGGGAGGATTTCTCTTCAAGGGCAGAGATTGTGTGACAGGTGGGAGGTGATGGGTAAGATGAGACTATTACTTTCAATCTCTCCCCCATATTTTTTCTTTTTGGTCTTTCATGGAATCAAATTGGTTAAAACACAATAAGTGGCAAACAAGAGGCTGACCTTAACGCAGTTTAGTTTTATTTTATTTATTTTTTTTTGTGTGTGTATGCTATAGGTTAGTATCTTCAAATATTTGAAGCTGAGCAAATTGATTATAATTGGTTTTGAAATTGGAATTATTTTAGTAATTATATGCTGACTGAAATACTACCTAAGTTGTCTTCTTTAGGTGGTGTTGCATTCGTATGTGCTTCAGAAAAGAGAAGCAGCTCTCATGTTGTTAAGTATGAGTGGCTATCCAGAAAAAGGACATTAGATTTCTAGGACTGAAAGCACTTGGCTAAGAAGTCTCTCCCTGCCCCCAAACCCATGTTCTTCCAACTAAAATTCGAATTGCTCCCAGAGTCTGGGACATTTAGCTGTGAATTCTTCTAAGGGAATGCTCGGTTACCAGGGCTACAAGTTCCCATCTCAACCTGCCAGCCTTCCGGCCCCCTGCTACAGACCTCGGAGACCCTGTGCGGTCTGGGCTGGGACCTTGAGCCCCCTCTGCTCTTACCCGGGCCTATCAGAAATCTCAGCGACAGAGTTGAGGCTGGGTGGGAGAGGATTAACCCCTCTCCCTCCCTCCCTCCTTTCTGAACACCAACAGATCATTTCCCGGGTTTCCTGGTGAATAGGAGTGTAGGAGCCACCCTGTCCAATAAAGATTAAATTAAGTAGAAGAATCTCAGCCATTGGATGCTTGGACGCTCCGATGGGGCATCAAACCAACGTTTAACACATTTTTTCCACTCACTGGCGCAAATCTTGGACCTATTGGGCTTAATTTTAGACAAGAAAGAAAGAAAGAAAAAAAAAAAGATAAGGAAGGGAAAAGGGGAAAATGAAAAAGAAAAAAAAGTCACAGAGAAACTCCAGCTTCCAGGGAAGCAGTGACCTTGTACTCAGAGAGAGAGGATGAAGGCAAAAGCAGGGCTTCCTGGCCTTTCTAGTCTTTTCTTTCTACTCCAAGGATTGGAGGCTCCCTCTCCCAGCTGAGGGCTTGGAGCTTGACAGTTTGGGCTGATTTTTGAATCCGTGTTTACCCGTTAGGGATGGAGATACACGTGGCCTGGGGTCAGAACTGGATGCCTGGGAGGAAAGGTGCACGCGCAAACCCCGTCAGCTCTTCTATGCTGACTTCCTTTTTTTTTAAACTAGGGTTTTGGTTTCGGGAACTGAAGAGTTTCCTCTAGTTACTGCCCAGCAGGAGAAACAATGGCTTTCTCTGTCAGCTGGTTCAGGGCGCTGGACACTGACCTTGAGGCCGAGGCAGGGTCAGGCACTTCCTCCCCTGGGAACCGGCCCAGCCCCCGAATATTGGCCTCTGGCTCCCACCGGCTCCCCTAGTCCCCCCAGCGCAGTCCGGAGGGGCAAAAGGCAAGTCCCTCTGTGGCAATAGCTTCTCCACGCAAATACAACACTGAATAAATTAACCTCAAACCAGCTAGTTGGGGTGTAGTAGTTTAGCAGGACTAATTGCAGACAATGGAGCTGAAATGACTTTTCCAATTAGCTGCTGGTTGGAGTTTAGTTGGAGGAACTGTCAGCTCCAACGATGGGTAATTGCTTTATTGCTCACAAAACTATCATCTATTTAGAACATATGTGCTAATTACTCTGGATGGGCCTCGAAAAAAAAGAGACCATAAATCTAATAGCACTTAAAAAAGTCTACGGTGCTTGTAAGCAGCCCCAGGCCCTCACGCGCGCTCTTCTGCCCAGGTTGGTGTGATGGATGGCTGTCTCTCAGAGAGGAGACGGTTTGGGCCGGAGGCACTGACGGGGATGCTCTGGTCAAATCGCTTGTGCAGGAGAGAGCGACCAGCACACGCTGTGCCCAGGCCATACATCACTGTCATCCAAGCCAGTCCCCTCTTTAGCCATGCACCCTACCCCGCCCCCCCCCCCATTTTTGCAAAAAGATTATTTCAGAAATCTTTTAATTGGATTATGCTAGGAAATTAATCCCCGTTAGCGTGGCTAAATTTGTGGCTACTGTCCGGAGGAAAGTGGCAACAGCTCTAAGCACATGTGGGTGGAGATGGAGTGCTATGCACACTTCGCTAGCTGTCCACACACTTGCCTCCACTGCACGGTCGCTGCAGTGAGGCCACGTCTTCTTGCTCCTTTCCCCTCAGCCCCCAGATTTCCCATCGTGGGCCGCAGCCCCGGCCCAAGACCCCAGGAGTGACTGGGAGTGAGAAAGGGTGGAAAGACCCATCTGGGCGAAAGGCCGCGGCAGCCCCGATGAATCCCCCTTTGTTTAAAAGCCACGTTTCTGCCCCGGATTCCCTAGCTCTCTGTGGAGCATACCCACCGCACCCCGCCTCCCTCCCCAGGGGGTTCTGGGGCCGGTGCGGAAAAGGAGGCCGGGCTGCGGCGGGAGGAGGAAGGAGGGTGTGTCGGCCGAGGCAGCCGGATTAATTCTTTACTGTGCCCTCTCCCTCCTCCATCCCTCTGTTTCTGTGCAAAAGCGCCCGGTTCGCCCCCGCGTTCTCCCCGCACAACTTTGGAGACACTGTCCCCGGACAGGCACCGCGCTTGAGGTCTAAGATTTCTGTCTCGGCGTCGGTGCCAGCCCCGGGGCTCCGGGTCCGAGCCCGGCCCAGCGCCGCTCGCTCGGGCGGGTGGGGAAGCTGCAGTGGGCCGGGTCCCACGGGCTGCTTATCTCAGCGGGAGGTGACAACATCTGCCTGAAACGGGATCTCTACTTGTGCAGCTCAATTGAGCTCTTAATAGCAGCCCTCTGAGGTGTGGTTAATTGATGGGGATAAAGGCATAATGACTTGACGGGGAGACGCCAGCGATCCTTTGATATACTTTTTAAAAGGACACCAAACCACCCCAAACACTGGCCAGTGGTCGCTGGGTGGGAGGGAGGGAGGAGGATCTGGAGGCAGGAAAAGTGGCGCTGGCGCTGCTTTTATCGGGAGGGGCGAGCCCGGCTCCCCAGGCCGGGCACCTGCCCACAGCCAGGCGCGGTGGTCACAGAGGGCTGGGGTGACAGGTGACAAGTGACAGGACTGGAAAGCGGGGGGGATGCTGGAGCCAGTGAGATCGCAGCCCTTCCCAGGCTCGGTCACTCAGCAGCCCTGGCCCTGCGCGGGGCTGGGTCCTCCGCTGCTCTCCCCCCCTCACCCAGGGACAGCGCAGGGGTGCAGGGGCCGTGCTGGGCGGCAGCGCGGGCTCCGCTGAATGGGCCACCTCAGAGGCGTGTGTGTGTGTGTGTGTGTGTGTGTGTGTGTGTGTGTCCCTGACACACGCAGCCTGAGCCCAGCGGCCCCTGAGCACGTGGCCCCGTTCTGCCGGCCAGCCCAGAGTTGTCCTGAGATTTCCCCCTGCGCTGGAACGGGCGTCTCGGGTCAGAGTAGCCCTGTGCACCCCCCTCCTCCCTCCATCCCCCCAGATTTCCTTCCGTCCACCACTTCTCAGCACCAGCCTTTCCGTGTGCCTGATTTCCCTTCACTCGGGTCTAGTTTCATCTGCAGAGTGTCCCCACGGCTCCAGCCTCCAGCCCAGGGCCGCACAAGCTCTCAGCAGAACACTGTATCCAATCGCCTTTTCTATTGGCAAAGGGGAGCCCCCTCGGGGTCCAGGCCGTGGTGCCCCCGGGCAGGTATCCTGTTTACAAGTTGGAGAGGGAAATCCTGATGCTCCAGGTCTGAGCTCCCCCGGAAACGGACGGAGAAATGACTCCAACCACGTCCATACTCCGTGGTTTTGGGAATTCGCAGGTGTTTCGGCTGCTGTTGTTCTTTGCCCCCCTCCAGGGCCCCACACAACAGGGATCAGATTCCCAAGGAACTTAATTTCCCCAAACCCTCCTGTAGAGAAGGTGCACATTGTCACCCGACGACGCTTTGGGGTCAAACTTGCAAGAGATGCCTTCCTCCTCATCTAGCACCATTCCGCCCTCTGCGAGGTCTAGGGGATGGGGACTCACTGTCCTTGAGCCAGGGAGCCCCCGTGACCCCCGCAGCCCCGCCCACGGAGGACTGCGAGGCCGTGGGCTTGTCCTCAGGCACCTCGGAGTCAGGGCCAGGGTCCGGGGCCAGGTCCCTTCCTCGGTCAGCGGCTCCTGCCGAGAAGAAGCCCGTGACCTGGTGGCGAGTACCGTGGCAGCCACCCGTCCCCCTGAGCGCTGGGATCGGCGTGGGCCGGCCCGCAGGGGCCCGCAGGGGCCGCGGGGGTTGGGGAGCACCGTCCCTCCCGCAGCCAGGGCCCTGCTCCGCGTGGCTCCTCACGTCCTCACCCCGCAGGGCGCTCCCTTTGGGAGATCAGCGCGCTGAGCACCAGGCCGCCTGGGGAGGGCCCAGGAGCCTCCCTTCCTGCCCCGGAGGAGGCCCGGAGCTGGACCCTGCGCTGAATGACCCCGCCAGCAGGAGCCAGCCGCATCCTGCGCGGAGCCTCGCTGGCGGGGTCGCCTGCGAGCACGGGAGGGACCTGGTCGGACAGCAGGAGCCGCGCCCTGGCTGGCGCTGAGCGCCCTCAGTGCCCAAGTCCCAGGCCTGCTCCGGGGAAGATCCCAGGAGGAGGCCAGGCCCCATGCATGGGGTGGGGCTGCTGGTGGAGCACGCAAACCTTTTAGGAATGGGCCCCAGGGGAGTGTGAGGCAGCCTCTGCACGAGGAGGTGAGGTTCAGGGACCCCGTGGATGGAGAGCCCTTGGCTCGCCCTCCTCTCTCCTGCCAGAGCCCCTGTGCCTCCCGCGCCCCGGGGGCTGCTCCCAGTGGCCAGGCCCTGGGCGCAGCTGGGGTCGGTGGCCAGGCCCGGGACGCAGCTGGGAAACCTTAAACCCGGTTGTCTGGTGTGAGCGGGAGCTTGGTCAGTGGGAGGGGACGGTGGCCTTAGGCATTTTCTAAAACATCCATCTACAAAGCGGGGATCAGCACAGAGACACTGCTGTGTAGTTCATCTAAAAAGAGTTTTGGAGAAGCGTTTTCCTAGAGATTGCTTTGTCATCCCTCACATTGGAAAGCCGGTATGTGTCTCAGCAGCAGCACACTGAACCGTGTCTTCCTTCAGACAGGGAATGAGCAGCGGAAGCGCCGCCAGCCTCCAGCCAAACTCGCGAGGAGGACGGATGGCAGGGGGGACCGGTGCTCCAGATGTTGCACTAGAGGCGCTGCAAGTGTGAGCAGGTAATGTGGAGGAGAGTGACATTGTTAACAGAAAGCATCTAATTAACAATGACTTCATTTGATTGGGAGGATGAAAAAACCTTTTTAAATCAATCCAGATTCACTGGCCTAAGCTCAGCCAATTTATGAATATGGAGCCTGACTGGGGTCTGCTTTCTTTCAAAGATGTCATCTTAGGGGTAATAGCATAGGTGAAGTCATTTGGTTACACTGTGGAAACTTTTATAGTGCCTTCCTTGGGAATTTAATTCAGTGCTTCTTCATTTTATTAGGAACAGACTGACTCCATCAACTGCGCTCTCCCTGTTTAGAGGCAGGACTGCTTGAAGCAATTAGGCTCAGCAATTAGCATAGTTTTACTGACCCCAGCAGCAGTGCACTTCTTAGGTTATCCGTTTCTTCAAAGTCAGGGGAAAGCTGGAGCACAACGTGCTTCCCAGGTGTCCAGGTTGGGGGAATAAGCCCACAAGCAGGGTAGCACAGCAGCGCAAAAAGCTTCCTAATAGTCCTCAAGTGTTTGTTTCAGCAGATTCAGGTGGATTCCACTCCGTCTAACCCCCTGATTTTGATTCTGCATCACATAATACCTCCTTCCTTTGAGATAGCCTTTAAAACCTCTCTCCTTTGGTTGTATTTTTAGCAGGATGGCTTTTGAGAAAGTGAATTTTCTCCCTTCTTTTCTGTCTGCATCCATGGTGCTGTGGATAACGTTTTGAAGGAGTACCTGCAAGACGTTGCTGCAATCCTTTCCCTGTCACCTCAGTCTGTTGGTAGCCAAGGTCTTAGAAAATGTTTGGAGCCCAAAGCAGTCTGGGAAAGAAGGGACACTGCTTTTGCCACTGTCCTGGGCAATGAAGGGATTACATTTACATAGCTGTTTAGTGTCTCTCACTCCTCTAAAATATATATTCCTCTGCAAGATTTTGCCAGATTAAATCGCTGACAGTTCATCAGTAGCAGCAACAATGTAATACCCCTAACCTTATTAAATCAATAAATACTAGATCCATGCATTGAATTAAAAATGCATCAGCGAAGCCAGGAATTACAATCATATGGCATGGGCCTCAGAATCAAAGATGCCACTCAAAAATTGACTAGTTAGCATTTACTTAACCTTCTTTTTTCTGTTTTGGGTTGATGATTAGATATTTGGGACCGTTGTGACAAGTTTTGCTCGTTTATTTCTTGAAAATCCTTTCCTTTTACTAATTCCTCATATTTAACCATGAAAATGATGTATGTATTTAACAGTAGTAATATACTTTGACTTTATAGTTTTTCTTATTAGTTTTCATCTAGGGAATATACTTCCATTCAGAATGCATTACTCTAGTAAAACATGCTCAGGTGCATACATTTCTACATAAGCACCAATAAATTTAGATGCATATGTTTTTGTATATGCATAAATAAATATACTCAGTGTGAATGTATGGCTATACATTGATTATAAGTTTATTTAAAAAAAAAAGAAACCACATTTAAATTTATCTTTCAGCACTGTCAACTATAATACAAGCCGAAGTACTATTTATGGTTTTAAAACAAGTTGTTGATTTAGAATCGGATTTGCTTATTGAAATTTGTTCCACAAGAGAAGAAATTAAAATTTTCAGGTCTTTAAACTTAACACAGTACTTAGGAAGTTGTACACATCTTAAGTAGTTACATTTTATGTGTAAAAAAAAAAAGATATCTCAAATGTGGTTTACCAGGAATTGGTCAGTTCAGTTAAATTGTAGCTTATTATGTAAATTTACAATTAGTCCCTACTGAAAATCGGGAATGTAGTTAACACCGGAAGTTTAATGGAAAAAGTAATATTACTCTAGCCAGATATTTGTTCATACTGATTAATGACGCTAATTATTTATAAACATTCATCCCTATTGATGTCAGCAAGCGTATATGGTACTGAATTCTGAAGATAGAGTCACTGGGCCCTGGGTTCCCCACACTGTGAAAGAAAAAAAAAATCTTTATTTGACAAAATAGGCAATCAACTGAAATCTATCCTCTTTAAATAAACTGATTCCTCAGTATTTTCCCAGTATTGGTGTAAGTTGTTGTCTGTGATGTCCCCAGGGCTCCGTCCTCTGCTCTCTGATTTGGTATATAAAAGCAGCTCTGAATGATGGATTACTGTGTCATTGCAGCCTGCGAAGGATTAATTTGTTTCATTGATTTCTCTTTAGGCAGATTGCCAGAATTTGCTGCTTCCCACCTTTCCTTAAGACTTCTAGAAGTAGTAGACAGTAATAGCCTAAGACAAATCAGCTTCTTCTCTTAAAAATACAATCATGAAACTAGGGGTCCTACAAAAGCTGTGTGTGTCAAACTTTTTATTGGCAAACTGGGAGAGCAATTAATAGGGTACTTTATTTGCTTTAGAAATATTTTTAATTGAAAAATTTCCTTGACATGTTGACTAAAAACACATTATATTAATAGCTCTTACGTAAACATTTATAATGTTTATCTTATAAAAATTTTCCCTATTTTGTAAGGATCTTGTTTAACTCAGGATAAAAAAAATGTGTTGTCTATGTAATTGACAAATACTTTTCTTTCTATGCCAGATTTTAGGATCAAATAACATATCAATGTAACTTAAATTAATTTACCTAAAATATTTATGATTATTTGACCCAAAGAATCTTCAGAAACTTTGGACAAGGACAGAGAGTATTAGAGCATAGAAATAGAATTGTTTAATTGTTTAAAGAAAAAAATAACTTTTCTAATTGAAAAGTGGTGTCTGCTCATATTAGAGAATTTTCACAAGTTAAAAATGACATTTTGTGTATTTTCTCTTAAGCTTTTTTCCTCCAAGCACTTATATGTTTTATATATATTATATTTATAAAAATATGTAGAAATCACTTCATATTCTGCTTTTTTCAGTTTATGTAGTAGAATAAAAATTTTTATATATAAGTAAAATTATTATTAAAGTCATTTATATTGACGATATAATGTTTTAACATATATAACTTAATTAATTGTCATTATACCATTGGAGAGTTAGATTTTAATTTTCCATTAAAAATAAAGTTATGATGAATAACATTTAAAATAAATCTTTAATCATTCTTGTGATTATTTTCTTATGTTATTAGAATAGAAATTACTTGGACTGAGGTATAGACTGTATTTTAAGGTTTTTAATATTGATTGCCAAATTATTTTCTGGAAAGGTTCTTTCACTTTATACCACTACTGTTTTAAAAAAGTTTCTCTGTAGAGGCAGCATTCCAATTCATGTTACATGAGCAAATAAAACAGAACAACAGTCTTTTCCTTGTGTTCTGAAAGCAGTGGTAGTATTTTGCATATACTTAATTTCTCAGAAGTATTTTCCCAACTGCAGATGTGAAATAGGCTGGTTATACAAATCTATTTGTTTCCCTTCTGTAGTGCTGAAAATTATATTGATTTAATGATCTCAAGTTATACTTTTTATGCAATTAGTTGTGTAGTAAAAACTAATATTGTCATGTGCTAATGTCTTTTTTCCTCCATTGTGCTGTGGTAGTAGTCCATGCAGTATCAGCAAGTTTATGCTTTTCCTGTGCTTTGCTGAGAGGAAAAAGGAACATCTGTTTCCATTATCTATCTACATCATAATGATAACAATTAAATAGCTATTATGTTAGTATACAGTAAATATATTTTGCTGAATTACCTATACTTTCTTGTTGGAAAATTTCAGAGATTTTAGAAGCAGTTAGTTTTACAGGTAGTTTCGTGTAGAGGTTTGGAAAAGTGTTTGCTTACTTTAGGAGAATCATTGCAGTTTCTTTTTGTCTCAGTAAAAACAAACAAACAACCTGATGATTGAGTACTAGGCTCTCAGATGTGACTCTTAAATATATTTCCCTTAGACATGTTTAGAGTACCGACTATTATTGTTTTTCTCAATATGTATATATATTTTAACATTTTGAAATTATTGATTTGAGTGGGAGAGAGAGAGAAGAGAAATATCAACTCATTGTCCCACTTATTTATGCACTCGTTGGTTGATCCTTATGTATGCCCTGACCCGGGATTGAACCCACAACCTTGATATATCCGGATGACTCTCTAACCAACTGAACTATATGGCCAGGACTCTCTCAATATTCTTAAATGGGTAATAGTGATAGTAAGAATACAGTTTATTTTGTGTTTTGTGCCACTTATGTTCTGTTTGTATTTTACTAAACTGGAAGATTGTGTGTGTGTGTGTGTGTGTGTGTGTGTGTATTTATTTACAGCCTATTTCACTTTCTTTTCCTTATATTAGGGGGACACAATGATATTTACCTCACAAACTCAGCAGGAGAATATTTGAAATCATATACTGTTTCTATTGACCTTTAAATTTTCAGAGAAATGTTTTGGTTAAAGATGTTTTGGTGGTTACTTAAAAAAAATGATTAGAAACTATTTCAAACAAACAAAAAATTATACATATAATTCCCTGTACTCCAAACTCAATTTGAGAAATAAAATGTTACCAGAACAATTGAAGCTCTTCCTAAAAAGATAACCATCCTAAATTTTATTATTTTAATCATTTTTGCCTTTTAGTACCTCTTTTAACATGATATAGAATTTTGACATAAGTGAACTCTCCTTTTAAATGACTGGATATGTTCCTCTGCTTTATTGCCCTCATCTGTGAAGTCGGGGATAGGTCTACATGTTTTCTGCTGGCCTCCTGGCCATAATTACAAAAAGTTTTTTGATTACCTTCTTGTTTTCCATATGAAACAAAATAAAACAAAACAAACATAAGACAGAGGCCCAGAGAAGTTAACTAACTTGCCTGAAACAGAATGGTAAATCCCAAAGCTGGTTATACTGGTAAAACTTAGATCCCCCGACTTCCATTCCAGCACTCTTTTCTTTAGTTGACGTTGTCAGCTTTTGGGTACCAGCTCACTGACCACTGCTCTGGATTATCCACAGGCTAGTGTGATTTTGGGATTGTGCATGCAGGAAAGATTTTTTTCTTAAAATGTCTTTTCTGTGGGTAAAAACATTGGAGCCATACCAGTCTGTAAGTTACTTATAGAAGAACACTGTGCGTCCTGCAGAGCCTGTGGTTCCCTCCTGGACTTTTCTGGAAAGAATAATAGTTTGGGTATGATGAGGCTTTTGATAGGCACCTCACTTTACAGTTAATTTTCTGATCTCTGTATGGTAACTGGACCAGGAAAATGCAAGTGTCTCTTTATGTGTACATGTATCTCAATTTCAATATATTTTGGCAGTCAGGATTTGGACAGATTTTTTATATTTTTGTTTTTTATATGTTTTTATTGATTTCAGAGAAGAAAGGAGAGGGGAGAGAAAGATAGAATCATCAATGATAAGAGAGAATCATTGATCAGCTGCCTCCTGCACACCTCCTATTGGGGATCAAGCCTGCAACCTGGGCATGTGCTCTTGACAGGACTCGAACCCTATACCCTTCAGTCAGCAGGCCAACACTCTATCCACTGAGCCAAACCATCTAGAGCTTTGACAGATTAAAAAAAAAATATATATATAGCTTATTATGTGGTCAAATCACAAACCACTTTCTTTTTGAAAATAAGTTTGCTTTTTGTTTCTGTTTAGCAACCAACTTACTGGAGCACTGAAGTGAAAGCAGCACAAATAGAATAATGTGGAAACACATTTTAAAATCTCTTTGGAGAAAAACCCTATTCTAAAAATGCAAACTTAGAATTACATGCATGTATGTTTTCTCTCAGGTTTTCACTCTAGCAAATTTAAATCATTCTTAGTTGAGATGAGCAGGCTTGACTCATAATATTCACACAGTATCGTGCCTCTTCTATGAAAAAATAGCTTTATAACCAGATGTGGAGTTATGTATCTTATTGTAAAACCACCTTTTCCAAAATCTGTTGCTTCAAGACCAAAAAGTTGGTTTAATAAATTATTTGCTTCCTTCTGTAAATACATACTTGAAAACTTATAATAATAGAACCATTTTTCTTTAGGGCAGATGAAGCTAAGTGGCTTTGCCAATGCTATAAATATTTTCAGGGTGGTTGTGTTTTAACAAGCAAACCACATACTATTTTTTTCTGAGTAGTTTAGGTCAATTATCTTATGTGTTCAGCAACTTCTAGTAAGGAAATTTCCCTAGCATATTAGGTTAGGGAGGAGAGATCCAATATAATCGGATATCCCCTTTTATTTAGCCTAAATTATTGGTTTATTTGCTTAGACAAATGTGATCTCTTTCATTTCAATAGCATTTTTATCTGGAGGAAAAGGGGTGTGTGTGTGTGTGTGTGTGTGTGTATGTGTTTAGTTGAAAATTCTGGTGAACATCTGTAATATGTAATATAAGGAATTTTCTGCACTGGTTAAATTTCCCCATGTTGCTGTAGCAAGTTTATGAAATTCATGAGAAAAGGTGTGGGTACAGGAAACAAGCCCCTGGCTAACCTGTTTTCTCCCTGATCATAATATGAATCTGTCTGATGGTGGTGAGAATATGGAATCTTAACCACCAAATCAGCAATGCAAAACCAGAACGACCCCAGTGAGACATGAGAAGGGATAGTCCATATACAATCCATATGTGTTACCTTACTCTCTTAGTGAAAATTGCTCTCTGTGGAAAAGTTATGTGGTGTTTACAGAAATAACAGAACATGGTAAAAAGTTATTTATTTATTTATTTTGCCATATAGAATAGTAGGATTATAGTTTCTTAATGTCTTCACTTTTTCTACTCAGTTCTTAATGACTTCACTTTAGATCAATCTGAGATTATTTCAAAACTGGCATTGGTTGTATATTCTCTATTGACACAACCAATGCATAATTTTCATCTGTGACTTAAGAATTTGTTTATGGTAAGAGACAGAATTTTCTTCTATTAATGTTAGATTTGCCTGCTCACTAGGATTATTTCCCATAATTCTTAGGATAATTATGTTACTGTGGTACTTACTGTTTTTGAGATATAAAAAATCATACTTTATTGAGTTCTTGTCACATTTAAGGATTATGAGGTAGATAAAGGCATAGTTTCTGCCTTCAGGGGTATAATAATCAGTATGCCCTTTTTGCCAATAATTTAATAGATTATGTTTTCTTAATTTAATGTATTTGTGTTATTTATTAATATTAGTATTTTAAGAAAAAAGAAAATATATTTAGTTTTTTTTGTACTGTTATTTACATTTTGAAAAAAAATCTTAGAATTATAATTTGGTGTTTATCCAAATGATATTGTATTATTTTTAATAGAGTATCTTGAATAAAAAGAATATGGCCATTGCTAACTTTAAGTCAGTTTTAAAAAATATAAGATCTAAGAATTTTTCTTAATACTATAATTAATTTTGTTTAACTTGAGTATGCCAACCTAATTATTTCTCTGCAAAAAAAAAAAAAAATTTGTGTAACAATGTTTTTGGAAAAGTGGACTTTATGTTGCTTATTTAGCAAGAAAGAGGTTTATTTTTTTTTTTTTTACATCTTAACTAACAAAATCTATATGAGTTTAAGTTAGGAATTATACTAAGTATGAAGGCAAAACATATTTTCATAAATATTTAGAAAAACACCTATGATTGGTCTTGACCCCACATTATTTTGATGCTAATATTACTGAATTTAATATAGCATTCGATATGTCTTTATAGTTCACCAAAGTGTAAAAGATGCTCAGTATAAATACTATTTGGCTTTCTCAAAAGAAGTGGATTGTTGATATATTTTCCAACAGATTTGACCAATGTAGATAGAGAACCTTTATATGAAAAGGTTAGCAAAAATACTACCATTCTCTTTATAATATTTGCCATCATTTTGTACATAATTATTTAGTTTCTTCTATTTAATGTGTAGATGTAGATATAAATTTTAGTTTATAAGTACTAGTATGATTAGCAGTGGGATATAGTTTGTATCTTGTGTAGAGTGTTTATAAGATATAATAGGTCCTTTTGAATTTTGGTGATCAACTGGGTTTTGCATTATTTACACACTTCTCAAAATGAGTATATAAATTCCAAAGTAACTCCCTTTTCAACTAGTTACATTTTGAGATGTATATTTTAATTTAATAAGTTTTATGTTTAAAAAGAGGCAAAAATTACAGCAGTAATACCTGGTAGAAGGGTACAGTGGATTGTGTCATACTATTACAGTTAACCTGCTACCAGTCTAAGTTGTGGTTTTTTTGGACTAGCTAGAGCTTAGTGTTTTGAGGAAAGAAAGGAGTGTTATTATAGGAGCTTTGAAAGCCACATTCCAACTGATGTCTATCATGGAGCCCAAAGTCACTGATATCCTATTTGTATTTCAGTTCCAATATTAATAAGTTTAAATGTGTTTTGAGTTTTAACAAATGGTTGAAAGATTTTGAAGGGCCTACATTTTATAGTAAAGAAGTAGCCAAAGGCAATAGTTTTATTCTCATATAAGCTCTTCTAATTATTGTCCTACTCTAGCAAAGTATATAATTTTGTTAACCAGGGTCACCCCAATAAATTACAAATAAAGGAAAAAAGTAAGCCCTTAATTTATGAATTTTACTTTTTTCTTTCTTTCTTTTTTGGTTGACTATTACTTTTTATGTAACTATTAAAACCCCATTATCATCATTATATGTTAAGCACATCTCATATTATTTGATCTATTCACGTGAAAATATAAAGTTTCCATTTTACTGATAAATTTAAAGCCCAAACATGGTTAAGTTTTTTGCTTAGATCACATGGCTGATGAGTAACAGAGCAAGGGTTCGAGCTGAAGTCTGTCACTCCAGAGCCCATTCCTGATCCATGGTTATTTCATTGCTCCTTATCATGTAACTCATTGAGAAGGAGCTACTTTATGATTTTATTATAGGCCAAATTAGATTCTCACAGGTATGTAAAATTCCACAGAACAACACTCTTACAAAACAAAGGGACATCTACTATGTAATTTCATGTTATTCTCATGTTCCAGAATTTATAGGGCGATGACATTCTCCAGAGTTTATGTGATGCTGTACACATAAAATGTTCTAAAGGATGAAGGATGACTCATATCTGAGAGATTTTTTTTTTTTTTTGCAATAGGTTGGCTTAGCTATTAAATAGCACTTTTGCTACCAAATTGAAAAATTAATATCAAGGAACTTTATTATTTCTGATTTTCAATCTTTCTTCAAAATGGTTTTTTATCTTTAGTGGCTTTCAGGGAAAATAATCTTGGTTTCCTTTAGTAGGTATATTATTTTGCTAGAGCTGCTGTAACAAAGTAACAAATATGGGGTAGCTTGATCAACAGACATTTATTGTCTCCCAGTTCTGGAGACTGAAAGTACAAAATCAAGGTGTTGGCAGGGTTGGTTCCTTCTGAGGGCTGTGAGGGAGAGGAGCTATTTCATGCCTCTCTCCTAGCTTGTGGTGATTTGCTGGCAATCTTTGGTGTTTCTTGGCTTGCATATGTAAATCACCCCAATCCCTGCCTTCCTCTTCATATGGTGTCCTCTCTGTGTATATCTGTCTCTGTTTAAGCTTTCTCTTTTTTATAAGGACACTGGTCATATTGGATTAGAGCCCATCCTGATGAACTCATCTTGATCATTTGCAAAGATCCTATTTTTAAACAAGGTCACATTTACAGATACTGAGAGTTAGGATTCCAACATTTTTTTTTTTTTTTGCGGGGGGGGGCGCATAATTCAACTCATAGCAATAGGCAATTTTTTTTTTCTAAGACAATAGATTTGGAAACACTTTAGTAGTGGTTTTTTATATAATTTGCAGTTTGTCAAACCAGCAGTGTAATTATATGCACATCTCTATATATAAAAGACTAATATGTTAAGTGTCCTTCCCACTGTCTGACTGGTCACTATGATGCATACTGACCACCAGGGGCCAGACGCTCAACACAGGAGCTGCTGTGATGCACACTTGCCATTTACAAGAAATGGCAGCATGGACCTGGCCAACAAAGCAACACTCGGCTTCCCTCAAGTGGGACACAGGCCCTGCCACCACCCCACCAAATTTCAGCTGATGCTGCCGAGATCCCCTGGCCAGCCCAGAATCAGTTGCTGTGGGTTCTGGGTAATGACGTCACGTAGTAACACCCAGCCTCCTTTCCCTAGCGTCTAGCCTCCTTGGAGTTTCTTTAGCCCAGGAACACAACTTGCTTTATAGCCAAGTGGAAACATTTTACACTTTAACCAAATGTCTGTGGAGTGTTTTCACTGCAAAAGTCCTGGAGTAGGTAGCTAGGAGACTTGGTGGAATCCTACTTTTGTGATCCCCACAAAAGTCCTGGAGTAGGTAGCTAGGAGACTCGGTGGAATCCTATTTTCTTTTCATTAGCCAGAAAATGGAGATTTATTGATAGAAAGCTTAGAAACTTGACCCAACTGAAAAGAATTGAAAATGACTTCAGGTTTTCTCATTGTACAGAATTTAGTCAAACATTGCTGCAGTTAAATATTTTACCCTTTGTTCTCCCTGTGTGATCTACAATAATAATCTGCCTTGTGTTGATATTTACTACTGTACTGCTGACAATTACCTGAAAGAAAAGCTGGGGTGCTTCACTCGGCTGGAAAAAATTTAGCTAAGTCAGAAAGTAGGTCTAATTAAGCAAGTTTGTTCTATATCTATAAAAGGCTAAGTTGACTCACACATGCATGATACATATAAAGCTCTTGCTGGCGCCAATTGCTTGCGGGTGTTTCCATTTGTCATTGTTGATCGTGAATTTGGTTGATACTTCTATTATAGAGAAAGGGCGAATAGCGATATTAAAATATTTCTTCTAATTAATTTCGTTTCAATGTGCACAAATTTGTGCACTGGGCCATTAGTATATTCGTAACAGACTCATGTGTGAATATTTGTTCTAGAATAGAACTGATTTTGCACTAGTATTATTATAAAATATTGTTGGAAGAACAAATTTGAGAACTGTTCAAAAAGGATTTCAATAAGAGATGATTGGATATCATGATGTGTGGGGCATATAATAAGCTATTGGTATTGTATGTAAAAGATGGGTATAGCTGATGGTATGATCAAATTGGGATACAGGTAGGCATTCAGGGTAAGAGGATGTTGCAAAAGAAGCAAAAAGAACATGAGTTTAGGTCCTAATGTAGGAATGAGCATTTTATGTATAACTAGAGGCCTGGTGCATGGGATTCATGCATTGGTGGGGAGCATGGCCTGTGGGGATTGGCCTGCTATGGGAGTGCCACTCATCCTGATCAGCTGAGAGGCTGTGGACCCACTCTTTGAGCATCTTCCCCCTGGTGGTCAGTGTGCATCATAGCGACTGATTGACCAGTCGTTTTAGTAGTTCTGCCATTCAGTCACTGGACTTTTATATGTATAGATGGGGTTGGTGCTACAGGGAGGTTTGAGGGCCAATTATATTCTCAAGGAATCCTAGCTCTGGCCCTTTAGGGTTAATGCCGGTTTTAGCTAAGTTTCAAGCAATTGCTCTAGGATATATTTTAAATATTATCATGTAGAAAATTTGAAATATATCAGTAACAAGAAGAAAAACATGACCTGTAGCCCCACTACCCAGAGCTAGTTATTATTAACCTTTTGGCATCTTGATGTAATTTCTTTGTAATTCCTGCTATGATTTTTCATTTAGATCATATTGCATTAACAGTTTTCTAAAATACATTAGAGTCTGAATTCTCTAAATATATATTTAAGCCCTAACCAGTTTGGCTCAGTGGATAGAGCGTCGGCCTGTGGACTCAAGGGTCCCAGGTTCGATTCCAGTCAAGTGCATGCACCTTGGTTGCGGGCACATCCCCAGTAGGGAATGTGCAAGAGGCAGCTGAATAGATGTTTCTCTCTCATCGATGTTTCTAACTCTCTATCCCTCTTCTTTCCTCTCTGTAAAAAATCAATAATATATATTAAAAATAAATAAATGTATATTTAAATTGGAAATATATTGGGTAACAGACTTAATGGTCATTAGTGATGAGTTGGGTGACCATAATTAAATAAGCCATTAGGTCATACCAGCTTTGTCTTATCCTATTTGGTCCTTTGCCTTTAGTCTTATTCTTCCTCCCATCCTCCCTGTTGCTTTCAACATCTTTTCAATGCTCATGTCATTCTCCTGGCTTACCTCCTTCAGTCAGGACAGAGGTCCAGCTTTTTAGCATAATAAGGCATTTCTGTATTATTTCTTTTGCCTTTTTCTTCTCATCTGCTACTTTCCCAAAAGTTTCTTGAAGTTCTCAGAATATCATGTGCCCCTTTGCAGCTCTATAATTTTTCATCTCTTCTCTTTACTGAGCGTGCCCTTTCTGTATTTCTCCCTCCGCCCAGGAGCTACTCATTCTTTAGTACTCATCTCACATGGCATTTCCTTTCCAAAGCTTTTATTCTGAGCCAGTTTTCACTTCCTTTTAGTATGTGTAGCACTTTCTACAAAACTTGTTATAAACTGATTACAGGGTTTTATAATGGCTAATTTCCATCTTTATCTTTCGTGCTAGACTGAGTTATTTAAGGACAGGAATCAGGTGTTACTTACACTAGTATCCATTGCACTTAACATGGTACCCAGTAGCTGATCAAGCAAAAATGTTTACAGAATAATAATAATCCTGTCTTTTCATCAGGAATGGTGGCTATAGCTAGAATAAGTGATTATTGAGGGTGGGAGGGGTAATAGGTGAGGGAGTAAGATGACTAGTTAGCTTCAATTTATCAAACATTTATTAAACATTACAGTTTGTAAGGTGCCCAGCTGGGCCTTGTGGAAGTGGGAAACTAAAATGAAGAGGAACTTTAGGGGTTTGCAGTTTAGTGGACAACTCCCAATTTTGGTAAGTTGTTGTGGGATGATGAGTGTAATAAAGAGTTGTTAAAGACAATGATTCATTAAAATGGAATTGTGATTGGAAACATTTTTAGTGTCTTAAAATTAATGAAGTTCATTTGTCTACAGGTGACGGTAGACCTACGTCACAGGTCGTAGCAGATGTTCTCACCATCTCTATTGAAGTTTCCTGCTCTCCACTTGCAAGAGGAGCCCCAGGACCTCATCCCTCTGGTAGCTGCAATGAGCTGGTATGATGCCATGCTTTCCCACCTTGTATTTTGTTTTGGCGGAGGATCTGGGTTAGAATTTAGCTGTTTGTTATTGCAAACAAATATGTAGAACCGAAAATGGAATGTTTCCATAATATTAATATTGTGATTTCTTTGAAATTGTGTATCACCTGTTCACAGAACCACGTGAGTGCTTTGCTCATAGATACTTAGCATTGTGAGTTTGTTTGAATTATGCCTAGTTGTTGACTCTTTCTCATTGATTTTTAACAGATGTTAATCTAAGCTTTTTATTTTCTTAAATAATCAAGAAACACATAACATTAATTTTACTTATACTTAAGAACTATGTCCTTGAATAATGTTTAATCATCTCTTCAACTCTTATGGAGATTGAGCAAGGCAACTGATAAAATTTCATATCAGGAATATTTAATTACAAAACCTTTGCATGTACTAGCATGAATGAACACTGTAGCTAGTAACAAAAATATTTTTCTTCATAAAAAGTTGATATTTTTCAGAATTCTGGAAATGTCAAAGTAGTTTTGCCTGTAGTCATATTACACTTAATGCTGTTGAGAATATCACTAACATTAACAAAAATATTCTGTAATTTCCTCAGTTATTGCACTTGTGATGAGGAATGTAAAATAGGCATGCTTTCACGTTCTGAGCATTTTCATTATATACTTCTGATTTTACATGTCAGAAGCAATCTCTGTTTTAGCTAAGACACAGCTCAGAAGATTTTTATTTAGGGATAGAGGTCAGACTCTGATTGTTTGTATTTTTAGTTCAGTATACATAGAATACAGTGAATGTGTCTAAGGAAATATATGTGCAACTTTGTATGTAAGTATTATGTATCAATAGTATTTATATATTTCCATGGCTTCATTTGTAGGCCGTCAGAGCATAGTGGCTTGGGATCAAGGCACAAGTTTTATTTCTATGTTGATTATTTAATTTAGATGTTTTTTGTAACTACTGGTAACACTCATCCTGCAGATAAAAGCTTTCCTTCACCAGGGAACTTTGGCAAGGGAACTGGCTAGATCAGCAAGTCCATTTCCATTGTGGAAAAACAACTCGAAACTCCTCTCTATGGATGGTGAGTCATTGTCATTTTCATACAGGAAAAATCATGCTAGTGTTATTTTATGTTTTCAGTGTTTTAGATTTTGTTTTGTGAGATATTAAACCATAATGCTTTATTACTTGAATATAGGATCATACAGAAATAACCTAACAATGAAAAATAATGGAAATAATAATTTGGTGTTTATGCTAAAAGTAGTTTGATTACCTTCCCTCTCACCTTCATCTTATTTTTATATAACACATGCTAACTAACTTATAATTAATGACTTTTATTTGGATGAATATTAGCTGAATGACCTGTCCTATACTACTTTAAAATATATTACTGATTTTAGGAAATTGCAGTATCAATATGAAAATTCTCTTCCATTTTGGTCTTTCAACTGGTAGCCATTAATGCTTGCTATTCAGAGATATAGTCGATGACTACATATGTTTAATTTTATAAGAGTTAGTAGTGTATATGCTTAGCAATCTGTAGTTCAGGTAGTATTATTTAATACATATTTAATAATCATAACTTCACTTTATTCTACTAAGTACTTTTGTGATTTGACCCATGAATCGTATCTGACAACAAATTACGTACATATATGAGTATATATGTAAACATGCGAGTATACAGAAATAACTTGATGCAGTTACTAATGTTGCTTTGATCCTCATTTTTTTCTAGTTGTTTTCAATTGAGTCATTTCTTTGTCAGGCTGTCAAAGTAAATTTTCTTTTATAGTCTAGCTTTGTTAGTATTCTGCTTTTTTTTTGTTTTGTTGCTGTTGTTATTATATTTTTATTTTCCTTCTTTCAGGCTATAAACAAAACCCAAGGCTGCAGAATGGTAGGACTGATGCTCACTGAAGGCAGATGAAAGGCCTGACTGTAAGGAGGGGTTCCTTTATACTACAGGTACATGACATTGCATGATTATAAACAGCCTTACTATCTATACTATGTTTTTTGTTTGTTTGTTTTTTTGGAAAAGGCCATGAAATTTAAAAAAGTAATAACATGGCACTATAATTTGAGAAAAGTTATTATTGTACAATTTTCTTTTCCTCGCAAAGTCTCTGAGTATTTCTATATTAAGATTGGATGATTTCAATGTTCCCAAATTCCCTACTAGATGATTTAGACTATGGTTTTATATTTGACCTCTTACGAATATATGATTTCTAGAATAAAATGAGATACTTTTCCCCTTTGGATGTTAAAAATTCAATATTGGGGGGGGGGGGGAGGGAAGATTGGATTCTTTCTTCCCATGCTTTCTAAGTAATTAGTCAGTGTAACTTGATGTATTTTTTAAAATTTTGTTTCTTGAATACATTATTTTATATGATTTGCCTCAGTATGATGATGATTATTTTCACATTTGGCCTACCTCAAACATTTTCAGTTGGACTAGACTTTGGAAATTTCTTTAATAATCCAAATCTAACAAAATTAGTTAGCATATAAATTTGAGTTTGTCATAACTAGAATAATTTTTAGTATAGTTTGTAATAAAATACTATTTATTAAATAATGAATATTTGCTCAGTTCCATGCTTAAGTGCTTTCTATGTCTCATTATATCTTCACAACAGTTAAATGGGGTAGGAGTAATTGCCCCAGGTTTATAGATAAGAAAACTGAGACTAAAAGAATTTAATAAATCTTTTAGTAGCTGACCCAGGATTCCAAGTGTGGATATATGACCTCAGAGCTTCTGTGGTCTACTATTTAGAAGTTCTGTGTTAAGCTGCATGAAGCTTTTATGTATGTAACTCAGGACTGAACTGCTTCGCTTATGAAACATTCTGGCTAGTTCACAGTGATTTTATACTGCTGATTAAGGCACACCAAAATGTCACTGGCCACAACATTTGCTTTTGTGACTTCACGTGGGCATAACTTGTGACAGCCTGTCAGTAGATTATGAATATTTAATGTTGTAGGTATATGCAAATGCATATATCACATGTATGAGTTCTTTAAGTAGAATCTTGGTGATTCCCTTGGAAATTGGTGTATCTTTAGTATCTACCTCACTTTTTAGATAATAGGATTGTTACTTTACTCACAAGTTTGCTAGAGGCTGAGACCCTTGTTCTGGAAAATCATTTGCATATGAATATAAAACAGGTAGGCTAAAACGGTGATGGTTCTCTAACAGACACATAATGAAATGTGAAATGTTGGTTTGATCTTTGTTGAGGAAAGCCAAATGCATAAGTTGTTTAGACATCATGGAAATCTATGATCCTATGATTTTTATACTTAAAATCCTTTGATGGTTTCTATTGTTTATAAAAGATAGACTGTGTTCTCTTTAGTTTATGTATAAGGTCTTTTGTTATTGAGCCATTGCATACTGCTTTAGGCTTACCTCTGGCAGCCCTCATATATACTCCTTACATGTTAGTCTTAGAAGTTTTGAAGACTTTCCTGACTACTGACCTCTGCCAGTGAATCTTACCTTCTTCTTTTTAATATATATATTTTTAATTGATTTCAGAGAGGAAGGGAGAGAGGGAGAGAGACAGAAACATCAATGAGGAGAGAGGATCACTGATTGGCTGCATCCTACATGCCTGGGATTGGGGATCGAGCCCGCATCCCAGGCATGTGCTCTGAGCAGGAATTGAACCATGACCTCCTGGTTCATGGTCGATGCTCAACCACTGAGCTACTCTGGCCGGGTGAACTTTACCTGCGTTAAGCCTTTCCTGTACATAGGCCTATCCTAGAACCTATATTTTATTATACTTATTTATATGTCTCTCTAGACTATAGATTTATTAAGGGCAAATAAAAAGGTGGTGTGTCTAATTTTTATATCCCTAGTTTTCAGCACAAGGAGGAACATAGTAGCTTCTTAATAAACATTTTTGAATGACTGAGAGAATGAATGAAGGAATGGTTGGTTGATCTTGATAGGAAAGAAAAGAATTTTTTTTTTTTAAAGAAAAGATGATTCTAATAGTTGGTATGACAGGGGTGATAAAGTAATTCTAAGATGGAGTATTGCTATACTTTTCAGGGGCCATTCAGTGTAGAAAATAGTTCTCTGAGTTCTCACTATAATCACATTGGGTTCTTGGAATTCAAGATACTGTAATCTTGAACAAACAAACATTTATTATTGGAAATTTACCCATAAAATTTAGGTAGTTGATTTTTCATAAATATATTTCAATATGAGTATGATAGATCTTGACTCAAGGACTCTATTTCTTTCCTTAAGGATGCCCACATGTGTTCTGGTGTCATAATCAATCTAAAGTTGGAAAAGGACCCTTCTGCTTGAAAATTATGAAAAGTAAGTAAAAAATGAGCCTATTTGGTTATCACATTTAAAGTTCCATTTGCTTTAAACTATAGTTCTTATGTAATACACTCCTGATTAATGGTCAGTATGATCAGAATGACAAAATCTTACATAGCTTAGTAATTTTATATTTTGAAAAACACTAATTTATCACATTATCCTTTTAATAATATGACAAGCCTTAAATTGGTTTAGATTTTATCTATTTATCATTTAATAAGATTATATGGATTAGAGGTAAAATGTTCTTTGGCCATCAGCTTATATTATAACTTTAACTGAGGAAATGCTATGCAATGAAAATATTAAAAGCAAGCTTAAGACTTCTAATAACAACTAGATTCTGATAAATGATTTTATTTGTTTTAGACTATATAAAACAACTTAAGAAAATATACTGAATTAGAATGAGCTATGTTGAAATAGCATATTCACCAAATAATTTAGATAAAATGAGGCAAGTGTTGAGAAAGTTGGAAGGAATGCAATTTTCTTTACTTCGGCTATAAACATGAAAACTTTTAATTTTGTAGGAAGACATTAAATACTCTGGTCATTCAACTTGTATATCCTTTAGCCTATTTAGTAGTAAAAAAAATTCTAAGTAAATATGTGATTTAATTTGTGATGCTGAGAAACAGAGATTAAAAATAGCAATAAAAGTCACATAATGAAATAAGAATGCTAAAAAAATCCAGGGGTTTTACTGTGGCCATTATTCATTCAATTTCTGGCAGCCTTCATGATTACAAATCACTTGATTGACTAACTAGACATTCTCAAAGTGAATTATGAATCATGTTCATTTTTCCTGGTTGATAGTTGGCACATGCTGTAACTCTTATATTTTGTGATATATCAGATTCTTATAACAGTAACAAGAGATATAATCAAGTCTTTATTTCAGAAAACTAAATTGCCTCTTCAAAAAATGAAATGTAGTTGCTAACATTTTAACAACACAATTTAATTCCTGCCTTTGTATTCCAGAGCAGAATTCACAATGATGATGTTATTTTTTGCATTAAAAAAATCTTTAGAATGATTTACAATCAGGCATAAAACTCATACTTATATCAGTTCTATAGCCTCCTTGAGCATTTGCCTGAGTCAAGGTTGCAAAAACAGTTAGTATTTAAAAAAAATGCATGATGGAGGAATTGTACATACTTAACATTTTCTTTTAAGGGAAATGCAGTTTTCTCTAAATACCTAATTTGTAATGAGGCCATGATGCTGCAAACTTAAAAGTGTGGAGCATTTTAATGGTTATTAGTAGAGAGGATCTCTTTTTGAGTAGGGAAAAGAGTCTATACTGACTGGAGTCTTTCCATTGGTAAAACTGAATCCAGGGGGTCAAATTCTGCTTTGAAATGCATTCTGTTCCCTTTTGACTTAATAAGAATTCTTCATGCACAACTACACTGGCAGTTGAGTAGCAGAAAATTCTTATAGTACAGCTGCATTTTCTTTAATCCCATCTACCCAAGTAATTAAAAATAAAGTGGGTGCTTTTTAATGTGATATACTCAAAATTTAGAATCTTGAACAAAATCCAGTTATTACCTTAGTAAAGTGAGGTTCCTTCATTGAAAATTCTCAGGCATGGGAATGTAGGGCCCCAGTTGTTTAATAGAGTTATTATGAGATCCTCTCACTAACAATAGAATTGCATATGATAAAGTAATTCTGTGTTTCCAAAAAGGCAAAATCATCAAAGTTAGGGGAAGCTTTGCATATATAAGAATCACAGAATTGTGCTGTTATACTTTAGCCATATGTAAAGCAGAGTAATTAGTGTGTCAGTGTTCCCGTGCTTTCTAACTTAGTTTTTTTTAAATAAATAAGATTTATTTATATTATATCTAAAAATTGTTTTGTTGTCATTTCATTGTCTATAAAATGTTATACAATTTTTTTCTGAATAATATTATTCTACTATATTAACTTATATGAAAATGGAGTAGTAATGTATAATTATACCTAGTTATATAAGCCCATTATAAGCCAATTTTTATTTTAGCATTTTATTCTCTTAAAAATTGTCTAAAGTTCTTGAATTTATGCTTTAATCACCTTGAAATTTAATTTTTAAACCCCTAGCACCACTAATGATGTGCAGTTAAAGTTTCTATTAAACATCTCTTCTAGGATTAAAATTTTATTCCTGATTAGGCAATTATTTATGCATATAATCCATTATGGAGGTTTACCTGGAAAATTTTTCTTCTTTTTTTAATTTATTATTCAGATTATTACAGTTGTTCCTCTTTTCCCCCCCATAACTCCCCTCCACTCGGTTTCCACCACACCTCAGGCCCTCACCTCCCCCCACCACGGGTGGCCTGATGGTAGTTATGCCTGATGATAGTTACACCTACCTATGTCCTCGTCCATAGGTGTAAGATCTTTGTCCAATCTCTTCCCCCACCCCCACATCCACTTCCCTCTGAGAATTGTCAGTCCGCTCCCTTTCCATGTCTCTGATTCTATTACATTCACCAGTTTATACTGTTCATCAGATTTTTTATTCATTTGAGTTTTAGATTCACTTGTTGATAGATACATATTTGTTGTCACTTAGTTGTTTGTAATTTTTTTTATCTTTACCTTTTTCTTTTTTCCCTTCTTCTTAAAGAATATCTTTCAGCATTTCATATAATACTGGTTTGGTGGTGATGAACTCCTTTAGCTCTTTCTTGTTTGTGTAGCTCTTTATCTGACCTTCAATTCTGAATGATAGCTTTGCTGGGTAGAGTAATCTTGGTTGTAGGTTCTTGCTATTCATAACTTAGAATATTTCTTGCCACTCCCTTCTGGCCTGGATAGTTTCTGTTGAGAAATCAGCTGACAGTCACATGGGTACTCCCTTATAGGTAACTATTTTTCTCTTGCAGCTTTTAATATTCTCTCTTTGTCTTTTGTCTTTGGCATTTAATTATGATGTCTTGGTGTGGTCATCTTTGGATTCCTTTTGTTTTGATTTCAGGTCTTATATTTAATTCTTTAATCTATTTTGAGTTAATTTTTTGTGAGTGGTAGATGATAGGGGCACAATTTAATTTTATTTGCATCTGATAATAGAGGTTCCTCCTTGTTTTCTTTCCCTTTCCCCCTCTTTTCTTCTTAGTGCGAAAGTAACCTCGCTGAAGTCGTAGGGGTGAGGCTGGGAATGGGAGGGCATTCTAGGTATTGCCTTTGAGGTCCAACTTAATATGGAGAGGATTTCCTACTAGACAACCCCAGCTTTAGGTGGGGCTCTTTGCCTTCAATATTTCTGAATTGAAGTTTAAATTTGCCAACTAATAAATGTCCTCAAGTTAATATTGGCTTTGGTGTTTGATGTTCTACTAACTAGAAAGATAGCACTGGGTTTGATATTTCATTCAGAATTTGACTTGAAAAGTCCCTATTATGTCAGCTCAGTGCTTTAAGGTGATTGTATATTTGTAAAAGTTCTGCATTTTTAGTTTTCAGCAGAGCGGATAGTCTAAACTAGTGCTTGTTAGGTGGGGATGATTTTGCTTTCCCAAGGAATATTTGGCAATGTCTGGAGACATTTTTGGTTTCTGCAATTAGGGTTCGGGAGCTAATGGTATCTAGCTGGTAGAGATCAGCAATGCCACCCCAGTACATTTAATTACAAAGAAAAAACACATAAGGTTTGATATTAAAAGACCTGGGTTGGCATTCTCACGCTATTAATTTATTAGCCAAGTGACCTTAGAAAAATCAGTTAATCTTTCTTACTTTTATTTTTTAAATTAATTTTTAAAATATACATATATTTAAAATATATTTTTATTGATTTTAGAGAGGGAGAAAGAAGGAGAGAGAGATAGAAACATCAATGATGAGAGAGAATTGTTGATTAGCTGCCACTTGCACACCCCACACTGAGGATTGAGCCCTTAACCCAGGCATGTGCCCTGACCAGGAATCAAACCATGACTTCCTGGTTCATAGGTCAACACTCAATCACTGAGTCAGGCTGGCTGGGAAATCGTCTTTATTTTTAGCTTCTTCATTTGTAAAATAGGAATGATGATATTACCTCACAGGATTATTGTGAAACTCAAATGAAACATTTATAAAGGTGATTTATAAAGAAAGCATAAAGTTATACAAGTACCATAATTCTAAATGTTATTTTATTTGTATACTTAGTTTTTTCTAAGGCCATCCCTGGTTTAAGAGGCAATTAAGTCACATTGCTTAAGTTCAAATTCCAAATCTTTCTCTTGCTAACTTCTCTTTGCTTCACTTACCTGTTCCATAAATGAGAATAATAATTGTATTAATTTCATAGGGTTGTCATGAAGATTAAATTATATAATCTATGTAAAGTACTTCCAGCAGTGTTCAGCACATTCAATAAATGCTACCTACCTATCATCATCATCATTGTCATCATTAGATTAAACACGGAAGCTCTTTTCCAAAATTAAAAACCATATTTACCATTTATCAAGTGGTAAATTATTAAATCAACTTCACTCTTGTGATCAGTGCAATTAATTTTTTCTTAGTGGTGAATGCATATGTAAATACAATGATACAGGTTTTTTTTTTTTTTCAATTAAGAAAATTCATTGACATTGTACTTATTTCAAAATAGTTGATATTCCTGATAAGTTGTGTGTATATAAGTTTTGGCAAATTTAATTATGTTTTGAGTACAGTAAGGACATTAATAAAATAATTCCTGAAAATAAATCCATTGAATAATAAAGGACCCTTTGAAATGTGATTGCTCACTAATTTATTCATTCTTAAAATAAATTTTCACATTTAAAAAATAAATCTGACTATATTTATACTCCTTAATAATTTGTGAGACTTAAATTAATTATATAATCTATTTGAAAGGAATCATCAAAATAATCAAAGCAGTAGCATTGAAGGGTCAGTACTAATATGCTGGTGATAATGAACTTAATCAAGTAATTTCTTTAGGTAAATGCCTAATGTAAAGTCTGACTAAAACAAATGCTGAGTTTTGAATACACATGAATTACTAACTGAAAGATTGTGTGATTAAAATTTTTTTTATTGATTCAGAGAGGAAGGAAGAGGGAGAGAGATAGAAACATCAATGATGAGAAAGAATAATTGATTGGCTGCCTTCTGCACACCCCCCATTGGGGATTGAGCCTGAAATCCCGGTATGTGCTCTGACCGGGACTTGAACTGTGACCTTCTGTATCATAGGTCGACACTCAACCACTGTGCAACACTGGCTGGGCAAGACTGTGTAATTTTTGTTGTGAACTGATAAATTTAGCAAGATCTAGGATAGTATAATAGTTGAGATTAACTTATAATATTCAGGTTTAAATTTATGCTTCTCTCTTCTATGCAAGGCATAATTTATACCACTTATAACTCAAGTATGCTTGCTTTTATTTTTTTTGTGTTAATAGTTTGGTGAAGTGTTCAACATAAAAATGAATTAAATGATTGATGATTGCTACATAGTCCAATACTGATTTCAACCAGTCAAAATGTTGCAGTTTTGGTTTAGTTTTAAGAAGAGTCTGAGGCACATAGTTTCTGGGACAACCCAGGTCAGGTGACCTGGTTATGTCCTGCCAAGCTGATCTTGTAGAACAAATAGGTTGTTTGCAAATAGTAGGATGGCAAAGCATTCTCTCACAAGATTTCAAGTTCACAAAGTATGACGCAACTGGGTAAAAGGTCAAAGGTGAAAGGTAATAAGCCATTTAGGACCCGTTCTTTTGTGGAGCCTTTGGCTGTTTTTCAGACTGAGGTCTTGGAAATAGTTCATGCACAGGCCTTTTGCCAAAAGACTACTGAGAGTTGGCTCAAGCAGGATTTATTACAAAGTCCTCTCCTCCTCTTTTTCTGACTCTCTGTCTTGCTGTCTGAAATTTATAAAAGTGCAAGGATTTTAATAAGAACTAAGTACAGAAATGAAACAACCAAATAAATTCATGTTTTACATAAAATAAATTTAGAATGACTTTTCCATTTAGGGACAGAGGTCCACAATTGAATCTATTGTTATAAATACTTGCAAAATTGATTGCAAAGTACATTAAAAAAAAAGACTAATTTTATCAAAACAACAAAGAAGATTAAAACTATTGACAGGACAGCTAAAGGCAATGTAGACTGTTAAAACAGGCAGTATATGTCTGTTTCACTTAAATCACCAGAGGCAGAGGCAGTCTGACAGTGTGATATTTTAATTAATGAGCTCTTCTCTGAGTGTATGTTATCTATTGAGTGTTAAGATTTGCTATCTATTATGAAGAAAAAAAATATAATTAGGCTTCCTCAAAATTTCTTGTCTCCTTTTAGATTTACTGCTGTTAGAATAGGAATTCATTCTAGGAATAATAATAAAAGCGAATGTTAGATTTACCTTCTCTGGCATTAAAACTTGGCTTGAAGAACCTTCTTTAGTTCCTTGGCTATCCTATTTGTCTACATCACTAGTCCGTTTTATCTTGTTTGTTTTATCTAACCACGACAGAGTTAGAACTATTGTGGTTAATTTTGGTATATTTTCACCCTTGGATTTGAAATATTTTGTTAATAAAGTTCTGGGACACCAAATCTTCTTTAGGTTAGAGAAGGTGGGGAAAGAAACAGTGAAACAAGGGCAAAAAAATATTTCCCAAACACAAAGTATGAGCCATAGGCTTTTTAACTATAAATACACTTCTTTGGGTAGTAGCAATTATAAGAAATCAGATCAATGGGAAATAGAATAGTTCATAAGAAATTTAGTGTAAGTCCTAGTGGAAACCAAAGCATGCAGTGTGGATCATAGCCCGTGGGACCTTGGCTTTCCTTTCTTTATTGTACTAATAAGGACAGGCATGGAAAGGATGGGACTTTCCAGTGTGTTTCGTAAACTCTGTTTCTTCTTTTCTTGTAGAACAATAAAACAAACACATTTACTTCTCAAACAAATTTTTCTGAGAATATATTAATACACAGGTGGTCTTGTCTTTATCTACTTTCTTCAGAAAACTAACTCTAAAAGAAAAATATTTCCCTGAAGTTTGGGAAGTCATTTGCCATTTTCCTTTCTTTGCATTTTTTGGTTTCAAGAAAACTGCTGCGAGTAAGTTATTATATTGTTGATAAACAAAGTTCTCTTTTTTAAAAAATGAAACAGAATGACAAGTTCATTTTATTTATTGACTTCCAACCAGACTGTGTTGGATAAATTAGAAAATGGCAACTTTTAAAAGATTGTATTTAAAGAGTTTGTGCAGATCTCTCATGTAAAAATTGTTAAAGAAAAACTTGAAAGATATTTTTTTTCTTCTTTTTAAGAATTAAACTTAAGAAAATTAACCCTGGCTAAGTCACTGAGCCTCTTTGAATCTGTTTTCTTGTATATAAAAATGAAGGTAGAACTCAATTTTTAAGGTTTTTCCCAGATCCAAACTATATTGTATCTGGCCAAATATTGTTTCTAGGATTGAAGAACTCTGACTTGCTATAAAATTTGGTATTTCTGTGTTTTTTTTTTCTTCAGTGAATTACAATGTTAGGGAGAAAGTAAATTAGGATCCTGAGGTATGAAAAATGCCATGAATCCATATTCAAAAGGCAGTTAGCATCATATCCCCTTGTTTGTCCATTTCCGTTTGCCACTCTCTCTTTTTTTTTTTTTTTAATGATTTCTTTATATATTTTTAATTCTTTATTGTTGAAAGTTTTACATGTCTCCTTTCCCCTCCATTGACTTGTCCACTCCCACTCCACAGCTAATGCCTTCACTCCGCTAGTGTCTGTATCCATTGGTCATGCTCATATGCATGGATACAAATCCTTTGGTTGATCTCTTACCTTATCCCCCTCACATTCCCCTGCCTTTCCAAACTGTCTCTTTGATGCTTCTGAGTCTCTGGATCTATTTTTGTTCATCTATGTTGTTCACTATATTCCACAAATGAGTGAGATCATGTGATCTTTTTCTTTCTCTGACTGGCTTATTTGCTCTCCAGGTCCATACACGCAGTTGCAAATGGTAAGAGTTCTTTTTTTTTTTTTTTTTTTTTTTTTTTTTTTTTTTTTTATGGCAGCGCAGTATTCCATTGTGTGGATGTATCACAGTTTTTTAATCCACTCATCTGCTGATGGGTTCCCAAATCTTAGCTATTATAAATTGTGCTACTATGAACATAGGAGAGTATATATTCTTTCTTATTGATGTTTCTGATTTCTTGGTATATATTCCTAGAAGTGGGATTACTGGCTCAAATGGGAGTTCCATTTTTAATTTTTTGAGAAAACTATATTGTTTTCCACAGTGACTGCACCAGTCTGCATTCCCACCAACAGTGAAGGAGGGTTCCTTTTTCTCCACATCCTCACCAGCACTTGTCACTTTTTAATTTGTTGATGATAGCCATTCTGACAGGTGTGAGATGGTACTTCCTTGTCATTTTGATTTGCATCTCTAGGATGATTAGTGACTTTGAGCATGTTTTCATATGTCTCTTGGCCTTCTATATGTCCTCTTTTGAAAAGAGTCTATTTATGTACTTTACCCATTTTTTTTATTGGATTATTTATCTTCCTTTTGTTAAGCTGTATAAGTTCTGTATAAATTTTGGAGATTATCTTTTATCAGATGTAACATTGGCAAATATGTTCTCCCATGTAGTGGGCTTTCTTATTGTTTTGTTGATGGTTTCTTTTGCTGTGCAGAAGCTTTTTATTTTGATGTAGTCCCATTTGTTTATTTTCTCCTTAGTTTCCATTGTTCTAGGAGATGTATGGGTAAAGATAGTGCTACAACATATGTCTGCTATTCTGCTGCTTATGGCTTCTTTTAGATTTTTATGGTTTCCTGTCTTATGTTTAAGTCTTTTATCCATTTTGAGTTTATTTTTATGTATGGTGTAAGTTGATGATCTAGTTTCATTTTTTTTTTGGCATGTATCTGTCCAATTTTCCTAACACTATTTATTGAAGAGTCTGTCTTGACTCCATTGTATGCTCTTGCCTCCTTTGTCAAATATTAATAGAGCATAATGGCTTGGGTTGATTTCTCAGTTCTCTGTTCTGTTCCATTGGTCCTTTTGCCACTTTTACTACTATTAAGTATACTAGAGGCCTGGTGCATGAAATTCGTGCATGGGGGGTCCCCTCAACCAGCCTGCACCCTCTCCAGTTCAGGACCTCTTGGGGAATATCTGACTGCCAGTTTAGACCCGATCTCCAGGAACAGGTCTAAACTGGCAGTTGGGACATCCCTCTCACAATCCTGGACCACTGGCTTCTAATCACTCACCTGCCTGCCTGCTTGATCGTCCCTAACTGCCCCCCCTGCCTGGCATGGTCGCCCCATAACTGCCCTCCCTCACTGCCAGCCAGGTTGCCCCCAACTGCCCTTGTTGCCAGCCAGGTCTCTCCCAACCGCCCCCTCCCTGCCAGCTTGGTTGCTCCTAACTGCCCCTCCCCCCACCAGCCTGGTCACCCTTTTCTGCCTCCCTGCCGGCCTGGTTGTAGGCAGCCATCTAGTGAGGGCGTGAAGGTTAATTTGCCTCTTTATTATATAGGATTACTTTGGTTCTGCCTTGATCGAGAGGAAAAGACTAGACCAAAGAGGCCATCAAGTGAGAACTTTCTAAAGGTCTAAAGGAGAGAGCCAGTTGATCTCTGGTGAAAACAGAAAGTCATACTTCTGGTACACGGGTTTGTTTTTGGGCTCTCTATTCAGTTCCTTTGATACATGTGTTTGTTTTTGTGTCAATACAATACTGTTTTGATTACTATAGCTTTGAAATGTAGTTTGAAATCAGGGAGCATAATACCTCTGGCTCTGTTCTCCTTTCTCAAGATTGCATTGGCTATTCAGGATCTTTTGTGGTTCCATTCATGTTTTAGAATTTTTTCCCCCTATTTCTGGAAAAAGTACCACTGGAATTTTGATAGGGATTCTATTGAATCTATAGATTGCTTTGGGTAATATGGACATTTTACCAATAGTAATTCATCTAATCCATGAACCCAGACTATCTTTACATTTTGTGTCTTCTTCAATTCTTTCATCAATATCTTATAGTTTTCAGTGTTGTCAAATACGAGTTTTTACTTCCTTGATTAAATTTATTCCTAGCTATTCTTTTGGATGTGTTTTTTAATGGGATTGTTTTCTTAATTTCACTTTCTGATTGTTTGTTGTTAATGTACAGAAATGCAACTGATTTTTTGCATATTGATATTATATCTTACAAATTTACTGAATTTGTTGATTAGTTATAATTTTTTTTGGTGGAGACTTTAGGATATTCTGTATATAATATCATGTCATTTGGAAATTGAGGTAGTTTTACTTCTTCCTTTCTAATATGAATGCCTTTTACTTCTTGTTCTTGCCTAGTTGTTCTGTCTATGACTTCCAGTACTATGTTGAATATGAGTAGGTATCATTGTCTTGTTCCTGATCTTACAGAAACACGTTTCATTTTTTACCATTGAGTATGGTGTTGTGTGTGCCCTGCATATATGGCCTTTATTATGTTGAGGTATGTGTTCTTAATATCACGAATGGATTTTTAATTTTTTCAGATGCTTTTTCTGCACCTATTAAGATGATCATATGATTTTATCTTTTATTTTGTTAATGTTGTATGTTACATTGATTTGTGGATGTTGAACCATATTCATATCTCTGGGATAAATCCCACTTGATAATAGTGTATGACTCTTTTAATGTACTGTTGAATTCAGTTTGTTAATATTTTGTTACATTTATGTTCATCAGGGACATTGGCCAGTCATTTTCTTTTCTTGCAGTGTTTCTGTATGGTTTTGATATCAGGATACATTATAATTGGATAGCATATAAAGAGCTTCCCAGAAAAGAAAAAGATAAAGGATTTCATCACCACCAAACCAGTATTACATGAAATGTTAAAGGGTCTTCTTTAAGAAGAAAAAGAAGAAAAGGTAAAAGTATAAACAATAAAATGGCAATACATGCATGTCTATCAACAATTGAATCTAAAAAATGAAATAAATGAATAAGCAGAACAGAAACAGATTTATAGATACAGAGAATATTTTGACTGTTGCCAGATGGATGAAAAAGGTGAAGGGATTAAGAAGTATACATTAGTAGTTGCAGAATAGTCATGGGGATATAAAGTACAGGGAATATAGTCAATAATATTATAATAACTATGTATGGTGTTAAACGGGTACTAAATTTATGGGGGTGATCATTTAGTAAGTTATATAATGTCTAATCCCTGGGATGTGCACCTGAAAATAATATAATATTGTATGTCAACTGTAATTAAAAAATAAAAATGATTAAAAAATATATTGAATTTTAGAAAATAACAAAAATATAAAGTTAAGCATATATTAAAAAAATCATTTATAAGTGGACCTGTAAAATTTAAACCTATGTTGTTCAAGGGTCAGCTAACTGTATTATCATTCATCTGTTTATTGATGAAGTACTGTGACTTTTCCAAATGTTTAATTTTATAATTTACATACTTATTTTGGTCAAAGAAGTATAAAAATCACAGGTTCTTTATTTTAACTACGGATATGTAGAAGCTTTATTTTGCTGCAGAGGGAGAGCACTATGTTATTCTTGTGTTTTAACTATGACTGTGTTTTAACTGTGACTATCATCTACATTTTGCTCAATTAAATAATTTCTTTTGTTTTTGATGGAAGATGAGAATTTATTGGAATTCACTGGAGGAGTCTCTATCACTGTGTGTGCCAATCCACTTACGAATATACTATGTTACTCTTGAAAAAAAATTTGAAGTTCATAGAGTGGTAATCTGGCCCTAGATTGAATACTTTCTAACTTAGATCAAGAAATTCTTCATTCAGTAGAACTTGAAAATTTCTTCTTGTTGAATGAAAAAGGATATTAATACAATAAAATTATTTTTGTTTGATCTTATTAAAATTTTAATGACTAGTTTACTTGTCTAGAAACTTTCCCTTGGATAATTAAGTGTGGTGAATATGCAAAAATGAAATTGTGAATTAAACAACTTTTTATGTGTGTAGCTTTCATTCTTCAGAAATAGGACAATATGGAAGAGTTCATTAACAAAAAAGTAGAGACTAGCCAAAACAAATCTATTTCCAACCTTAAAATATGAAAAAAATAAACAGTTAAAAGTTGAAGTATTATAAACAACTTTTAGTTTTTAAGAATGTGGCAACTATTATAATAATATGTATGTAAGTATTTCTGTTTCTAAAAAAAATAGACCACATTTTTCTTTTTGAACTATGTGATTTACATGGAGTTTATTAGGACATATATATTACTATAAATAATTGTGAGTATGAATTTGTTCTTAAAAACCCTGATTCTTAGCATTTAGATTTTAGGTACAGTAATGCTCAGTTTTTATTTCTATAAATAGGATTAAAATTTTTTTTTTTTGGCTAGGAGAAATGTCAGTTTGTACTTAGTCATCAGAGATGAGTAATATTCTAGAAACTCTTTCTCCTAGTTTAGACTTCTTAATGTTATTTTAGTGTAATTTTTCAGCCACAGTGTATTGTATTTTAAGTGGTATGTTGAACAAAATATGTAGTAACAGCTGTTGTAGAGTCCTTTCCTATAAAAGATTACAAATGTAATAGAGTTGGATATCTTTATGTCAAACATTAAGAATTACTGGGCAATAGCAACAGACAGGAGGCTTTAAATAGCATTGTTTTAGTAGAGGATGGGGATGAGATATTAACTATCAAGTATGTTATTACCAAAATATACAGTATAGAAAGAAAAATTATGGGTCCTCTAAGCATCCTAAAATGTTATTTGGTTTCATTAAAAATTTTCAATACATTACCAAACTATTTTAATCTACCTTAAAATATACCTAAATAGATTTATCTACCAGGTGTATCAGGATGATTTCTCAGATGCATATCATAGGGAGCCCAAAGGAACTTAATAACTATGGGTTATATTATCAACTTTGGTATTTATCTCCTTTAAGCCAAGTTTCTTTACTCTTCACTGTTGCCATCCTACATTTGTGTGTGGGTTTTTTTTTATACAACATGCAAAGTATTTTCATGCATATCATTTAATCTTGCCTGTCATGTAATTGATACTCAATACTTGAGGAATAAATGAGAAGCTGCATCATCTACATATAATGGTTTTCATTTAAAGATAAAGAAGCTGAAGTACAGATGAAAACAAATGTATTGTCTTGCAATGAAAATATCGAGGTTCATATCCCATTTCTGAAATTATGTGCTCTTTGGAAAATTTCTCCTTTTGAGTCTCTGTTTCTCATGTGTAAAATGAAAATCCTTTTCTCCTTGAGGGTTATTGGGATGATTGAATAAAGTAATCTACACGAGCCCATCTGGTGTGGCTCAGTGGTTAAGGGTCAACCCTGGATCCAAGCGATTGACAGTTTGATTCCTGGTCAGGGCACATGCCCGGGTTATGGGCTTGATCCCTGGTAGAGGCTGTGTAGAAGGCAGCTGATCAGTGACGTTTCTATTTGTCTGTCCTTATCCTTTCCTCTCTCTCACTCTAAAAAAAGAATCAATAAAAACATATTTAAAAAATCATCTACATGAAAATGTTTTGAACTCTAATGCCTTATAAAAATACAAAATCAGGATTAAAAATTTTTAATTTACTACAAATTGTAAATCATCAACTTAATAGCATATTGGAAAAGAACAGTTCAATGGTTTTTTTACTGTGTCTATACCATTTCAATTCTAGAGACGCTAAGTCTATTGTAGGTCTGTATCACATTATTAATATTTATCATTATTGCAAAGCGATTGTTCTCATGAGCCCAAGACTTAAAGGTCATTTTATTCCTATAATATATTATAGAAGTTAATATGCGTGTAATATATTGTAAAAGTTAATATATTGTAGAAGACCATTGAATGAATGTTTCTTTATTTATTGATTTCAGAGAGGAAGGGAGAGGGAGAGAGAAACAGAAACATCAATGAAGAGAGAGAATCATTGATTGGCTATCCCCCACAAGCCCCCCACTAGGTATCAAGCCCACAGACTGGAATCGAACCCAGGATCCTTCAGTCTGGAGGCTGAGACTCTATCCACTGAGCAAAATGGGCCAGGGCTCTTTTTTCCCTCCAGTTGAAACCTATTTAGGTTTATAAACTACAAAAAAAAAAAGTTATGTAGTAGGTCACCAACAGTTTCATCTTATTTGCTTTAACCAGGTCTTTCCCAGAATATGGGATAAAGGTTCTGATGATAACCTTATTTATTTCCTTCATCTCTTCTTAAAAGAATATAATCTTGATTAATTATGATATTTAACCTTTATGACAAGTGTATGAAAATAAGTTACCTAATTATTGCCCTGTGACATTCTAAATCTACTAGGGCCCAGTGCATGAATTCGTGCACCTTGAAAGAAACTGTGGGCTGCGAGACTGTGGTGGGCACAGGGGCAAGTCTCAGCCTATCCTCTGCACCCCCACCAGGCCCCTCCATCCGCTGCCTCTGGTCCATGTATGCCAGCAGCCCTGCTCCCACTTGCTGATGGTGCCAGCCCTGTTTGCACCTGCTGATGGCACAGAGTGATTGGGGCTGGAGCCAGTAGCGGGTGCGAGTGGTGGCTGCTGCCCTGAATGCCCCTCAGGAGAGGGGGAGGTAGAGAAGCCTTGAGGGGTAATCAGGGCTGGCACCAGGTGCTGGCAGTGGCTGCAAGCAAGGCTGGTGCTGGCAGCAGGTGAGAGCTCTGGGTGGGACCATGGTGTGTGAGGGCAAAGGACTGGGTCCCAGGTTCGATTCCAATCGGGCATGTGCCTTGGTTGTGGACACATCCCCAATGGGGGATATGCAGGAGGCAGCTGATCGATGTTTCTCTCTCATCAATGTTTCTAGCTCTCTATCCCTCTCCCTTTCTCTCTGTAAAAAATCAAATATATATATATATATATATATATATATATATATATATATATATATATTAAAAAAGAAACTTAGGTGAATAGAACACAGAAAGTTAATATGGACTGGACTGGAACTGGAACACTCATGTAAACAGCACTGGCTCCTGGTGCAGTGCTATTTTCAGTGTTTTATGTAATGTATTTTAATGGTTCTAATTTATTAGATGAACATATGGTCCATTTGTTATATTTAGAATCTAAGTAAAATAAGACATTTTTAAAATATCTGTGTTGGGAGAAACCAAGATGGTGGCATAGGTAAACACCTAACTGCAGCCTCACACAACAATTTCAATAAAATACAACTAAAATACAAAATGGACATTACCCAGAAATACAGGATAGTCGACTGACTGGAAATTCTACAATGAGAAGTGTTCAGTATCCCCACGTGGTATAAGCCAGTGGTCGGCAAACTCAGTCAACAGAGCCAAATATCAACAGTACAACGATTGAAATTTCTTTAGAGAGCCAATTTTTTAAACTTAAACTTCTTCTAACGCCACTTCTTCAAAATAGACTTGCCCAGGCCATTGTATTTTGTGGAAGAGGCACACTCAAGGGGCCAAAGAGCTGCATGTGGCTCGGGAGCCGCAGTTTGCCGACCACGGTTTAGGCCACTATACTGGACATTTTCATCATTGAAGAAGTGCTGATATATACCATTGCTTGCATGTTCTTAAACTTCATACTAATGGTATCACACTAGTCATATTCTGGAGCTCTTTTCACTCAATAGTGTATTTGAGGTTTATCTATGATGACACACTAATTTGTGGACATTTAGGCTATTTTCTACTTTTAAATGTTAAAATAATGCTGTAGGAAATAGGGTTATGCTTATTTCTATACACACGTGTGAAGTTTCCTTAGGATATGCATTTGTTGGTTGTAATCATTTTTAACTTTATATGATGTGATAAAATATTTCCTTAAAGTAGGTATGTCAATTTAAGCTTCAACTAACAGTGTGTAAGACTTTCTTTCCTCATATCCTTGCTGAGACTTAATATTATTAGACTATCATATGTTATTTTGTTTTAATTTTTATTTCCCTGATATTTAGTGAAGATGAATAGCTTTTTATATGTTTATTGGTCATTTGAATTTCCTTTTCTGTGAATAGTCTTATCTTTTCTTTTTTTTAAAATATATATATTTTTTTGATTTAGGAGTTCTTTATAGTAATTCATTTTTGGTGATGCATTATAAAATTGTCCTATTTTTGTGGCTTTGTATTTTTACTTGTCTATGGTGTCCTGAGGCCTAAAAATTAAAAAAATTATTGTGTAAATTTTTTAGCCTTTTCCTTTAATGCTTGTACATTTTTAGGTCTTGCTTAAGCAAGTTTTTCTTATTTTGCTGCCATATGGTTCATTTCCTCCTTTTTTTTTTTTCCTAAAAGTTTTATAATTTTGCTTTCTAGATTTAGGTTTTCTCAATCTACCTGGGATTTATTTTATGAGGCAGTGATCTAATTTTCTCCATAAGTATTACTAATTTTCTATGCATCAATTTTTCAATAATTTCTCCTCTCCTCACTGATTTGTATAGCCATTTTTAATATACCAAATTGTTACATATGGATAGGTTTTCTATTCTGTGCAGTTGATTTGTTTATCTCTGTCAGTATTATGCTATCTAAATTATTAGAGCTTTATGATATGACTACAGGCCCAATGCACTAAATTCATGCAAGAGTAGGCCTTCCTACCCCTGGCTGCTGGCACCAGCTTCCCTCTGGCACCCGGGGCCCAGGCTTTTCTCCAGCAGCCAGCAGGCACCTCGGACCTGGGCTTCCCTCTCAGCCCCAGCTTTGTCCAGAAGGTTGTCCGTAAGGACACCCAGTCTAATTAGCATATTATGCTTTATTATTATAGATGATGACAGTTAGGGTAAATCATCCACCTTGTTCATCTTTTTAAAAATCATTCTGTTTTCAGTCTTTTCTCTCACATGTGAATTATAGGGTTGTACTATTAAGTTCTGTTAACAATCCTCCAGGGATTTTTATTGGAACTGAATTTAGAGAGAAATTTAGTGAGAATAGACATTTTTATGAAACTTAGTTTTCCCACCCACCAACATGGTTTATTTCCCCATTCGTTTGTGTTTCTATTTATGCCTGACAATAAAGCATGATTGCCTCTCTAGATGTTTTCTTGTGGCCTGGTGCTTTCTTGTGGATAGATATTTGACTCTTGATTTAACTTTTTTGATGTTTATGAATATATTCAGTTTTTGGTACTCTCCTTGAGTCAAATTTAGGTTACTTACACAAAATATTCCAAAAGTATTAGTGCAGTTTTAAATTTAAACGACTTCAAGAGTATAAATGCCACAGAGTTGTACAACAATTATTTGGACACTTATTTAAATTTCTTTTAAGTTTTATGGTTTTTTGAATTACAATTTATAGGTTTTCCCTCATTTTTTTTCCTTGTGCAATTTATTTGCTGAAGACATCAGCTTGTTAATCTGAAGTTTCCACTGTGTTTGCGTTTCTGAAGACCACCTCCAGTTTCAGTGACTCACTGGGAGAACTCAGGGCATTTATCAGAGAGTTGGCCTCGTGGCCATGATTTATTACAGCAAAAGGGCACAAAGCGATGTCAGGAAAGGGACAAGGCGAAGGGGGCCAAGTCCACAGGAAACCTGGCACACGCCTCTTAAGAGTCTTTTCCTAGAGGAGTCACACAGGATGTATTCAATTTCCTCAGGAATGAATTGTGACAACACATGTGAGATGCTTAAAGGGGAAGTTGACTGGAGATTCAGTGCCCAGGGTTTTTGTGTTTTTTTGTTGTTGTTTGTTTTTGTTTTATATTTTTTATTGATTTTTTTTTACAGAGAAGAAGGGAGAGGGATAGAGAGTTAGAAACATCCATGAGAGAGAAACACTGATTAGCTGCCTCTTGCACAACCCCCACTGGGGATGTGCCCGCAACCAAGGTACATGCCCTTGACCAGAATCGAACCTGGGACCTTTCAGTCCGCAGACCGAAGCTCTATCCACTGAGCCAAACTGGTTTTGGCAGCCCAGGATTTTTAATGGAGGCTCGTTACATAGGCATCCTCTGCACCCAAATCCCAGACTCTCAGAAGGAAAGAGGCACACGGAGCACTCTTATCTGTTCCTGGAGTGGTGGAACCCTACTGAAGTCCAAGTTTCCAGACACCAGCCAAGGTCCAGCCTTGCAAATGGGATATATGCCCACAACCAAGGTACATGCCCTTGACCAAACCTGGGACCCTTCAGTCTGCAGGCTGATGCTCTATCCACTGATTCAAACTGGTTAAATCTACCATAGCTTTTTTTTTTTTTTTTTTTTTTTTTTTATCCACTCATCTACTGATGGGCTATTAGGTTGTTTTCAGATCTTAGCTATTGTAACTTGCACTGTGATGAACAAAGGGGTGCATACATTCTTTTTGATTTTTTTTTTTTTTTTTGGTTTCTTAGGATATATTTCTAGAAGTGAATCCCACTAAGTATTTACAATACAATTACTCTGATCTGAAGTAACTTGAAATAATTACTCAGTGTTTTTAAGCCATCAACTTGATACATAGAGTTGTTTGTTTAATTTTACTTTCACTTTTTAGGAATTGCTTTTTAAATTCTTGATTCACCTTTGCTTTATTATTATATTAGATATTTACCTTATTTTAAAATCATATCTAGAAAAAAAATAAATTTGGAGAAGTCTAGCTTCTGCTATTCTCTCTTCTACCCTTTACTCTCCTTCCCACAGTCAGTAATTTAATTAGCTTTTGATTGATCTCCTCTTTGTTTTTGCTATGAGCCAACTATGTGTTTATATATTTATATTTTCTTTCTTAAACACATGCATACTATTCACATTGTTCTCCACCCAGCTCTTTTCATTTAATAATATTTTCTGGGAATCATACCATAATAGTATCTAAACATTCCTTATTAGGATCTGTTTTTTATCTAGTATGGGATTACCATACCATGAATGTAATGTAAGTTTGGACCCCAAAACTCTCTTTAGGTTTTACTCTTTCATGGGAAACTGTTTTGCTACCCAGAGCTTTGAGCAGAGACCCAGCTTCCTTGCTGCTTTCCTGAGCTGTGAGAAGAGTTTTTATTTTTAATATTTCTTTTAACAAAATATTTTTGATTTTAGAGAGGAAGGGAGAGAGATAGATAGAAACATCAATGATGAGAGAGAATCATTGATCAGCTGCCTTCTGCATGCCCCCTTCTGGGCATGTGCCCTGACTGCGAATTGAACCATGACCTAGTTCACAACCACTGAGCCAAACTGACCAGTCTTTTAATACTTCTTTTTATGGAATAAACACTCTTTTGATTTCCTGACCTTTTTACTCCAGTATCCCAGTTATTTCATTCTAACTCTCCTACTTGTGTGTGGGCCCCAAACCATATATTCTGTCTCTACATATGGACATTATACCTCAGCTAACTAGCTCTTGGGTCCTATTTCTGCTCTGTAGAGTTTCCTTAACTGTCATGCTGTCAGCTACTATTGTAGCTCTGGGATTGAGTTCTCTCTGTGTTTCTGAAAGTTGGGTATTTCTAAGATATGTATTAATTTTTGGTATGTGTTTTATCCAGCATTTCTATGTGTTTGGAGCAGGAATAGTTCACTTTGTCATGTTGCCAGAAGTAGATCAACAGCATTTATTTCTGTCAACCATGTTTGTCATCCCTTTTCTATAATTAGCTGGTTGAAGGAATACACACATACATTCACACATATGAAACAATTTTATAAGATATCTATCTTATAACTGAAATTATTTTATTTTCTACCAAACCTTTTACCCTTTCTTTCACTTGAAAAGATTATGATCTTCTACAGTAGTAGTTATTTTCAAGTGCTTTTCCATACATTCTCTTCCTTTTTCTCCTCTCTGTCTTGCTTATTTATTCATTTTTTTACATCTTTCTCTTAGTCAAAGAAAAACTTGTGTAGGAAACACAGGTCAATTAATCTTAGTGCTTCCTCCCAAAGGGCAATATATATAGTCACAAGGCTTTTAGACAATAACACTATAGTAAATATAGTCTTTTTAGTAAAATAGATAAAAATTACCTGAGTACAATTTGTGGATATTAGTGTAGGTTCTTTTTTTTTTTTTCTTTCTTTCTGGAAAAAGCTTTATTGTTTTCATTTGGTCCAATGCATGGAGAGGGCTTCAGGTCGTTAAAAAAATAGCTAGTAGTTTCAGGGAGAGGCTCAGGCAAAAGCCAAACATCAGGGGGATGCAGAGAGGCCCCTCAGAGGCCTCTGGGCTCCACAGGCGCCTAGTGGTGCTTGAGGGTGAGCCTTTTAAAGAGATACTCCCTCAGCTCAGCCTGGGGGCTACCAGGCTGTGGAGGTGAGTCAGGTGTTGCCCATTTTCTTGATGAGTTTTACCCTATCTCATCCCGGAAGTGGTTCTCCAGGAAGTCACAGAGAGGAGGGTCTGTGCAGATAGAACTCAGGGCCTGCAGCTCTACAAGGGCCTGTTCAGGTTCCTCTGCAAGGTCAGGGCAGCGTCCATGGCATCCTGAGTGTTGCCTACTTATCTTGGGAGGCTTCAGCGTCCTGGAAGAAAATGCGGCCACCATGCTTGTGCAACTTTAAGTGATGCTCTGCACCTTCATGCTTCTCTGCCAACTCTTGGAAGAAGTGGCCCATGCCCTCAAGAGCCACATTTTTGGGGTGAAACAGAAGCCCAGAGAGAGGTAGGTGTGGGAGGCCTGCAGATGCCCGGGGGCCAGGGGGTTACTGCAGCCTCCACCTCGGGATAATTCTGATGACTTTGGGAGCTCATGGCTGTTCGGCAATAAGGAGTGAAGGTAGAAAACTGGTGTGCTGGCTGGTCTCAGAGCTGGTTCTGAAGGTGGAGACAAGATATGATGCTGTGGAGTGGTCAGAGGCTGTCCCTGGCTCTGTTCTGTCCAAACACTGTTGAAGCAGGAGACAGATCCGGGACCGCTGAGGGCATGCTAGATTCTTGATTTAGGATATATTTTTGTCTTTGAAGAGCCCTTATCCAATGACATTCATTTCTGTTTGGATTTACGATGTTTGTTTCACTTGTACTCCCCTTTGTGCAGGGCAGGCGTTTCATTAGAACTGTACCTGCTAATTGCATGCCACCTAAAGGAACTTTTGTATTTCATATATTTTAGGTAGATCTTTTGCTATGCATTTTTTCAAGTTAAAATATGGAGGCAATATTTATATATAGTAAATAGCTTAGAAATATGTAAGACATAATTAAATCTACAGATTTCTTAAAGAGATCTGTAGCTTTGGAAAAATTCTCCTTTTTCCAAGATACATTTACTTGTAACTTTAAAATTTTTAAAAAATTATGAAAAAAATTGTTTTAACCGTTTTGAGTTTCTTAAGTGATTAAAATTAATAGCAATTTCATTCCTACTTGTTTTTGTTAGCTTTTAACTCATATTATATATAATATTTTAACCAGAGAGAAAAGTAATACAAGAAAGAGTATTAAATCTTTCTTTGGACTACTTTGATTGGCTCCAAGGGAAGTTAATTTTCAGGATAGTTCAAAGATATAATTATTATGATTTTCTTGCTATAAATTATTTTTAAAGAAACTTCGAAGCATACTTCTTCATTTATTTTTAAAAAGAGCACAGAAAATTTAAGTGCAAAAATGGCATACATGCCATTGAAAGCTGCGCATTGTTTATCAAACTTAAAAGTGAAATGTTTTTCCCTACTGGATTGGCTCAGTGCTTGACCTATGCACCCAGAGGTCACAGTTCAATTTTGGTCAGGGCACATGCCCGATTGTGGGCTCGGTCCCCAGTGGGGAGGAGGTAGCCAATCAATGATTCTCTCTCACCATTGATGTTTCTATCTCTCCCTTTCCCTTACTCTGAAATCAATTAAATAAAGGTGAAATGTTTTCCTATTATACCTTGATTCTAATTATGAGCGATCATGCAGTGTAGCTATTTACTGACATGTTTAGTGAAAATGTGAGGAAGGTGGTAAAGCTAATGAAAATCTTTTATTTTTTTATTCCTTGCCCGAAGATAACATATGTTTTACAAATTTTCTTTTTAGCGAGAGGGGAAGAAAGAGAGAGAGAGGGAGCGAGGGAGGGAGGGGAGGAGGGAGGGAGAGAGAGAGAAACATCAGTGTATGGGAGAAACATCAGTGTATGGGAGAAACATCAGTGTATGGGAGAAACATCAATCCATTGCCTCCTGTACATGCCCCTACTGGAGATCAAACCTGCAACCTATGTATGTGTCCTGACATGAAATTGAACTGGCAATCTTTTGGTGCACAGGATGATGCTCCAACTAACTTACCCACATCAGCTAGGGTGAATGAAATCTTAATGTGGAATTTTCCTGATATTTTGGGCTATGATATTTGTTACATTTATGATGTCACCTCTGACAAAGTTACATCAACTTAGATTTATAAATATGTATATATAAATGTATATACATTTGAGTATAGTATATATACATTTAAATATGAGTTTATAGGTGGAGACAATAAAATACACATCAAAATTAATAAGTATAAACAGTGTTGCTCTGGCTGGGTGGTTCAGTTGGTTGGAGCATTGTTCTATGCACTGAAGGCTGAAGGATTGATCCCAGTCAGGGTGCATGTGGGAGGCAACCAATGGATGTCTCTCTCTCTCTCTCTCTCTCTCTCTCTCTCTCTCTCTCTCTCTTTCTCTCTCTCTCTCTCTCTCCCTCTCTCTCTCTCTTCTTTCCTCTCTCTCAAATCAATTAATCCATATCCTTGGGTGAGGATTAAAAATATAGTAAATAAAGCAGTGTTCAACAAGATAACAGTTGAAGGCCCTATAGTTGTCACTGTTCCACAGTGATGTGAAACTAAGAGAGAAAGCTCAATTTTTCCTCTAGTTGAATTTTTCAAAGTAGGATCTTTTACCCATATTTTTTTAAATAGGAGCATGTCTTTGCTCAGATCTTGCAAACCAATGAGTTGAAGATTGACAGGTTGGTGAAGAGAACACAACTTTATATTTGGTTTCAGGGAACTGGAGTTTTAATTACAGCTCTGGTGATGAGGGAAGTGGGAAGGTTTGCATTTCACACAGCAACTCAAACAAATACAGCATAATATCTCCATTGCTTCCAAGTCATTTCCTGCTTCATCATTGTTCACGCACATCCTACACTTTGCATTAATAAAACCTGGGTTTTTGAGTTATCTGGTATCTACCACAGTCTATGGGAATGACTAAAGTTACTGCTAATCACTGAAGCATGTGAAACAATACCTTTTTAGAAAAGCACTCTATTGAATGTATTAAAAATTTAAGAAAGGGCTACATGTTAGAAGTCTATTTCAGAGTCATTGAATATTTTCTCATGTAGTATGTAAACAGCCTTATTGAAAATCTGTACCATTTAGTGTAGATATGTGTTTTTACAGTAAAGAGGAAGCTAACTAAAGCAAACACTTAGAAAGTGACCCACATACCTGCATGTAATATATATATATATATATATATATATATATTTTATTTTTTTATTTTTTATTTTTATTTTTTTTTTCTGTCAAGGGAGTTGACTGTCTCCTTATCATGTACCCAGGAATCTTGAATCCTATAAAAGGATCAGAATTAGGAAACAAGTTATTGTGCTTTGAGGTACCAAAGATAAATATTCAGTTAACAAAACAAACGAGAAAAATATCACAAAAGTCAGGGTGTGTAAATTAATAATTTTTATTAATCCTGGGAACAATTACTCTATATGGCAAAGCCAGGAAGACTAAAAAATCACCTTATATTTCTATTTTTAACTTATGAAAAGATAAATGTAGAAAACGTATTTACCTATTCAATGGAGCAAATAGTTTCCATAATGCATATATTAGAAGAAGATGCCTAACTATTTCAGAATACTCAAGGTGGGGAGACATAGTAGAGAGAGGAGAAAATAGCCAAAGTAATGAATAAAAGCAATTCTGACAAAGAGGTGGGGGTTCTTTCTACAAGGGCCAACCCGTACCATGTTTTCAATTCTGACTTTTTCTTTTTGTTGTTATGATAACTTAAACAACTTTTTAAATTTAATTCATTGGGGTGACATTGGTTAATAAGATTATCCAGAGTTTAAGTATACAATTCTATAATACCTCATCTGTATATTACCCCAAATCAAGTTTCCTTTTGTCCAATTCTGATTCCTTAAATAGATTTCTTGCAAAGTGTATTTTCCCTGGATTCTAGAATTTATAGGATGGGCTTAGCTAGCATTAACAACACAGCAGTTTATTTTCCTCATAGACAAACCTGCTTGATCAAAGCAAGACATAAACAGGATGCTTTGCTAATTATTACGTAAAGACAAAGATGAAATATGGGTTTTGGTGCTTATTTCATATTACTGTCTATGAATGAGTAAAGGAATTTAGAGTTTCTTTTTCTTTGTTTCACTTTGATTTTATTAACTTTTGGGGATACCTAATAATATTTAAAAAATGGATATTTAGTCTTAGAGAAATAATTCATTTTTTTCTCCTAGTCTTTTAGCATGTGGATATTGAGTTTTCCTTTTTTTCTATTCAGATCATGTGCACAATGTTTAGCAATAATACTATCTATATTCTACAATAGTTTTTAGAATTGTATACTGTACTTAGTTTATAATATCCAAAAAATATTATTTTTCTGGTTTTAATGTTGTAAAATACATCCAGAAAAATTGATTGAGGAGAACATTTCCAAAATAATTTCTAATTAAGTAGTGTTTTTATTTTCTCTTAAATAAGTTTTTCTTAAATAAAATTATGTAAATTTATTTTTTCTTAAAAGTTAAATGTCCAAAATATCTATATTTGTACATACAAATATATCTTAGTACAAAATTTCATTATAGTACATGTAGTTATATGTTAAAGATTGATAACATTGAGAATAAATGATTATTTCCAAATAGAATAAAAGGGTAGGTATTAGGAGCCTTAATTTAATCTCCATTACGTGGTCTTGAGCAGGTCTAGGTTCTCCTGTCTCTTGGTGAAAAGTCTGTAAACATTTACATTTCATTATAGAAATTGTGCACTTTTAAGGCTCACATGTTAGAATTTTGAAGAGGTTCTCACTCTTTTGTATACACACAGACAATACATACAAACCCGATTTGTTTATCCATTTATCCACTGATAAGCATTTGGGCTCTTTCTATCTTTTGGCTACTGTGAATAATGCTACTATAAACACGCATGTACAAGTTTCTGTGTGGACATATGTTCTCATTCCTCTTAGGTATATGCCTATGAGCAGAATTTCTGAGTCATATTGTAATTCTGTGTTTAACTTTTTGAGGAATATCCAACTTGTTTGTTTTCCACAGCAGTTGTACCATTTTACATGCCTACCAGTGATGTACAAGGGTTCCTATTTTTCCTGTATCCTTGCCCATAATTATTTTTTGATTTACACTTTCTTAGTGGATGAGAAGTGTTTTCTTCTTGTGCATTTTCTTAAATATCAATGAAGCTGAAATCTTTTAATGTGCTTTTTGGCTATATATAATCTTTGGAGGAATGTCTATTCAAGTGTTTTGCCCATTTTTTTATTTGGGTTGTCTATTTGTTGAGTTGTCAGGGTTCTTTCTATATTCTGAATATTGATCTCTTATCAGGTATATGACTGGAAAATATTTTCTTCCATTCTCTAGCTTGTTCCTTCACATTCTTGATAATGTTCTTTAATGTACAAAAGATTTTAATTATGAAGTCCAGTTTGTCTATTTTGACTTTTATTGCTCATGCTTTTGGTGTCATATCTAAGAATTCATTGCCAAATCTGACATTAAAATTACTTCTATGTTTTCTTCTGTCAGTTTTTTAATCTCCTGAATTTAAGCCATTAACTTATCTTAAATTAATATTATATAAGAAGTAAGATACATATTAAACTTACCCTAGTAATTATTTGTATGTGGTTATCTATTTGCTCCTACATTTGTTGAAGAAATGCTTATTTCCTTGCTGAATGATCTTGTCAAAAATCAAGGTAATAGATTTGGCTTATTTCTGGACTCTCAATTCTATTCTGTTGGTCTATATATCTATCTTAATGCCAGTATAACACTGTTTTGGTTACTGAAGCTTTGTATTAAGTTTTAAAATGGGAAAAGCATGTCTTCCAATTGTGTTTTACTTTTTCATTATTGTTTTGGCTATTCTTGAAATTCCATGTAAATTTAAAGAACTATAATTCACTTTGTGGAGTATTGTTATCTTAATATTAAGTCTTCAGTTCATGAACATGCAATACATTTCCAGTTACTTGGGTCTTTTTAAATTTCTTTCAGCCATGTTTTGTAGTTTTCAACAGATGTTTTTCAACTTCTTGGTTAAATTTATTCCTTGGCATTTTATTTATTTATTGCGAATGACATTGTTTTTTTAATTTAATCTTCAGATTGTTTATTGCTGCTGTAAAAACAACTGACTTGTGTGTGTTGATCTTCTACTCTACAGCTTCACTGAATTCACTTTTTAGTTCTAGTAGTTTTGTGTGGATTCCACAGGATTTTGTATATATGGAATTATGTTACCTACAAATATAGTTTTTCTTCTTTCTACTCCTAAAAAGCATCATCAATTTTTATATTTTTCTTGACAAATTGCTCTGGCTAGAACTTCCTACAGTGTTATCCGAGGTCAAAATGGACATTCTTGTCTTGTTGACTTAGGGAAAGCTTTTATTCTCTCACTATTGAGTATAATGCTAACTGTGAGTTTTTCATAAATACCTTTTATCACGTTCTATCTTGTTTGTGAGTGTTAATATCACGAGCGGGTGTGAAATGCTCCTTCTGAATGTATTGAGATGATCATGTAGTTCTTTGCTTCATTCTGTATAGTGGTATGTTTTACAATGATTGATTTTCATATGTTGATCAACTATTTGTTCCTGAGTTAAATGCCACGTGGACATAGTGTATAATTTTTTAAAATGTTGGATTTGCTTTGGTGGTATTTTATTGAGGAATTTTGTGTATATATTCTTAAGAGATATTGGTCTGTACTTTTCTTGTGATAGCTGTTCGTCTTTGACATCAGGTTAATGGTGACCGCATAAAATGTATTATAAAGTGTACCTTCTCTGTGATGTCTACTTTTACCACTCTTATTCAATGTAGTACTGGAAGTCCTAGCTACAGCAATCAGATAAGAAGAATTAAAAAACATCCAAATTGGAAAAGAGGAAGTAAAGCTGTCATTATTCCCAGATGATATGACATTGTACATAGAAATCCATGAAGACTTAACAAAAAAAAACTAGTAGATCTAATAAATGAATTCAACAAAGTAGCAGGATACAAAATTGATATCTAGAAGTTGGTAGCATTTTTATATACCAGTAATAAACTCTCAGAAATAGAAACTAAGAAAACAATCCATTTACTATTCTAACAACAACAAAAAAAAGGTTCTTAGGAATAAACTTAACCAAGGAGGTAAAGTTTTGAAAAACTTTAGAACATTGAAGAAAGAAATTGAGGAAGATACAAACAAGTGGAAGCTTATACCGTGTTCATGGAATGAAAGAATTCACATCATTAAAGTGTCCATACTACCCAAAGCAATCTATAGACTCAACACAATTCCTATTAAAATACCAATGGCATATTTCACAGATCTGGAACAAATATTCCAAAAAATTTATACGGATCCCCACCCCCCCAAAAAAAGACCCTGATTAGCCTCAGCAATTTTGAGAAAGGAGAGCAAAGTTGGAGGGATCATAATACCTGATAACAAAGTATACTTCAAGGCCTTTGTAATCAAAACAGCCTGGTACTGGCATAAGAATAGGCATATAGATCATTGAAATAGAACAGACAACCTAGAAATCAACCCACATCCCTAGGGTCAATTAATATTTGACAAAGAAAAGCAAGACCATGCAAAGGAGAAAAAATAGTCTCTTTAATAAGTAGTGTTGGGAAAACTGTTTCAGTTTATGCAACATAAAGAAACTATCCAATAACTCGCACCATAACAAGAATAAACTCAAAATGGGTAAAATACTGAAATGTAAGTTACAAAACAACAAATGTAAGTTTTTGTCTATTAAGTGCAATGTTCCTCTTAAGTGCAAAGAGTTCCTACAAGCTCGTTAATTGTTTTGGTGGAGGGACTGATTCTAGAGCTTCATCCCTTGCCATCTTCCATGGTGCTTTTCCCTTTGGACAATACGTTTTATGGTTGCCCATTTGTAATGAATGACAGGGGCAAGAGAAATAGGTACACACAAGTTCTCACACAACATATAAACCATGGGGATTATCAATAAATATTTATTGACTGCTGAAAGAGTATAAGCTGTCAGGTGAATGCTATAAGTTTTTTTTCTAGTTTCAGCTCAATATTCTTCCTGTTTTTTAAGGTAGTTTTTATAGTAGCCCAACATTGGTACACTAAATGCCTCTGTTGGAAGGGGTGACATGCCACATTGATTTTTCATCCTGAGTTTAGATCCAGATTGTCATTATAACGTGGGACCTGAAAGGTGGAGTTTGTGGAACAGCCTTATCTCTTACTGCTGACAGGGGTGCCATTTGCCTGTCTTTCTCCTTGCTCCCCCTTTCCAAGCCTGTGGGTGGGTCATGAACAATTGCTTCATGACTGTGTGCAGTCTGCAGACCTTATGTTGTGTAGGCCTGCTGTAGACAATGCTCTTTAATTGGGCAGAAAAGTTGCTGCATTGGCTTCTCTCCCATTTAAAAAAGCTGAGTACACGCTGTTACCGCAGCATTTCCAGGCTATGCCAGCTCGAGGAGCAAGATCCTAGGATTAAAAATCAGACTAGGGGCTCCACATGGTGATAAATAGCACTATTGAGTCTGATTATTTTATAACTGTAAGGAGGTGCTTTTTTGAACGTGGTTTAATATGCATTTACTCATTCTGGAAATTCACTAGATTTTAACTGCTTTTAAAGTCCCACTTAAGATGATTTTCATTAAAGATTTTGGTAAGTACTCAGAAAAGAACAATAGAGTACATTTGGGAAAAATGCTTTCAATGAGAGATCTTGGGTTGATTGACTGACTCTCTCTCACACATACTCAGAATGCTACAGGTGATAGAAAATTTAATCTCTTAAAAGTGTGAGTGAATAAAAATGGAAACCTGGGAGTGACCTGTTTTTCTTTGATCTATATTAAATGTGAATAAATCAGTTTTGGTGAAATTAAGTAAAATCATTTCCTTTTTCTATAAGTAATCACATTTTATGGTTGAATATTAAACTCTGGAAAAAGGGGCAGTTGTGATGGAACTATCAAAATATAAGCTATGTCATATGAAAGGATTGCTTTTAGTATGTTGATAGTATAAAAAATTCTTTAAAAATCTTTTCCTTATAATTAAAATGTCTAAATTATAATCATCTATGAAGAAACAAATAGTTTTAATCTATTCCATGGTTCTCCATGTGATGTTAATGCTATGTACATTAGTATTGATGCTTGAGTTTAATATTACTTTCACTAGCATTAAAATTGCTAACTCCATAGCTTTGGTAATGCATATTTGAATATTTAATCATGTTGCTATAAACAGCTTCTCTAATGCTACATTTTCAGCGAATATGATGGGCCTTCTGTTAGTGCTGGCGTTTAAGCCATCTTGCTTTCTATTTTCCTGTTGTATATACAAAGCAAAGTATTCCCACCTGAGATTTCCCCAAAGTTTCACTTTGGAAACAGAACATGATTTGAAAGATGTTTTCTGTTGCATGTTGCTCAAATCAGGTTTTGCTTTGAATCAAGCCAAATGATGAAAACATAGTTCAGTCTTCTTTCCAGCAGAATGCAATTACCTCTAAGGCCTATACTAAAAAGACCAACTAATTGAGAACACTTGTCTTTGTTTTCAGTTAGCAAATATTTTTTATTAAGAATGCCCATTTTTTTTTGAAATTCAAAAAGATGGGTTTATTTTTAATGAACTTAAGAGTTGGAAGCTCTGAAAAGTAAAGCAGGTTATCTTCCTCCTCAAGGGGACATATACTAATGCTATGCTCGTGTGAAGTAACACCGAGATACCATAAGCAAACAGTAGATGATTCATGTCAGATGGTTCTCCAATAATGTTAGGGGGTTGGGGGGGGGGAAGCAGCTGATGTATGGGATATTGAAGGCAGATTAAGTTGTTAATGTATATTAGTATATTCTTAATTTCCTTTTAATTGAAAAAGACATATTGACTTTAATTAGAACCATTTCACAGGAACTGTCAATTAGCACATGTCAAACTAGTTAATTCAGAACAGAATTCTTTTAATTAGGGTCTGCTTTCCTTTAACTATGGGGCCAATGAAATCAGCCTTTCCTTATCTCGATTTTAAATGTCTCTAAGACATATAATACAAATGTAGACTCTTATCTATTATTAGAAGCACATATGGATAACATTAAAATGATGATGCTGGCATTGTTCATGCAGCACAAATCAGGGTCCCTTTATGACTGTTAGGAAAAAAATGGCTTTGAACAAAGACTATTTTAAATACCAGATTTATCCTCCTTTAAAGAGACTGCAAAATTTATGACATGCATGTTCACATTTAAAGTATTATTTAATACGTCTGCTCAAATAAATGGGCCTATTCAAACGTTTTGTGTGTTCTATCAGCTGAAGACACATAAAACATTGTCAAGCCATACAGCAACATTTTTTTCCTTAAATGAACTGTAATCAAAAAGGGAAAACAGATTGAATGATGATTTTTTTTTTTTTGCACAACATAAAAATAGCATTAACTTTCATTGCACCCAAAGATTTAATACTACAGTTGATACAGTGACTAAGTCACTAGTAGTGGGCTAATGTGATCTTAGTAATCAGACAGTGTAAAATCTGAAACTTAGCTCTTGCTTAATGTACTGATGTGGAATTGTAGCTTTTAAGGTGCAGTTGGTATAAGGACGGACACATACAGTGAGCTTGGGGGCGGGGCTATAGGGTTTTCACCTACAAATAGGTATGCTCAGAATTAAGAGAAGATTTTAAGTGAGATGTAAAGGGAGAATTAATGTGAAATCTAGCCTACTTCATTATGTGAGGTTTAGCCACTGTTTTACTGAGTTATAGCAAGCAAGTATTCTGAAATTCAATAAAAGGAATATTTAATAAGCTAAACTCTGGATTCCATGGGAATTATCTAGAGACATGTTTTATGTACTCTGATAGTGTTCAGTTCTAAAGTGTGCTGCACTATGACTGTCAGTGGCTGCATTTGTGCCAGTTGAACTACATGAAGAATTGTAGCAACCTTTTAATCTTTTAATTTTCTCTAACATAGGCAAAACAACAAGGGCAACAAACAAACAGATGGAAAAACACACAACCAAAAGCTCCTTTGTTTTTCTTCCAGAGTTGACCTTTCTCTTCTGAACTATGTCTAGGGGTGCTTTTGCTCTCTACTTTGTGTTTGAGAAGCACAACCTGTATTCAGCATGTCTATATACATATATATATTTTAATCTTCACCCAAGGCTATTTTTTCCACTGATTTCTAGAGACTAGAAGGGAGGGAGGAGAGGGAGAAAGAAGGGGTGGAGAGAGAGAGACAGAGAAAAAAAACACCCCATTGATGTGAGAGAGACACTTTTATTAGTTGCTTCCACACTATCTCCTACTGGGGCTGGGGAACCTGCAACGGAGGTATGCGCCCTTAACTGGGAATTGAACCGGCAACCCTCTGGTACACAGGACAATGCTCTAACCATTGAGAAAACTAGTCAGGGTAGCATGTCCATATTTTATTTAGTTCTATAGGTTTTAACATTTTTGGTCATATAATCTCTGATGAAAAATATGGATTCTCTTCCCAGAAAAATCCACATAGGCATACATTTACTAAAATGTTCAGGATGGGAAATCTTAAAAAAAATAATTTGACTCAGACTGCTGAAAAATATATGCTCAGCTTGATATGAGTTACTACTTGCAATGCTTTAGCCACTATGCTTGGTTCTGGGGATATAACAATGAGTGGAAATGATCAACTTTAGCATCTGAGTCACTGTGACAAATAATTAACAAGTTTTCAGAAATTATTATGTGATTTATAAAAATTTTAATCTCTGAACTGGTTAAAGTTTGATCTATATTAAAACTCTTGTACAAGTTATAAATGTGACAAGATTGACAATTTTACATAAAAATTTCCTGAAAAATATAATTATTGAAACATTAAAGGAGTTTAATTTTATAAATGTAACTTAACAGATTTTATTAATCAATTTTTATCTATAATTCTGTTTTGGCTAATAATCTCAGGTATTAACTAATATAATAATTTTGATTAATCTCTTAGTTCTTTTTATTTAAATTATATAATTTATAATTATTTATAAAGATGACATAGGAATCCTATATAATAAAAGAGGTAATATGCAAATTGTCCATCACTCCAACACACACGGCCACCCCCATGTGGACACAAGAGGGCCAGCAGGGGAGGGCAGTTGGGGACAAATCAGGCCTGCAGGGGAGGACAGTTAGGAGAGACCCAGGCCAGCAAGGGAGGACAATTAGGGGTGACCAGGCCAGCAGGAGAGAGCAGTTAGGGGCATCAGGCTGGCAGGAGGGCAGTTAGGGGCAAGCAGGCCTGCAAGGAAGGACAGTTAGGAATAACCAGGCTTTCAGGGGAGGGCAGTTAGGAGCAATCAGCGGCAGGGGAGGGAAGTTAGGGGTGACCATGCCTGCAGGGGAGGGCAGTTGGGGGTCACCAGGCCAGCAGGGGAGGGCAGAGGGGCAATTGGGCCAGGAGGGAAACAGTTAGCTGTTGATCAGGCAGGCAGGGGAGTGGATAGGGGGTAATCAGGCTGACAGGCAGAAGCAGTTAGGGGCAATCAGGCAGGCAGGCAGGCAGACAGGCGAGTGGTTGGGAGCCAGCAGTCCCGGATTGTGAGAGGGATGTCCCAGATTAGAGAGGGTGCAGGATGGGCTGAGGGACACCCCCCTCCTGTGCATTAATTTTGTGTACTGGCCCTCTAGTAATAATATATTTTTTATAAATTAGTCTCATTTTAAACTCAAACTGTGCCCATAATCTTCAGTGTGGGGGGGTGGTCGTAATTAATTTCTTGATTGTCCATAAATAGGTTATCTTTACTATGCCAGGGTTTTAAATTTGAACAGTGACTGAGTGAGATCTGCTTTTCACAAATTAACATATCCAAACTCCATTATTCCACCACATAGTGTTAATTCCTTTGTATCTTAAAAGGGGTAGTGTGTGTGTGTGTGTGTGTGTGTGTGTGTAGTCTTTATGAGTACACTAAAGCATTGTTAAATACAGTTTTATCTAAGCACCAGTGGCCCAGTGCATGTAATTCATGCACAGGAGGGGTGTCCCTCAGCCCAGCCTGCACTCTCTCTAATCTGGGACCCCTTGGGGGATCAGGCTTAAACTGGCAGTCAGACATCTCTTTTGCAATCTGAGACTGTTGGCTCCTAACCACTCACCTGCCTGCCTGCCTGATCACCCCTACCCACTCTGCCTGCTGTCCTGCTTGCTCCCAACTGCCCCACCCTACAGGCCTGATAGCCTTCAACTGCCTCTCTTTCTGGCCTGCTCACTTCCAACTGCCCCACACTGCTGGCCTGCTTGCCCCCAACTGCCCCCCAAGCTGGCCTGATCATCTCCAACTGCCCTCCCGTCTTGGCCTGATCATCCCTAACCGCCTCTGCCTCGGCCCTACCACCATGGCTTTGTCTGGAAGGACATCCAGAAGGCCTCCTGGTCTAATTAGCATATTACCCTTTTATTAGTATAGATACTTATATACTTTAGTGTGTGTGTTTTAATCCCAGTTGGTCCTTGATTGTCTGTAGCACTTTAAATGTATTTCTCTATTTTAATTTATTGAATGTCGACCATTGGTACATTTACCAGCAAAAAATTTTTTTATTTGAAAATTTATAGGACACATGAGCCTTAACTTGGTTTAATCATCTTGATGGTATAGATGGTGTAGGTTTTATATATTGATAAAAATAGGTTTTTAGATAATATGTTTGTGAATGAAAACCACTGTTATTTAATTCTGATGACAGATTAAATTATTAGGAGCTATGATTTCAAGTAGTTTTATCCAAATAGGAAAACTCTAGAAATCACTGTAGTGCTTCATTTAAAAGGAAGTAACTTTCAGATTAATTTTTTAATTGTTTGATTTTAAGAGTTAAAATAGAAAATTGTAAAATTATTGTATCCAGTCCTAGATCTTTAACCAATATAGTATTGAGTTTTTTAGGGACTACATACCACACTCTGAGCATGGTATTGCTGTTTATTCTGTGTAGAATTAACCATCCCCATTCCTTCCCCCCCTTTTTTTTTACCTAATGATCAACAGTTATCTAATATTAATATTATAATTTGGTAAGTATTTATTATCTTAAGTAATACTGTGTTTAGCTTTTGGAAGTGACAGGGAGATACCTATTGATACTTATTTGTTTCTATTTTTATTTTTGTTGGTTGTCTCAGGTTAGTTTGGTTCGATACCACAAGTATTTATTAATACCTATTAATTCCAGAAACAGTTAATATTAGACATTATCCTGTTGAACAATAGTTAAAACATTTATTTGTCTTTCTTTTAACTATGAGGAATCTGTTAAAAACTATTTAATCTAGTAGTTTTTGTGTGGAGTCTTTCAAGTTTTCTATGTACAATATCATGTCATCTGCAAATAACTTTACTTTCTCCTTTACAATTTGGATGCTTTTTATCTCTTGTTGTCTGATCGCTGTAGCTAGGACTTCCAGCACAATGTTGACATTCCTGCCTTGTTCCTAACTTTAAGTGAAAGGTCTTTTGACTATTGAGTATGATGTTGGCTGTAGGTTTGTCATATATGGCCTTAATTATATTGAGGTATTATATGATCCCTCTATTATCACTTTGCTGAGAGTTTTTATCATGAATGGGTGCTGGATAATATAGAACCTTTTTTCCTGCATCCATTGATATGATCATGTGATTTTTATCCTTCATTTTGTTTATGTGCTGTATCACACTTGGTTTGTGAATATTGTACCAGCTTTGCAACCCCAGAATAAATCCCACTTGGTCATGTTTTATGATCTTTTAAATGTGTTGCTGGATCTGATTTGCTAATATTTTGTTGAGAATTTCAGCATTTATGTTCATCAGGGATATTGGCCTATAATTTTCTTTCTTTGTCATGTCTGCATCTGGTTTTGGAATTAGGGTAATGCTGGCCTTGTAAAAAGAATTTTAAAGTCTTTCTTCATTTTGAAATTTTTGAAATAGTTTGAGGAGGAAAGGTGCTATTTCTTCTTCGGATGTTTGATAAAATTCACCCGTGAAGCTACTTGGTCCAGGACTTTTGTTTGGTGGGAGCTTTTTGATCACTGCTTCCATTTCATTTGTTGTTATTGGTCTGTTCAGGTTTTCTGATTCTCCTGATTCAGTTTTGGAAGGTTGTATATTTCTAGGAATTTGTCCATTATGCCCAGTTTGTCTAGTTTCTTGGCATATAATTGTTCATAGTATTTTCTTATAATCCTTTGTTTTTTCTGTGATGTCAGTGTTAACTTCATCTCTTTTGTTTCTGGTTTTATTTATTTGGGTCCTGTTTCTTTGTTTCTTGATGGACTCATTAGCTAATGAATCTAGCTAAAGGTTCATTAGTCTGTTTTTTTGTTTCATAGAACCAGCACTTGGCTTCATTGATCTGTTGCATTATTATTATTATTATTATTATTATTATTATTAGTCTCTATGTTATTTGTTTCTGCTCTCATCTTTATTATTCCCTTCCTTCTACATACTCTGGGCTTTTGTTGTTGTTGTTTTTCTAGTTCTTTTAGGTGAGATTTTTCTTGCTTCTTGTGTCAGACATGAAATACCATGAACTCTCCTCTCAGGACTGCTTTTGCTGTGTCCAATAGATTTTCATTTGTTTCCAGGTAAATTTTTATTTCTTCCTTTTTCTCATTTTTAATCCATTTTTGCTTAACTAGAGGCCCAATGTATAAATTCTTGCAAGGCCCAAATTCGTGCAAGGACCTTGGCTCTGACCCCTGCTTGCTACCTCAGGCAGGGGCCTCTGTCGTCTCTGCCATGCTCCCCATCTGCTGTGGCTTTGTCTGGAAGGAAGGACGTTTGGAAGGATATCCGTTCTAACTAGCATATCACACTTTCATTATTATAGGTAACATGCTAGATAGCCTCCATGCGTTTGAATGTTTTGAGTTTTTTATTTTGTTTATTTACTTATTTAATTCTTTATTGTCGAAAGTATTACATATGTGTCATTTTCCTGTAATTGACCTCAGCCAACCTCTCCCACCCCTCTCCAGTTGAGTTTTTAAATTGTAGTTGATTTCTAATTTCATGCCATTGTGATCCAAGAAGATGCTTGATATGATTTGTATTCTTGAATTCGTAGGGACTTATTTTGTATCCTAACATGTGCACTTGAGAAGAATGTATATTCTGCTGCTTTCGGATGAAATGTTTTGTAAATATCTATTAAATCCATCTGATCTAGTATATCATTTAAGGTCTAGAAGATCTATCCAGTGATGTCAGTGGAGTTGTAAAGTCCCTTATTATGACTGTATTGCTGTTGATCTCTCCCTTAAAGCACACCAATAATTTAAAAAATATATATATTTAGGTGCTCCTATATTGGGTGCATATACATTTCCCAGGGTTCTATCTTCTTGTTGGATTGATCCTTTAGTATTATATACTGTCCTTTGTCTCTTTTATGGCCTTTGTCTTGAAGTCTGTTTTGTCAGATATAAGTATTGCTACCCCAGCTTTTTTTTTTTTTCATTTCCATTTGCATGGAATATTTTTTCCCATCCCTTCACTTTTTTTTTGGCAAATTGATTCTTTTTTAACTGATTCAATTTGGTACTAATTTAGAAAGAGGCCGAGTAACACTCTAATGACTCATGTGAAATTGCCTGTAATTTATAAAAAGATAGCTTTTAATTTAAAAGTAATGTTCAAAGTAATATTTGGTATAAGTGGTAACTGGTTTGCCAATTTGACATAATCTTATCTTGATTTTTGTTTGTATTATAAAGTCTCTTCTGGGCTAATTTCTGTAGTAACTTTTTATCGGAACATGAGATTCTTCTAATGTGCAATTAAAGTCTTTGCATTATTGGCAATATATTTTATAGAGAAACTTAGGGGTAAAAATCAGCTCATTTTATTTTGTAGTAAAATCAGAAATAGGGAAAATATGCTAACATGATAATATCTAATGAGGGAAATGTTCCATGCAGATGTCTGTTTTTCTATTAATCCCTAAAATAATTGTATGCTTTTATTTATATGAGTAACATAAGATACAAATATGTTATTAGGGATATATCCACTTCTAAAAAAGTTAAACACCATATGAGTTTAGAATTTTAACAAATTGTTTTAAAAGTGATTTAAATCTTTAGATAATGTAAGATTTGAGATTTCAACAAAGATATAATATCTATGTATGCTCCTTCTGAGAGTTATTTAGATATTTTTTTTCTTGTTCATCTGCATTTAATACAGCTTTTAACATAAGGGAATGAGAACTGGGTGTTGAAGGATGAATCTTTTATGGGTACAGAGAAATATTTTCCTTAGTTATTTTTGAAGTCTCCATCTAGGCACACTGGTAATTTTATTTTTATTATAGTATGTAGATAATAGGGTCATATGTTCTCAAGCTATCAGAGAGGGCATGCTAAAGGAAAAGAGAAAACATATTTTTTGTTTTTGCTGTTGTCATTAGGAATTTTCATATTTTCTTTGTACATTGGGCACCTTTTCATGTTTATTGTACTATGCTGATAGTAATGTCAGATTTCATTAAGCCAACACCAAGTTAGTGAACATGAAAAGCAGAATATTTTGCTATTAGTATTGTTCTAGATTTTTGTCCTTTAAGTACTTACTTTTTATGGGTTATAATTTATTTTACAATGTGAATTCTTTAGGAAGATGCACTAGTATTTTGTTTTAAGCTACATTAGGCTGCTAACATAAATTTGGACCTATCCCTTCATTATTAGTAAATATGTTGCGGAACTAATACAAATGATTACTAGCAGTTCTTACATTCTGTACTTTCCCATTTTATACTGCATACTAGAGGCCCATTGCATGATATTTGTGCAAGAATAGGCCTTCCTTCCACTGGCTTCCCTTCCAGCTTCCTGGGATCCTTGCTTTTGTCCAGAGCACTGCCCCTGTAGCTCCTTCCTCCCACCTCCCCCTCATAGCAGGCGTCTGGCCCCTCTCGACGGCTCTGTGCCTGCATATGCAAGTTAACCCACCATCTTTGTTGGGTTAATTTGCATACTCACTTTGATTGGTGTGGGCATAGCAGAGGTATGGTCAGTTTACATGTTTATCTATTACTAGGTAAGATATGTCAGTGAATTCACAGCTTTGGTGAGGGGTGGAGAGAGACATATCTATCTATCTATCTATATAAAAGGCTAAATGACTGGCCATCTGATGGTAGCTATGACACACAATGACCACGAGGGGGCAGATGCTCAAAGCACAAAGTGCCAAGCTCTGGTGACTTGGCAGCAGCAGTTCTCGGGGGTGATGACCCTGGAACCAGAGAGGAGGGAGCCTGATTCCAGGGTGTGTCACCTGAGAACTGCCCTCTCACAATCCAGGACTTCTTGGGGAATGTCAGAGAGCCAGTTTCAGTCCAATCCCCAGAGGCCAGGCTGAGGGACCTCACCTGCTGGAAGGACCCTGTTCACTCTGCCAACTCCCTTTGAGCCAGGGCGCCACCCCAGGTGCAGCTGGCCTGGGGAGGGACTGCGGGAGTTTGGCTCTAGGGTGTGTCCAGCCCTTCTCCCCCAGTCCTGCCCCACCAGCCACCTTCTAATTAATTTCTTTTCAATGTGAATGAATCCATACATGGGCGTGCACGCGCACACACACACACACACACACACACACACACACACATTGTTTCAGCCTTTTACATGGGTATTAGCATCCTTCAGTTTTAGAATTAAGAAAAATTAATAATTAAGTCGCACTGCTAGTTATACACATTTTACACTAACCCTATCAGACTTCGTAGTACTCTAGACTTGAATGTACAATGAGAAAGACAGGGAATGTGGGTATGGGAAATTGGAAAGATGAAACATGGAAAGACATGGAGAAGATTAATACTCTTGGTTTTTGATATTTAATTTATAGAATTAACTTACTTTTGTCTTAAGTCTTGAGCTTATGGTTATAATTGGAATTAATTTAAGTATAGTTACCAATATAATAGAATAAATTATTTAAGACTGGGTACTTTGTTAGTTATTGAATATATTGATTAGCTCTAAATAGGTCATCATGTAGTTTATAAATCTTAATGCCTTATCACTTGTACATATGCCTGATATTTAAAAAATTAAACCTTTGTTTTTTGTTTTGATTTTTCTTTGTTCCTTAGGATTAATGGGAAAAACATGAACTTCACAATAAATCTCTCCTAAAATGTTGATTTACAATTTACTTTCTCAAGATTCATTTTGAATTATGGAAATCATCTTCTACTGTAACCTCCTACAGAAGGATTTAAAAATGAGTAAGTCAACCTTCTGAATTTTCAGAGGTACTTGACTGAAATTAAAAGATATTATTATGTTGGTTGCTGCTAATGTATTAGGAATCATTATTCTAAGAGTCCACTTAAACACCAAGCTCAGTGTCATTTAGTGAGCGGTGGGGTGAGGCATATATACACAATTATTTATAAGCCTTACGGAACTGCTTGCCAGTTTTCATTTATTTTGGTAAGCACCAGGATCAACTTAATTTAGAATAAAAGATAATGCCAGGTTTAGATTTTGCCAAATATGTTAGTGGATGTGGCATAGATTTTTGTAATGGAATGTCAGATAGAAGTCAAACATGTTGTCTGTTGTATAACACTGCCTATAGTTAATATATTATTATGCACAAAATATGTTAAGAGGGTAGATCTCATGTTACGTGTTTGTACTACAGAACAAAATCAAAACCACAGAAGAATATAAAACTTTTTTTGGAGATGATATATTTATAGTAGCTTGATCGTGGTGATAGTGTCATGGGTATATGCATCTGTTCAAACTCACCAAATATATATATTAAATATGTGTAATTAAAAATATTAATTATATCCCAGAAAAACTAAAAAAGATGTTGGTTATATTTTAAAGATATATCCTGGAGAAAGAATAAAATAAAATTAAGCAGATGAAATCCCAAAACATTCAGAATTCATTTTTTCTTTAAATTTTCAATTATAGTTGACATTTAATATTTATATTAGTTTCAGGTGTACAGCATAGTAGTTGAAAGGGTGAAGGGATTAAGAAGTACAAGTTGGTAGTTATAAAATAATCATATAGTCAATAATATTGTAATAACTATATGGTGCCAGGCCAGTACTAGATTTTGCACTTAGAATTCTTGATGTAGCAGGTGAAAGGGAATGGCTTCATGATTCTTTGCTTCAGCCTGTTGCCTTCATGATGAGTACTTGATACTGATGATGACGATGTTGGTGTTATCTTTGGCATTTAAACCTCACCCAAAGATATATTTTTAAATTGATTTTATTTATTATTATTATTTTAAAATATATTTTTATTGATTTCAGTGAGGAAGGGAAAGGGAGAGAGATAGAAACATTAATGACGAGAATCATTGATTGGCTGTCTTCTGTATGCTCCCCACTGGACATTGAGCCTGCAACCTGGGCATGTGCTCTTGCCTGGCATTGAACCCAGACCCTTCAGTCCGCAGGCCAATGCTTTATCCACTGAGCCTAATCAGCTAGTGCTACATTGATTTTAGAGAGAGAGGTAAGGTGAGAGAGAGAAACATCGATCAGTTGCCTCCTGTATGCTCCCTGACCAGGACAAATCCACAACCTAGGTATGTGCCCTGACCAGGTATTAAACCCACAACCTTTTGGTGAACAGGATGATGCTCCAACTACCTGAGTTACCTGGTCAGGGCAGAATATCAAATATAATCTTAACAGTTTCTCATTAGAGAGCTTTTCTTTTATTGAGACTGCTGATTCACCGGGGGGGGGGGGGGGGGGGGAATCCTCTTTAAGGGTAATATACAAGTGAAAAACAATTTAGGGCAGAGGAAGAAAAAGAGGAGGAGGAAAAGAGGTGGCAAAAGTGGGTAGATACTGAGAGAAAATATGAAGGGAAAGAAAATGAGGAGAGACAGAGGGTGGGATACAAAATAAGGTAATTTTCTCCATTCTGCTCAGGCCTTCTTACTCCTATTCCACTGTCAGTAGCATTTGCTGAAAGCTTTTCTAGAATATTCAAATCTTCCCACTTAGTTAATTCAAACAGATTCACTGTCAATGATAATTCATTGTCATTTTGTAACTTTTTTTTTAAAGCCCTTACCCAAGGGTTGATTTTAGGGAGAGAGGAAGGGAGAGAGAGAGAGAGCGAAACATTGATGTGAGAGACATTGATTGGTTGCCTCCTGTATGTATCCCTATATCAGGGATCAAATCCACAACCTAGGTATGTGCCCGAATCGGGAATTGAATCTGCAACCTTTTTAGTGTATGGAACAATGCTCCAACTAACTGAGCCGCCCAGCTAGGGCTCTGTGTCACTTTATACCAGGCAATGTTCCAGGCTCTGGAGATATAATATAGTCAGTGAGATGAAGTCTCAATCCTCATGGATCTTACATTGCAACAGATGAATAAATGTATATTTGATTTGTTATGGGGGAAAAAGCAGATGAAGGGGATAGAAAATAACAGAGTATGTTACTTTAGAAAGGGTAGTCAAGGAAGTTTTCTCGACAGAGGTGATATTTAACTAGGAATCTGAACGAAGGGTGGGGAACAAATATGTCAGTTTCCGGGCAGTGTGTGCCTGGCAGGAAGATGAGTTAAGTGTAAAGGCATATGCTTGGTGTGTTCAAGGATCAGCAAGAAGCACAGTGGATGGAGGGGAGAGTGGTAGGAAATGAGGGTAAGACTGGCTGATAGACCACAATGAAGTAATAGGATTTTATTCTAAATGTCATCACACTTAGAAACCTGAGAGCGGAGAGGCAATATGGACTCATTTCACTCAAGAAATACTTTCTTATATAAAAGCAGAGCTGCAGCCGAAACGGGTTTGGCTCAGTGGATAGAGCATCAGCCTGCGGACTGAAGTGTCCCAGGTTCGATTCCGGTCAAAGGCATGTACCTTGGTTGCCGGCACATCCCCAGTAGGGGACATGCAAGGGGCAGCTGATTGATGACTCTCATAGATGTTTCTAACTCTCTATAAAAAATCAATAAAATATATTTTAAAATAAATAAATAAAAGCAGAGCTGCAAAGTATCAGGAGAAGGCTTAGGCACTTGCCCAGTTGCATTTATTAATATAAAGAGTGTAGCAGGAATGGGACGTGGTTGTTCAAGGACAGCTTGCACTATTGTACCTTTGGAAGAGTACGCAGTACCGTGATGGGATAGGTGATTGTTTTCCTAGAAAGATTTTATTAACTCTTTCAGAGGCGATTAGAAGTGAAGTCAGTGGTGGCTAACTAGCAAATATTTTTGTATAAGACCCTGGGTAGATGCTTTTAAAAATGCTAGTCTGTGCAGGTATTTGTCCCCATTTTACAGAGAAGAAAACTGAACCTCAGAGGTCCTATTGTGCTATAGCTGCTGGAAACACTGGCTAATTATCAGAATACTCACACTAAAGTAGGCACTTTGCCTGAATTATTGGGGTAATTGCAATAGTGTAGATCTAGGTACTAATCATGATTAACTAGGCAATTAAATATCTAAGAATATATTAAGGGGTAATTGAAAAGACTTGTCTTTTATTTTAAAACACACACTTTCTAATTATTTTCTGGAAATTAAAGGACTACGTGGTCATTTTTAAAAATGAGAAAATATAATTTTTACACACACACACACACACACACACACATGCACACACACATTGTGACAACTTCTGCTTCTTCCTTGTTAATGCCTCAAACCTGTACTTTTTCTGATATAAGCCAATAAATTCTGGTTGTATTATTATTGTATTTATTTAAATAGTTGAAGAGTGAATGAGTTTTAATCACTTCGTCCTAGAAAACCAGTTTGGAAAACTTGGTGAATGTGTTTGATAGCTGAGTTTATCTAGTAACATTGTTACAGACGTCATCTGAAGTTCTGTAGTCCAAGTAGTAGTGATTCAGAGTCTTATGCTCTTGTGGCCTATCTGCAGAGCATATTATCAAATTCAATATTTATTTGGTATAATTCATCTAAAGAAAGTAAATAAAACAAAATGTTTCCCCATCCCTTGATAACCTCCTTGCCTACAGCATACTATTGGAAATGTATCTCAGTCTACAAGGTCAGATGTTCAAAGTATGCTTTTTGTAATTTTTTTATAACTCAGTTTCTATTTTTGAACCCATATTCTGCACAGATGGCTGAAATTGTAATGTTAGTGAGGGATCGCTTACCTTTTCCTAGTGCTCTGTTAATTCTTGGGTAGAGGTGATGGGTCCTACTAGACATCACCATCTTTCCACACTGGTGGCATCTGTTGAAATATTCATCCTTCATTTTGTTTCTGAAGTTAGAGTTGATCATCACCCATTGCTGCTGACTTAGCCTACATTCTCATCCACAAGGTTTTAACTGGCAGAGCAATTCTTTCTGCAATTGATTAGAGTGTGATCTTTCTTTGGTCCCCAAACTCTATTAAGACCATGGAGAATTTTCTGAGAGTGCTACTTGTCTAAGTCTCTTTGGGGCTGGATGGGGCCTGGGGAATGGAATGAGGCTAATAACCTTGTTTGCCTCACAGTATCCACCCAGTTCTGTGTGATCTTCCTGCCTCCTGTGTCTAGGACATGGATGCAGATTGCCTCTGTCTTTTGTAAAAACAGTCTAGCCATTGTTCCTTTGATTCTTCTTTTTCTTCTTCCAGGGAATTTTCTTCAAGTCTGGAGATGAGAAAGTCTTTTTTTTTTTTTTTTAAGATGTTTTAAATCTGTGTTCTGTGCCAGATGCTGTAAATCCATAGGCTGAATTTGACCCATGGAAGTGCTTTTTGCTTGGGAAGTATTTCAAAAATTGGGAAAATTCACATAAAAAGCTTAATTTCTAGATTTCTCTTTTAAAGAAATAAGTATCACTCAAAGAACTTTTAATTCTATTACCTCATTTTTATATGTTTTTATTGATTTCAGAGAGAGGAAGGGAAAAAGAGAGATGATAGAAACATCAATGATGACAGAGAATCATTGATCAGCTGCCTCCTGCATGGGGATAGAGCCTGCAACCCAGGCATGTGCCCTGACTGGAATTGAATGGTGACTTCCTGGCTTATGAGTCTGAACTCAACCCTGAGCCCTATAGGCTGGACAGATTTCTTTTTCCTCTTTTTTTAAATTGAAAAAAAATAATTGTTTTTTCATATATATATATATATTCTTTATTGATTAATGTATTACATATGTGTCCTTATCCCCCATTGCCCTCTCCCCATCCCCTCACTCCCCGGTTGTCTGTGTCCATTGATTAGGCCTATATGCATGCATACAATTCCTTTGGTTGATCTCTCTCCCTTACCTACCCCACCCTCCCCTTTGAGGTTTGATGGTCTGATAGATGTTTCTCTGTCTCTGGATCTGTTTTTGTTAATCAGTTTATGTTATTCATTATATTCCACAAATGAGTGAGATCATGTGATATTTATCTTTCTCCAACTGGTTTATTTTGCTTCGCACAATGCTCTTCAGTTCCATTCATGCTGTTGCAAATGGTAAGAATTCCTTCTTTTTTATTAGCAGCATAGTATCCCATTGTGTAGATGTACCACAGTTTTCTAATCTACTCATTTGCTGATGGGCACTTAGGCTGTTTCCAAATCTTAGCTATGGTAAGTTGTGTTGTTATGAACATAGGGATACATATATTCTTTCTGATTGGTGTTTCTAGTTTATTGGGATATGTTCCTAGAAGTGGGATCACTGGGTCAAACGTGAGTTCCATTTTTAGTTTTTTTGAGAAACTCCATGCTGCACCAGTCTGCATTCCCACAGCAGTTCACGAGAGTGCCTTTTTCTCCACATCCTCACCAGCACTTGTTGTTTGTTGATTTGTGGATGATAGCCATTCTAACAGTGTGAGATGGTACCTCATAGTCGTTTTGATTTGGGCAGATTTCTTTTTGGGAAGAAATGATCTGACAACACTGAAACCAAATTTCCATATGGTAAAAGTCAACTAGAGCTTCATAGTGGATCCTTACAGGATTTGCTCTTCTTGTCCCTACATTCTCTTTTGTTTACTCTGCTTTCATTTTCTGAAACAGTTTTTTAGAGTTGATATTTCTACCTTAAATGTTTGGTAGAAATCATAAGTGAAGCCATCTAGACTTGGAGTTTTCTTTGTGGTAAATTTTAAATATATAGAACTACTCAGCTTTGGTAATTTATTTCTTTCAGGTAATTTGTCCATTTCATCTAAATTTTCAAATTTACTGGCATAAAATAATTCATAATTTTATCTTTCTATTGTCTTTTGTTTATAGTATCTACAGTGATTTCTCCTTTTCCATTTTTGTTCCTGGTAAATTTTTTTCTTGACCAGTTCTAGCTAGTTTATCAATTTTATCAGTCTTTTCAAAGAGCTAGCCTTTTATTTCTTTTTAAAAAAAATATATATTTTATTGATATTTTTACAGAGAGGAGGAAGGGAGAGAGATAGAGAGCTAGAAACCATCGATGAGAGAGAAACATCGACCAGCTGCCTCTTGCACACCTCCTACCAGGGATGTGCCCACAACCAATGTACATGCCCTTGACCGGAATCGAACCTGGGACCTTTCAGTCCGCAGACCGATGCTCTATCACTGAGCCAAACTGATTTCGGCTAGCCTTTTATTTCATTGCATGGAACAACACCCAACTACCTGAGTCAAAATGATCAGGGCCCTGCTGGCCTGATCTCACCCCCAACTTCCATCCTCTAACTGCCTCTAACTGCCTCTGCCTCAGCCCCCACCACCATGTCTTTGTCCAGAAGGAAGTTAGACTTCTGGAAGATGGCTGGTAGACTCAGTTTAATTAGCATATTACCCTTTTATTAGTATAGATAGATTATATGGGATAAGATTGCTTAAATGGGGTGGGGGAGCCTTTTTCAGCAGGAGAGATGCTCTTAGTAGATAAAAACATATAATCTCTATATCTGGACTGATAGCCAGCCATATGAACTATACTGCTAAACTGGTCATTAAAAAATTGAATCACTTTCTTACACCTTACACCAAACAGCTGTTGCCCTTAAAATCCCTTCTCAGCTCCCACCTTAGGTTCCACCTTCACAGTTCACCCAGAGTAGGTTCTGATTGGTTGATTTTTATGCCAGTCAGCATCCAAAACTCCGCCTCTTAAGCAGCCATTGGCTCCTCACAGTTCACCCAGATTTTGGTTCTGATTGGTTGGTTTCTATGCCAGTCAGCATGTCCAGACCTATCTCAGGGCCTGATCATAGAGTCGGGGCTGATGGTGAGCAGGCTGAACTGCTGACCTCTGGGAGAGAGAGTGTGCCTCTCCAGTAGCCACAGCCACTGCTGATCAGCCCCGCCTCTCTTTCTCTCCAAGAGGTTAGCAGTTCAGCCCACTTGCCTGCTATGTGTTCAGCCTGGTGTTCAGTTGATCCTTGGGTCATTTTGGATGTTATGACCCTGGCTCTATATATATAGACATTCACAAGAGCCACATGACTTGAAGTCTGTTTATTAAATTCCTCTGATTTTTCCAATTTTTATGCCTTTTACTTATTCTCTTCTGATTGATATAGCTAGAACTTCCAGTAATATATCGAATAAGGTATAAAAGCAGACATCTTGGACTTGTTCATGATCTTAAGGGAAATGCTAGTAGTTTTTGCCCGTTGGGTATGAGGTTGGCTGTGGTTTTGTCCATATATGGCCTTTATGGTGTTACGGTATCTCCTTTTTATTCCTCATTTGCTGAGACTTTTGATCAGAAATGGATGTTGGAATTCACTACATCGATTAATATGAACATATGATTTTTATCATTAATTTTGTTTATGTGGTGTATTACAATATTGATTTGCAGATATTGTACTAACCTTGCATCCCTGGAATAAATCCCATTTGATGATGGTGTATGATCTTTTCCATGCACTAATGAATCTGGTTTGTTATTTTGTTTAGAATTTTAGCACCTATGTTCATTAAGGTTATTGGCCTATAATTTTCTTTCTTTCTTGTATCTTTATCTGGTTTTGGATTTAGGATAATGTTGGCCTCATAAAATGACTTTGAGAGTGTTCCCTCCTCTTGAATTTTTTTGGGAATAGTTTGAGGAACATAGATGTTAGTTCTTCTTGAAAGTTTAGTAAAATTTGCCTATGAAGCCATCTGGCCCAGGAATTTTGTTTGTTGGGAGTTTCTTGATTACTGCTTTGATTTCATGTGAGTTTCAAACTTTTAAAAGCACTATTTGAAAACCAATCCCAAATATCAATAAATAAAAATGATGTTTCAGCTCAAAAATTGATATGGATATGTAAAAAAACTCACAGGAATCAGAATAAAGGAGTTTCCACTGGCCAAATCAGAGACATTTTGAGCTTCAAAATAATGAGGTCAATAAGTTTTAATTCATTAAATTAAAAAAATTCTTGAGTCCACACTTATAACAAACAAATACTAGTATAATGGATAGAATACCAACTATCGATATTAAGTGTGAGAGAAGTGGTAAAAGCAACCATTTTAACTATGAGACAAGAAATTTATGTAAGTGACCATCCTTGTTCTTAGAAAAGCCTTACTGAAATATTTAGAGGTAATGGAACATGATGTTCATAGCTTTCAAACAATTTAGAAAATAAAAGATATATTAGTATATAAAGAGAGAAAGAAAAAGAGGAAAGAGAGGAGGGGAGGGAGGCAGGAAAGAGGGATAAAGCAGTTATGGCAAAATGTTAACAATCTAGGTCAAGCACAAACAGGAGTGCTTTATACTAAGCTTGCAACTTTTTTGTAAATTTAAAATGATTTCAAAATAAAAAATTATATTAAAAAAGCAATGGTGTGCTGGAATTCATTCTATTTGGTATCCCCCATTACTCATTTTCTTCTGAAAAGGGCCCCTGATGTGCTTCTGAATACAGTTTGAAAATCTCTGCACTAAAGTGATCTTTTCTTCCAGCAAAGAAAGGGGAGAGAGCAAATAGTTATACATATACTAATTATTTTATATAGGGAAGGGGATGTCTTATATTTCACTAGCTGTAAGAAGAGACCAGTTACCTTTTAAAATATTACTGATGTGCAGATATAGTTGGTAAATATAAGTAGACACTTAAAGGAACCATACGGATAAAACTAGGCACTAGGGCAAAGTCTGTATTTGCCCCCAGGGTTTGTGGAATTCTAAGAGAGACTGCCTGTATGTAGTATGAAGGAACTTATTTAGGTAGTTGCAACAAAGCTTATTTTTTATTTAGGTTTGTTTGTGCAACCAGAATGAAGCATAGGCAGGAGTGAAGTTGGAAATCTTAGTTCAAGTTGATAATCATGATAAGGTTGGCTGCTATCACTAGAAAGGCAAGATCGTAGCAAACTTTAAGAGAGCAGGTGATGAAAAAACGATTCAGGATTGACCAGAGAACAGTCAGAGGAACAATGTTAACAGCATCCTCCTGTGGCTCCTTCAACAGTTGTACTGAGTCAGTGCCATCTGTATACTTCTTGGAAATGGCACACATAATGTCAGAGAGGAACCCAACCCGAGGGCCATTTCCCTGTGTTTCCCGGAGTTAACATCATAATCCCTATGCAGTATAGTACCTCAAAAAGTACAGAACTGGAAGGTCTAGAAAATATTGTACAATACCAAAATTATGAAATTATTATCAGCATGTGGATAGCCTATAGGTTATTTTAGTTTGGCTGCAAGGGAATTCTAGGGTCCTTAAAGGAAAAACAACCAACAAAGGAAACAAAATAAGTCATCATCTTCTGAACTGATTTGTGTTAAATACTAAACTCTCATAAGTGATGAGATATAACAAAGTGGGGAAGTTTAGTATATAAGACGTGAAAGAATGTTGTTTTCAGAGCTGCCACAATGTATCAGAAATTACATGGAGTAGTTTTGATGTGGAGAGCAGGTAAAGAATGAAAGCATCTATAAAGATGAAGAGCAGCAATGCTTGCAATGAACTAATGAGCAGATGTACAGAACATGTGGTTCCTTGGCAGTTTGGAAAATAAATGAAAAATGACTTCTCGTGGACAAAGATGATGTAGGAGTAAAAAGGACAATTACTGTAAAAATGACCCTTTCTTAGATATTAGAGAAAATGTAAATTAAACAAAGAGATGTTAAATGGAAAAGGATCTGTAATTTGAACATTGGTAGGCCTGGTGTGAAAGTAGGTAGAACTAAATCAAGGGGGAAAGCATGTTGACAAAAGGAACTGTAATTGTAGGCAATATATAGACAAGGTGCTTTGTAAAGCTCTGCCACAGAACAGCAATAAAGCATCAGTGGTAGTTGGGACAAAAGAGTAGAAGAATGGATAATTTAATGGCCACATATAATAGTTATTACTCTGTACAATATGGTAAGGGCAACCAAATCCAGTGCTTCAGGCACAAAGTGGTTGGCTAACAGAATTAGGAAGAAGTATTATTTCAGTTAGTGTAGCTGGCTTAGCTGCTCAGGTACACCCCCCACCCCCCCTCAGGTATTAGCCACTGCTGTCTGCAGAACTCCGACACGAACAGCTCAATGGTCTGCTGGTCTTTAGAACACACTATATTTTAATGATCATAATAAATGCTTAAGAAATACGTAGCAAATACAGAGATATTGGTGTTTCAGTAGAAATTAATGGCCACGTCTGTCTTTTGATTGGTGTTTTCATTTAAATCATCAGGCCTAGTGATAAGTTCCCAGTCACAGATTTTACTAAAAAGACTGACTATATATAATATCTGACATTTTTTATTCTTATAATAGACTAGGTTTTAAACCCTGGAACCACAGTTCTGCCCAATGAAATACATAGTTGCTCTGGCAAGCAATAATAACAAATAAGATGTGGTGTTTTTATTTTATAAAATAGTGCGCACACATATAGTGCACGCAGGGTTCCAGAATACAAAGCCGATTTAATGGCAATCAAATTTTAGTAGAATTTACTTGATTGTAACATCTTCCCTTTTAGGCTGGAACACGGTATATTACAGAATATCAGACAAATCACTCATTCTGGGAACAAAGACTTTTGAAAACTGTCAGCTCACTGACAGTTACGATGAGCATGTATTTCAGGCTTATAAAACATATTAATCAAACTTGTTCAGAAGTGGTGGCCCAAAGAGGGTTATTTTATTTTTTGAGAGATACTTTAAATAACTGAGGAGCGCTGGTGACATAGTCTTCATGAATAGAAAACTACAATGTTGTCTTCCCCCCACTCCCCCAAAAATGAGTAAATGATTTTCTCAGGCTTAAAGAATGAGCATAACGCAGGAATCTGTTTGTTACAAGACTATTTGCAAAAGACCTATGCACCACTCATTGAACCTTGAAAAACACTTGAAAATATGGGTTGCATTTGCAAACTTCAGTGTATGACATAGAAATCTGGCAAGCTGCCTGGCTTCTACTTAAAGGATTGTCATTCTGGGAAAAATAAATTTCTCTAACTAGACAAAAGTCAATGTTTTCATGTTTTACTGCAATCAAACTGATAGAGCTGACAATTTAATGTCTCAACACTTAAAATATCTGCGGATAATCAGTTACCTCAATCAATCATAAACACAAATCCTTCTATTTTTGAAGCTTGTGTGTCTGTGACTAAGATATAAAACAGTTTGCCGAGGCCCTTCCCCCACAACACCTCATCATCTATCCACCACCCTCCCAATATTCCTGATTTGTTTTTAGCGATGCAGATATTTATACACACTATGCATCTGGAAATAACTTTGAACAACTCAAGTGTGATCAAATTTAGAAACTTTTCTTTCACCGTCCTGTTTTATTTAATTTCTGTGGAGAGTTTATAGACGGTATGCCTGTCAGGGAATGTGGAAGCTCTCTGGCATTCCAACTGAAGACATCATTACGAGTGAAAAAATGCTCAAGGCTTTTTCAAAGTGGGTGCTGAAACATACATTTCCTTTCTCTGACTCGAGGGGATGCTGGTAGCTACCCCAAACAGACAGGTATTTTGGGGTCAAATGGCGTAGCGCTGGCCCCTTAGGATTTCCTGGCAAGCACACCGAATGGCTTACTTCTGGAAACTAATCATAATGATGAGGATGATAAAGCCAGGGAGGCAGTGACAACAACATAAAAAGCTGCCTGAGGAATTGGATTCCAGGTAGCTCTAGATTTGGCAGAGCTGACAGGTTCAGCTCCTTAAGCTTTGGTATTGATAATGACGGGAAACTTCAGACAGTTTTAGAAATCTGTTTCCATTAAGATATGTACCAGGGCGTTTCTGCAGCTGTGAGAACAAGTTTACTGAGGCTCACCATCCTCCTTCTAACACGATAAGAACTGGATGTGAGTGGTTTTACATTCTTACAGATAATTATTGTGAGCACTCAATAAGCCAGATTCCTTATTTGAAATATTCTTTACCTATAAATATGGATTTATGGATGGTGTACATGCATGCATATGCATACAATAGACATACACATTCACCACCACTGCCTCCTTTTTTTTGTTTCTTTGATTATTCAGGGCTTGGCAATCAAACTAAGCCGGAGTTTTAGGACCCTTGGGGCAGCATCTTTTAGTTCCCCGTCAGGCTACGCTGAAAAACAATCAATCTTGCTCTTGCACTCACTTGGCGGAAGTGCCACCGCACGGATTGTGCAGTGCTTTGCTCTTGCCATGAAGCCTGGGTGACAAAACTTTCTACAAGAAGCTGACTGTATTTGGGGTTATGAATATGCAATGACTCTCATTAGTATTGAAGCGCCAGAGCAGGGGTTGACATCCCCCACCACTTTGAGTTGCTGCAGAATCAGCTAATGAATCGTCTTGCTCTTTGGCGCACACAGCCTGCTGCGGTGGCTCCTGCGTTCCAAGGGGAGTTGCCCAGTTTGGGAAGACCACGGACTGTAGCAATTAATTGTCAAGATCTACTCTCGGTTTTGTGAAATAATGTTTGGACGGTGCTTAGATTGTTAAAACAAAAGGGCACTAAACTTTGCATGAAATAATACCCCGAACGGGAAAGTTCAGAGAGAGACGAGAATGCATGTATGTCCTTACAGTCACCACTGTGTATAGGCATACTTCCATCCTGCATCATTGTACAGTGCGTGTATCTATATATAGATGAAATCAAATCACAGAAATCTGACATTCTGCTTGTTTGTCTATTATCCTTCCAAATAGAGCAAACAAGTAATAGAAAATTCACCAAATGAATGGGGTAGAAACAAAGCTATTTCATCAATTCTTTACCATATTCTTTCTTTCTTTCTTTCTTTCTTTTTTTTTTTTTCCCACTCCTGGGTCTCTGCCAAACATTTTGCAGCTCATACACATACCATCTTTCATGAATATGTTACCAGTAAGGAAAGGTTTCTAACCACTGATTAAGATATCTAAGCGGATTTGCAGTCTGTGAGAAGATGCAAAAATGCTCAGAAAACACTTAGAATCATCCCTTTTCAAAAGGATGAATTAAATGTGTGTTTCCATACTCCTCCTCCCTTGAAATTTCCTTTCAACTGGAAGAGAAGTTCTGTGGCTTTCTACAGATTGTAAAATAGGGCTTGAATTGAAATAGATCATGCTAAAAGGTAGGGGACGTGTAAGCTGTGCAAATAAGGCAACACAGACTAAGTTCTTACATTCAGGTATTTGCTTTTTAGTCATTTGTTTAATTTGCAATGAAAAGGCGCCTCTTGCAAGGAAGCAGATGAGTTATGTTGGTAGAGCTTTAGAGGGTAGTGCTATTATAATTTTCATATCTGTTTAACCCATCACTAAAAACAAGAAAAAAACTAAAGTCCAAGAACATTCACAGATAGTACCGAGTATGAGTACAGCTTAAAATAAATGCAGTATGACAAAAGTGGCTCAAGCATCATACATCAAACACTTGTTACCTCTGCTGGTCCTGGTGTCTGCACATGACTAAGAACAAATCAGTGATAAAAATCTCAGGAAAGATGAAACCAGTCTGAGCCTTTGCAAAGACCATCAGTCATCTTACAGAGCTGTAGTATTATTTGTTCAAGTAATTCTTGGTTTCCTATTTAATGGACACAATACACCCTCCACTCTTAGACCAAAGCCACCAAGGGAAATCTTTTTATTTCTTTGTTTAAAATATTGGACACATCTTAGGACCATCAGAAATGATCACATGACAAGGTACTAAATTTTCTTATTTCATTCCTAAATTTGCATTCTTGTTGCACTTCACTGTCAGTATAAGGTTTAAGAAGCTTATTGTTTTAAAGTTCCTTTATAATTAGAAGAAAAGTTCTAATCATGGGATGTTTCTGATTTTTTATGGTGTTTTCCTAAGTAGCCAAATATGTTTTAAAATCATAAGACAAAGTTCTGCCTGGGTATGTAAAATAAAGTGTTCAGCTCATGAGGTACACATTTTAGATTTTAAAATATAAATGGGGGAACAGATCAGCTGAAATTATTATAGCTAACCATATAGACTATTCAAGTTTAATGGAAATATTAACTAATATCTGTTACTATGGATATGAGAATCATATTACGAGTGAAAATATTTTAGTTTTATGGTAATTATAATTATGATGGTTTTGATTTGGCTCTGTAATTAGCATCTATACTCTAGACATTGTGACTACTGTGAAAAAAATATTTATAAAAGGTTTATCCAAATATAATTTGGCACTTGTTGCCTTTATTAGAGTTTAATGGAATAAAATACAAAGAACTTGTGCTTTTGTGTGCTTTGCTAATAATCATTTATTGCACCTCTTTTTCTTTTTTCTTTTTTTTTTTTTAAAAAATATATATTTTTATTGATTTTTTTTACAGAGAGGAAGGGAGAGAGATAGAGAGCAAGAAACGTCGATGGGAGAGAAACACCGACCAGCTGCCTCTTGCACACCCCCTACAGGGGATGTGCCCGCAACCAACGTACATGCCCCTAACTGGAATCGAACCTGGGACCTTTCAGTCCGCAGACCGATGCTCTACCACTGAGCCAAACCGGTTTCGGCTATATAACTATGATACAATTGTGACAGCAGACAAAGCAAAACGTTGCATTGTTTCTGTTCATATTATGTTAGGCTGTTCTGCTACACAACAGAGTTTCAACACCTGCAGGGCAACTTCAAATGTACCTATGGATTGCCCTGGCCAGGTGGCTCAGTTGTAGGAGCATTGTCCCATACACCAAAAAGTTTTAGAATCTGATTCCCAATCAGAGCACATACCTAGGTTGCGGGTTGATTCCTGGCTGGGGAGCGTATGAGAGGCAGCCAATTGATGTTTCTCTCTCACATCAATGTTTCTCCTCTCACTTCCTCTCTCTAAAAATCAATGGAGACATTTCGGTCAAGGGCATGTACCTTTGTTGCGGGTTCGATCCCAATAGGGGGCATGTAGGATGCAGCTGATTGATGTTTCTCTCTCATCGATGTTTCTAACTCTCTATCTCTTTCCTTTCCTCTCTGTAAAAAACTCAATAAGTTATATAAAACTAGAGATAGTCATTGTATAGCCTGTGGTAGGGGGAAACCTATTCCTTTATGGGGTCCCTGAAAACTGTTATAATTGTTTAATTCTAGCCAGCAAGTAAAACTTCAAGCTTTGTTTTAAATTTATTCAATTCAATTCAATTTAGTGAACATTTCTTGAATGTCTCTTTTTTGCCAGGCACTGTGTTAGATGCTAGTGGTATAAAGACAGTCTATTTAGGGAAACATTAGAAATAATTATAATACAATTCACTGAATGCTCTTATGGAGGCATATACAAGGGATCATTGGAACATATGGGGGAATAATTAATTTGAAGGAAGATGTTAAGGAATGCTGTTTGAACAGAACTTTGACGGACAAGAAGTAAGACTTTGCCAGAGGACAGAAGGAGTTTGATCATTTATTTCAGGCAATGGGAACAGCACGAGCTCATGTGTGAATACACCTTGTATTTTTTGGGATATAGAAAGAGTGGCACACTGCAAGAGTGGTAGATTGTAAGAGTGGTCACACATTCTACCCTTTCCTACACCCAACTCCTGGCAATGTGGTATTGAAGATCCTGCCATTAAGAAGTGGAGATGTTTCCCATCTCTGAATTTGGGGTTGGCCGTGTGATTTGCTTTGGCCAGTGGACACTAGCAAATGTGAAAGTGCTTATGCACTGGGGCTTCTATGCTTCGAACCCTGAGGACATATTGCGAGTGGACCTAGGTTATCCTGCGGAAGAATAAGGGCCGCCTGCAGGAGGGCAGAGGCTCTGGCTGACAGTCTACTAACCACCAGACGTGTGTGTGAGATTGTCTTGGACCATCTGGTTACCAATTGATCCCCCAGACAATGGGAGTGTCCAGGAGAAATCTGTTGTCAGCCCAGTCAGGAAGACCCAAATTATTTGCACAATTATGGACTAAATAAAACATCATTTAGCCAGTAGGTTTGGGGTGTTTTGATATATAGCAAAGCTGATACCTAGCAGGTCTAAGTAGAGCACATGTGTCAAACACAAGGCCCGCGGGCCAAATCCAGCCTGCCAGGCCTTGCAATGTGGCCCGCACCGCGCTGTCATCACTGCACTCCGCTGTCAGTTTATGACATTGTCAGTTTATGACTGTTCAGTAAACCATTCGGCCCGCGATTTAGGCTGGATTTTAGATTTTGGCCCCTTCTCTGATTGAGTTCGACACCCCTAAAGTAGAGTGTAGGGGATGTGGGAGGAGGCATTTCCTGGAGATGAAGAGGATGGGGAGCATTTGCAATATCATGTTAAGAAGTTTAGACCAATTTTGTAGGACCAAGCTTCCCAGACTTTATTCATTGATGTACCACTTTTATGTTTTTTAAGAATATCTGAATACTATCGGAATTAATTTTTAATTGTTCAGATTTTATACTAAAATTTATTTTGAAAGCAAACTCAATATTAACTTAAAACCCTAGGCTGATCTGTGTATTCTACTTTTCTAGACCTGTTAAAATACGTTCTAAAAGTAGGTCTGGGTGCTATCAGAAGTCATTTTGTATTTCTCTTATGCTTTGCTGTGTTCTTGGATTTCCTGTTTTAACCAGTAGGAATCAGGAGCGTGTGGAAACTAATTTGAAGTAGGAAAGGTAGAAGGAGTGAGGAGCCTACTGCAGAGGTCCAAGTGGGATATGGCACATGATAGACAGACTTAAGATGCGTTCTGAGGAAGAGGGGAAAGGATCTGGTGACAGATTTGATGTATGTGTAGTGGGAGAGGGGAGTGTGAAGGACCTACTGAGTGGATATTATAAAGAAAGAGAGTAAAAAAAATAAAGGTAATAGATCTGTGGCTATGTTTGTTGAGTTTGTTAGTAGGTTATTTGAAAACAGAGGCCCACTAGACATTTGTGTATATGGATCAGGCTTATTAAAATATTGTTTTTAAAATATCAGCATCTAAGTGATAGTTGAAATCTCAGGAGTAGATAATGTCAAGAGGAAATACCCTGTTTCCCCAAAAATAAGACAGTGTCTTATATTAATTTTTGCTCCCAAAGATGCACTAAGTCTTATTTTCAGGGGATGTCTTATTTTTCCATGAAGAAGAATACGGTACACATTTATTGTTAAATGAAAATAAAGGAAATTTATTACCTGTATACGGTACGGTAGTACGGTAGTTGTCAACACAAACCAGACAAACTGTGAATCCTACAATATCAAGAATTTACTCATTTATTCAATGACAATCATGTCATCATCTTCTGGAACATCATGATAACAATCCAATTCCTGAATTTCCTGGTGAATTTCTTGTGACTCCATTTCTTTCAGAATCAGTGGACCAAATCTCTCATGTTTAGCCTAGGGGGGCCTTATTTTCAGGGGGATGCCTTATATTTCACTCAGAAGGAAGCCTATAAGTAGGTCTTATTTTCAGAAGATGTCTTATTTTCAGGGAAACACGGTAGTTGGTACAGATTTTCAGTCTTTTATTTTTCTCATCCCCAAACTCTTAGTGATGTGATTTAGTGCACCCCATTTTCAAATGGGGGTGTCTTTGTAGTTTGAAAAAAGTGTTCTCCAAATTATTTTCATGTACTACCCTTCACCCCCTCCCCCAGTTGAGTTAGTGAAATGAGGACAGGGCTGAGGAAGAGGAAGAGAAGTTGGTAAAATGGAAAGAGTGATCTGAGATGTAGATCCCTCTAAGAGGGAGAGAACTTTTATAAAAGTGAAGGAACTTTAAGATGAAGGGATATGCCGTGGTACTAAATTCTACAGAGGATTATTCTTTAACCCAAACTGGCTCATCACAGTGTATTACATGGCCTGTAATGGGGGCACAGTAAATATTTGGATGAGTGATTTATGTAGAACTGTTGTGTGTTTGAAACACTCCATAAAACTCAAGTATTCAAGTCAAACAGGATGTGTAATCAAACAGGATGTGTAATTGTACTGCTTTGGGCTCCAACCAAAATCAACGAGAGTTTTAAAAAGTTGTGTTTCTCTGTCCATGGTCGTTGTCTTAAAAGAGCGGCCCCTTAGGCATCACAGCCCTATCTCAGTGCAAAGTAGTGTTTGAGGCTGTTTTCAGGGAATAATGTCAATCAACAACCCTACGGCCACTCCACACATGGGCCTCCTCCTAACCTGTGCACCTGTGGTTCCCGGAAGTAAGTTAGCTGCCTTATGATGATTTGGGTTGATGGAATAAATATATTGGATTGGCAGAACTGAAATGCCATATCTGGTTCTCAATTTTTATACTCATGTTAGCCGCTCCTTTTAAAGTGTTACTGTTTTTTTTTAAGTGATATCAATTTCTACCCAGCTCTGCCTGTGGTTAAGGAAAGGCCCTGGATCAGGATAGCGGAGCGTTCTCAGACCCGCGATTTGGTGGCTGCGCCTCCTGCTTGCAGCGCGCTCAGCAGCATGCACCGGGTTGACATCTGGCATTCACAGCTCCTGTGAGACTGGCTTCCCCCTAAATGTGCCCTGAAAGCATCCCTGCTGTGCCCCTTCTGTGCAAGTGTAAACACATCACAGGAAATGAGCAAGTAAAGACCTACTTTTCCTGAAGGAATGGAGAAAGCCCCTCACCCAGCTGAGAGCGGGCGTTGGGGTCCAGCTTCAGGAAATTGGACCAGCCACTTGGGCAGAGGCTGCTGTCTTGTGGCACCTTCGTCCCTTGCTCCCTCTCAAACCCCTTTCCCCGGGTGCACTGTTCTCAGTTGTCTGGCTGAGGAAAATTGCTCCAGGACCTTCAAAATGTGAAATAAGGGGTTGTCTTTCATTGTATTTAGTGCAGCTGGATTTAGTTATTTACTAAATATGTACATTTGGCACTGTCCTTACTGAGGTAGAGGACTTGTTTTAAAATGACTGAAGCAGTCTAAAAGTTAATCCTAAAAATAAATGTATCTAATATTTCTATTTGTTTTAATGGAAGCCAAACCATTACAATGATTAGAGAAAATAGGCACATATTTTGAAGCTAAGACAGCAAAATAAAAGAGGAAAGCCTTTCCCCTTCCTTTCCCTCCTGGCTTCCCAATCCCGTTGTATTTGCTCCAGCCTAATGGGTGCATTTTATTATTATTATTATTATTTTGCATTTTAATTTCTTATTGGTTAAAGTATTACATATTTGTCTTCATGCCCCCATTTCCTTCCCACCCTTGTCCCCCCCCCCCTCATGCAACCCTCACTAATGGGTGCATTTTAAATAAAATCCACTCACTCCCTTTGCTCTCTGTCTTCCTGCCACTACAAATAGCTCAGCCCCTCTTTCAGATCCACTTCAAGGAAACACAGGCTTGCATCCCCCCATCCTGGTTTTGTCTGAACTGCTGCCTCCTGCAGCACCCCCAGGCCCCGCTGCTGGCGTGGGGGCACCGGGAGGTGAGGCAGCCAGCAGAGCCAGCACAGCCCAGTGAGTCAGGCGGGCCTGTGTGTGTGGAAGCGCGTAGGTGAGCCAGGAGCTAATGAGAAAAATAGGGGCCCGCCGCTAATTCTGATGTGGGGAAATCTGAAAGGCTCTCCTGCATGCCAGGGTATTTGAATATTTGGCAAACAGCTGGCTGGGCTCTGGGAGAGCGCCTCTCTCGATTCGCCTGCTCAGATGTTCAAAGATAAAATGAGGCAGCCGGCGCGCCAGCACATAGCTCATAGCCTTGCAGTCAGTTTTGAATTTAGATTTGAATTGTGATATCAATGTCATGGTGGCACATGCTTTGAGAAAGTACTTACAGAGAATAATTGAAAGATTCAGTGTGAAGCTTCTGAAAGCCGTAATTTAAAGTTCCAGAAGCCTCCATATTACTCTCACCATTAAAATTTAAAGTGACAGAGGCCCAATTATGATAGTTATTTTCTTAAATAAAATCATATTTCTATCCCAAGTGAAAGATTCATTGCTGCTCACTAATCTCTGTCAGGAGAACCCATCTCGGCGGCGTCCAGTGTCAGCAGTGAAGGTGGCTCGCTTTATCCTGGGGACGGTGAGGCGACTGGGGGAGCAGAGCTGGAGAGAGAGTCTCCTCGGGGAGCCGGCCTTGCAGGAGGCTGATTTGCATGATAATCACCATCATGTATCCTCTGTGGTGCCAGCCTCCACACTTAACCAAATGCGGTATAACTTTTAATAGCAGCAGAGAAGGCCCAGTAGGAGCCCTAGCACACATTTTGCCAAAACCTAAATGATGTCAAAAACGGCTAGTTAAGAGGGTTGTAAAGCTAAACCCCACTGAGGAACGGAGACTTGTAACTTAACTTTAAAACCAGATTAAAGAGAGAAATACTTGAGAAAGGCTATAACTTTGGAGACCATTCTAAGATATGAAGCTCTTCCTCCTCCTCATCACCTCCTTTATCCTCCTCCTTCTTCTTCCTTTTCCTCTTCCTCTTTTTCTCACAGAAATCTGTTTGCCAGGAGAATTGGTTTACCAGAAGGACTTCTGTGGCCATTGAAACCACAACATGGAAATAGATCAGTGGGACTACGGAAACATTTCAGTGCAGACATTTCTTTTACCAGTTAAGAGCATGGAGACAGACTTTTATACTATGAATCTTTCGAAATTCTCTGGCCCATTGGTTTTCCGCCATCCTGCATGGTGGAATTTGGGGAATATCGTGTAATGATAGCCAGAATTGCGATGAAAAAGTGCACAGGGCCAGTCAAGCTTCAACAGGGACAGAGGAGCATGTGAACCAACTAATGCTGTGATGTACGATGGTGAATGATACAGAGCGTATATCCATCAATACTAATCTAAGCAACATCTTATCAATAATAAATCATGCAATTTCTCAAAAGTGTCACACTGTGATAAAACATTTACAAGTAGGTTTTGGGTTTGCTGTTCTGTCATGACTTTAGCACAGCCAGTCCTGTGGCAGTTTGCAAGTTTAAATTTTGTTGTCTGGCGTTAGCCCCAGAATCTCTCTCCACCTTTTTTACAAAACTGATCCTGTGATATGAACTCAACTTCTTTTCCTTCATCCTTGCCTCGAATCATGTGGCTTTCCCTCTTCCTTCCATTTTATTCGCATCTCAGTGGTGTCTCTTCCACCTGCCACATTCGATGTTTTTTGGCCTCTTGCTGAAAAAATCCTTCCCCAAATTCCCTACTCTGTTTTTCTTCTTTTTATTCTTCTTAAGTTGTCTACTTTCTTGCCTCTTCCTTTTCACCATGTACTCTCTAACCTGTTGCAATCTGGACTCAGCCACCACTGACACTACCGTCACAGGCAAAGTCTACACTCCTACTTCACAGACCACTCTTCTGCCCTCAGGGAGAGGGACTTCCGTAACTGACACATGTGGAATGAATAAGTGGGCCAGCTCAGCTTACTGCCACCCTTTTTCTACCCAGAGGAGAGCCTACCTACAGAGAGTCCCCTCTCTCCCTGAGTCTGGGAGGCTCCCCGCCCGTCCCCCCCCCCCCCCCCACACACACACACACTCCCAGGCTGCATGAGCCTGGCTGTGGAGAAGGCCTGAGTTGATGGTTTTCCAGTGGTCGCCAACCTTTCAGACCTCACCGACTACCAGTGGTCCACGGATCACAGATTGGCAACCCCTGGAGTGAGCTTGGTCTGGCTTTCACAATAAGCTGCCTCCTCTACTCTGGTCTCCATTAGTGATCAAGGTTATACTGTACCCTCTCATCTCTCTTATTTTTGTATTCTTAACTTTTTCAGAACCCAGGAGAGGAAGGGGTGTTCTCAATTTTGGGGAATTGCTTGGAAACCTAAATAAATGCAATGGTGTATACAAAGCAAAAAGTTCAAGTCCTCTCTTCCTAATCTACCTCCCCAGAGGCTTGATTCCTCTCTCTTTCTCTCTCTCCCCTTCCCTCCCTTGAGAGGACACAGCAAAAAGGTGGCTGTCAGCCAGGAAGTGGACCCTCACCAAGAATCGAATCTGCTCCTATCTTGATCAGCCTGCAAAACTCTGAGAAAGAAATGCTTGTTGACTTAAATCTGGTTCCACCGCCTACCCGCAAGGCACCAGGCCTACAGCGTTAGTTGGGCTGCCCTTCACCTAGATTGTTTTGCTTGTATCCCAAGGCTGCTCCCCTGGTAGAGAGGCCTGTGGTAGCTCATTTACAGTTGACCTAAAGACAAGAAGAAACCTCCATGTGATGTGACTGAGCTGTGGGATCCTGCCTGCTGCAGGTAGGCCCTTTCGAAGGCTGGTAGAATTGGTGTGGAATCAGCTACCCTGTGACGGCCTGTGTGGGAAAACCCACATTGTGTATCGGGGATTTGGCTCTGGCAGCAGACCTGTGCCTGACCCACACACTTGCACATTTTCCTCACCCAGGATGCACATGGACACATGTCTTCATTAGACACAAGTGCAGACGGAGCAGCCAAGAGGGCCTATTAAACAGCCAAGAATTCCGACAGGATGTGCACATTGAGATGGCACTGCGGTGAGGACCAGCAGCCTCGCTCTGTTAGGTCATTTCGCCGCTCACCAAGAGATTTGAAATGGACTTTTAATTATTATTGCCGATTTGCTATGGCTATATTCCTTAATATGAACATGTGATTAGGATTAATTTTCTGTAATTGATGAGTAGATCTCTAAACTTATAGGATTGAATTTGTCGTCATATATCGCCATCTGTACTATATTGTTGTATTGGCATATGTTATGCATTATTATTATTATTATTATTATTATTATTTTTGCTGGAGTACAAATCACAGGCACTTATCTGTTTTAGTTTTGAGGTTACTCCTCTTCCTCCCTTCACCATTGTGTGGCTTTTTAGATTTATTAATGGAGATAGAGCAGGTCTAAGTGTTTATTAAACCCTTTTTTATATACAGTAAAACCCATTAACACGGACCTCACTAAATTTGGAATTTTTTGGTAATGAGGGCAGGGCCCGGGTTAAAGTTTACTTTTGCATTGTTTCTGAAGGAAAGCTTTTCTGGGCTAACACATAGTATAAATACAATTACAGGGGGTGGGGTGGCACTGTCACTTTAAAAAGCGGTCTTTTCCAGTGCTCCAGAGACAGGCCTCGCAGGAGAGGGAGAGAGGTGGTCTGCAGAATGCACGGTGCAGACCACGCGCTCACCGGCGATGTGACCTTGGACAAATGACTCAGCTTCTCTGAGGATCTTTCCTCGTCTGCAAAATGAAGACAGCTATCTAATTTATGGGGTTGCTGTGAGGGTTGCATTTAATGTGTCGAAACTGCCTGGTATGAGTATGTACTTCATAAATGGCAGCTAATTATTACCTACCTAAAGTAGCTAATTTCAAATACTTCTCATTTATTTTTTTTCACTAAAGCAGGGTTCTTTAGTGCTTCAGAGTTTTGTTAACCTGATCTGAAATATTGCTTTCCTATTATTACTGATTAAAGGAAGACCTAGCAGATTGGTACGGTAGAGAAAATCATGCATGTACTTTAGAGTCAGACTCAGGTTTGAAAGTAATTCTATCACTCATTAGCTACATGGCCCTAAGCAAGTTACATAATGTTGCTCAGGTTTTATTTTTCAATTTGTGAAAATGAGCTGATAATACCTCGCGGACTTCCGTGAGGACTCAGTGAGATAATGATGTAAAGTGGTCAGCCCGGTGATTTTCATGTAGTATCTCTCAGACATCAGATGTTGCTATTATCGTGATCTTTTTGACAGTGGTCCACACTCAAGATTTTTCATTAATTCAGACTTGTCTTCTTCAGTTCACCTAATTAATGGGTTTTACTCAAGATGTAATCTTCATTCTGATGAGAATTTTAAATATGTAAGTACAAAATTATAGAGAAGCAAAATGGCTGTATAGATAGGTAAAGTAAAAGAGGCAAAAATAACATTTCAAAAGTGGAAGCACAAGGCATTAAGTTAGACTTAAATTACGGAATAGTAAAAGTTGCGCAGGATCTTTGTTCTTTATGAAAGATCTTTATGTTAGCCAGGAAGAAACAGAGCTGTAGGTATACAGATTAGAAAGTGTAGCGTGGGACCAGCTCAGATCATTCATCGGAGAGGGAAGCAGTAAGTCCATGTTCAACTTTATTTTCATCTTGTTGCTCTCCCCTGTGCTTCATTGGCTGTATGGATGAGAAATTGAAGCACCATCATGTCCTGCACAGAAACTATAATCTCTCCTCCCCTAATGACAGGCCTTCACAGTGTGTCAGAATCCATCGCCTCAGACTGTATTACTTTGATGACTGGCAAATGGGTGCCACTTGTGAAATGAAAGCAACCAGGTGTGTGTGTGTGTGTTTATTAAGTACTCTTCAATAGGAGAAATGTGTTTTACTGAAAACTCACTCCTGTTATTTTTGTAGAAGCAAGAAGTGCTCATCTTCCTTTGGGAAGACATAAGAATTATTTTTCATGAGATTATGAGCTATGATAATACAAATTCACAACCATAAATATGTCATAAAATCAGTTTTTCCCCCTCATAATATGCATGCACAATGAAACCCTGTGATAAAAACTAGAGGGAGCAGAACCAATTATGTTGGGGTTGTGTGCCTTTGACTTTCCAGGGCTGCTTGATTTAAGCAGATTGTTTTTAGACGTAAAATGAGTTCTTTAAATACTTATATAAGAATTTTCATATAAGTATATTCACAAGTCAGACAAAACCTTTTGTTAGACCATGTTTTCTAAGATTTGGGTCAGAAAAATGTCACCACTCTAATGCACAACATATTGATTAGTTGTATTATTTCAATATGTATTTTTTAAGTACTTAATGGTTAATTGTTAAAGTGACATTATTTTTTCTAGGTCAGCATATCAACAGAAATAGCAAGAATAACTAATTTTTATTATATGCAACAGGCTAGAAGCTGGAGATATAATGGGAAGCAAAAGAAAAAAAGAGTCTTATTTGCTAACAACAACCTATTAAGTAGGTATAAAAAAGGAAATGAGTTCATAGAATTTAAATAATTTGTCCAATGTTGGAATAGGTAAGAGCTAGAATTGTAGTGCAATATTTGTTACAGTAGCCTAACCTACATCCAGGTTAAGAGACTAAAACACAGTGGTTGAAACAAGAGGGAGCTCCCTGACAACGTAGAGTTGTATATCATCTCCGACTGCTTATGCTTAGACTGCTGGGTAAGGGAGAAAGAAACTTCCATCTTATTACCCTCTGCTATCCCTCTGTTTGCCTCATTCATGTGTCTGAGATATATAAGAATTCTCTTTAATATACATTTTTAAAAATTGATTTTTGAGAAAGAGGAAGGGCAGGAAAAGAGAGAGAGAGAAATTGATCTGAGAAACATCAATCAGCTGCCTCCTATATGCCCCCTACTGAGGATGGAGCCCACAACTCAGGCATGCGCCTTAACCGGGAATCAAACCAGTGACCTTTAGGTGCACAGGATTACACTCAACCAACTGAACCACACCAGTCAGGACAGAAGTATTCTCTTTAAAGGCATTCCCTAGATGTTGGACTTCTAATTTCTATTCACATCTTGTCTGCCATATCAGCTGCCAGGAAGGCCTGGAAATAAACTCTTTGTGGCCATGTACTTCTCAAAATCCAGAGGTTCTATTAATAAAGAAGAAGGGGCAATAGGGAGAGTTGCCAGTGTCTGCATCGCATGCTAATTAAGAGCATTGTTTCAAGTGAAACTTTGGCCACAGACTTGGACAAGTGACAGATGATCTTATGACTTTGGGATATCCTACATTCAGCATTTATTTCTTTTCAAGTAGTACATCAAGGTTATGTGCATATGTATTGTATATAGTGTGCATATAATATATTTAAATATTAAAAATACATGTGTTTTAATGGTTATTACACGATTCTACAGTGGTCTCTGGCCATCTGCAAGTACTAATTCAGAATTTCACAACAGAGGAAGCCCACTGGCTTTCATCTTTGGCAGGAAGGCTTATAAAACCCCCAGGAGTAGTCTTGCTTACATTCTCACTCTGAAAAAGATATAAAATTACTCTAAGGTTTTATTGAAGCACGTATTCAATACATAAATCATAAATAACCCTGATCCAGAACTTCAAAGTTTCCTACAATTCTTGGTCTATCCTAAATAATGCTTAGGCATTTACTATAGAAAAATTAATTCACATGTATTTATTGAGAATATAATTAGATAGCAGTTACGTTGAGATAGACCCACAGATATCTTCTGGGGCTACAGGTTCCTGGAGGAGATAATGTAGTCACTGATAAGTGCAGCTAGCCATGTAGAGCTGCTTGGAAATACTGTGTTTTGCACCGATAGGCCTTCTTTGTTCCTTTCTCCTGGGTCCACCTCTTTAGATCCTATTTTGCTACATGAAGTAGGAGAAAAGCAAAAACGAAAGATAAAGGTTTAAGTTAGAGCTAGTCTAGTTAGTCTACCCTAGGCTTTATCAGGGTGGGGGTTGGTATTGGGGAACATTTCCCAAGTGGAAAGCAGTTCCAGATCTGATTGCCTCATTGGCGACATGGAAGTACAGAGAAGCAATCCAAAGGGAAAACCTCAAGAGACAAACTCCAAGCAGACCACATCCTGCAGAAGCCAAAACTTGAACCTTTTCTCTCATTATACCAAAACCTATATCCCTTTAAACAATAGTTTAGTTTGAGTCCAGTAACTTGATTCAGCCGCTTCCATGGCGGTGGGTTGGCGAGTGGAGTAAGGGCAGAGAGAAGATGGAAGTGGAACTTTGCTCTCTCAGTGTAGGTTAATAGCATGTACAGGACATGACTTTTCTCCAAGTCCTCAGAGAACTAGCAATCTGTCTGCAGAGCTAATGTCTCTGAAAACATTTAGTGAAAACCAAGTGCTTAAACTGTGTGATAGTGATTACTCCAGAGGAATCCAGATAAGGGATAAGTCAATGCAGATTTGTTTATTGGAGAATGCTTCTTAGATAATGTCACAAACGAGGTGATTAAGAAGGCAGAGATAATTAAGAAGGTAGAAGAAAGGGGATGAACAAAGATTCGGAATGAGCTGAGAGGGCAGTAGACCTCTGTGCCTTCAGTGGAGATTTCATGTTGGAGACTAGGAAATGAAGTGGAATACTTCAAAAACATGATAGTGATAAAATTTGTCTGGGTTGGGAAGAGTATCTCAGCAGTATAGGTTGGCAGGGGGCAGGAGGAAGTCAGGACTAAGTGTAGCCTGGCTACACTAGGGTTGGCCAGCAATCCAGTCCTCAGTGACCAAGAGCAGTGGTCTGCAAACTCATTAGTCAACAGAGCCAAATATCAACAGTACAACGATTGAAATTTCTTTTGAGAGCCAAATGTTTTAAACTTAAACTTTTTCTAATGCCACTTCTTTAAAATAGACTTGCCCAGGCCGTGGTATTTGTGGAAGAGCCACACTCAAGGGGCCAAAGAGCCGCATGTGGCTCATGAGCCACAGTTTGCTGACCACGGACCAAGAGGATGTGATGACCTTGAGAGTGGTTCAGGGAAAGTGTTGGTTCTGAGGAGACCAATTCAGGAGGTGTGGGCAACTAGACTGTAGATACAGGTGAGGTTCAGAGTCAGGAATGGTGGTGTCACGCCCTGGGGATTCTGATCCCAGCTGGATCCCAGCCGGCAGCAGGAGTCCTGGAACAGAATCTGGGGTTCTAACACTACAATATTCTGAAGATTGGGCCAATATGTTGGAGTTAGTAGGGAAATAGAGGGAGAAAGAATAATGAAGGAGTGAGGAGCAAATTCAGTGTATTTTAGTACAAAAGGAATTCCAGTCATGCTCTCTGGCGGGCTGAGGTTGTTTTTCCGTTGCCTGCCTGGTGAGGATGGGCTGAGGTCACAGCTACTCTGAGCCTCTTAAGTGGAGACTTCCATAGGGCAGGACAGGAGCTCAGAGGGTCCTGGAATGAATGTTGGAAGAGGAGGCCCAGTGGAAACAGCATCACTTGGAAGGAGTTGCTACTACAGCTGAGGAGACCTAGGAATAGTGAGGAGGCTGCCACATTCAGGGTGAAGAGAACAGAGCTTGACAAATAGGGCAGGGGTGGTGGGTGGGTGGGTGGGGACTTAGTAGAAATTAGAAGAAAAGAGGACTGCAAAAAATATTTCAAATTAAGAAGTAATAGGCTTTAGTGACAAGTTTGATATAATGGATGGAACCTAAAATGATTCCAGGTGGATTTTAAATGTTCATGTAGTATGGCATTTTGCTCATGAGCTAAAGGGCATTGCTAACAGGCATTGTAAACACATATGCAAAGGCTTTTGGCTTATTTTTTAAAAAAAACCCAAATAAATAAAGTAAATTAGTAAATAAATTGTGTTAAGGCTAAGCTTACCTGTGTGTTTGCTGGCTTTACCGCTCACTGCCGTGGGTCTGCTTGGAACATTTCAGAGATGTGAATAAAGAGAAATGTTTCTTGCAAAGGTGTCTGTCATTCCTGGTCTATAACACTGTTACTAATATACATGTACATGGATAGGCACACGGATATGCCTAAGGTGGAGCCTCCCTGGGTCCTAGCATGCTGCTCTCATGTGGCAGGGGCTTTACCCTGACTGGGATTGGTGTTGGCAGTGCTTGTACATGCCTTTACCCACCTGGTTCCCTCAGAGCCTTTGCTGAGGAAAGCATGCTCCTGCCCGGCTAGATTGCTTCCTCACAGGCTTCTCCATCTGCAGCTGCTGCTTCCCAGCCATCCACTGGGTGCTAAATGATGGGCCCCAGGCAGGGACTTGATTCACGAAGGCGTAGGTCTTGGCACCTCGGGAGGGATTTTATTCCTGTTTATCAAGGCAAGGAAGACAAGACAGAATCTGCTTGGGGAGGGAAACCTTGTTTTCGAAATGCACAGACATGTGGTGTTTCTGATTTTGTGACTTGTGGATCTACACCTGGAGGTGGCATGGATTTGAAAGTCATTATTTAAGGTAAGGAAAGAAAACTTTAAACAGTATTAAAGTTTAATCCTGTTCAAACTTTCATTTACCATAAGAGAGCTTGTAGTTTTGTTGTGTTTTGAACTGGCGAGCTAAGTAAATTTAGTGGTCAGCCAAAGACCAGTCGATGTATTGATAGTTGTGAGAAGGTGTTTTAGAAAGGCTTGGATTAACAATGTGTTTGCGTTTGTTCACAGATGTACTATCAGTGGGACAGGAATAGGCGGAACACCTGCTTCCCTGAGTGCCTGCTTCACACCACCTTTCACATTTTCTAGAAAAACAGCCATTGGAGAATCAACAGGCTCCCTTCAACAAAAACAGAAACAAGTCAAGACCCTAAGAATGCCACCGAAGCCAGCAGCGAATCATGCGGGGGCTATGCAAGCAATCTCCAGCAAAGGAAGTTCTCAAGAGAGTGTGCGACTCACCAGCCAGGAATCAGGAAAGGTTGAACCTATCCATTTCATCTCAGTTGCTCCTTAATCAGTGCAACCCTTCCAAATGAACCTGAATTGAAACATGCTCTGGCTTTTCAACTTAATTGAATAATTACTACATGTGAATCACTATATGGAGTGGGGGAAGGAGACAAAGGTGTGGTCCCTGCCTTCCATAGATTTATAATTAGTTTCAATGAATATTTTTATATGTGTCTTCTGTTCTTAATAAGTGTGCCTCTAAGACGGGAAACAAATGGAAGAGTGTATTTCTATAAGTAATTTAAGTTTTTTAAATAAAAAATAAAACTTGTGAACAATTCAGGACATCTTAATTCCATTTCTTTTTGGACTTCTGATAGGTAGGATCCTTTTTGTTGATTCCAAAAATGTTCTGTAGACTTTAGAGAAATCAACACATTTTAGTTGGAGTTAATTTGAATTAAATTCATTTTTTCCATTTAGGTATAGAGTGTCTGTTGGAAAACTATATTGTGTTTGTATATTTGGTGGGGAGTGGGTGAGTGAATCACATCTGTTGTTTCAATAGGCCTCTACCTTGAATGGCTAGGGGCCTGCAGTACTGAGTGAATTATTAGCATGGAGGAGGGGAAGGTTTGGATCAAGCTTGGGGTCCTTACTCATGGATCCAAGACAGGGCATGACAGGAGCCAAACAGACCTGGAAAATGGCTGTGTGTGAAAATTTGGCTATTTCAGTATTCATGGTGTTGTCTTCTATGTTCTATAAGTTGAGTAACTATATAGTTTTTCCAAAAAATTACTTCTGCTCTGTGAGTAAGTCATGATTTTTCCAGTGTTAAGACAGGAATATGATTGTAGACACTAGACGTTTTATGTAGTGTCTGTGACACATTTTGTTATGTATGAGCCACCAATCGACATGTCTTCATCTTGAGAGTGTCCATCTAAATTGAAAATGTGCCAGCGTTTTAACATTATCAACAGACTTCTTAATTAAGCTGCCGATACGTACTGCCAATAGTGTGTGTCGTCTGAGAAATGAATTGTGTAAATGCTGTTTTCCTCTAATTGAATAAATAATGTCACTCCATATAAAAGTGATTTCAAGTGTTCTTTGAGTGGGGTATTATATTGTTCCCTAGAGAATTTGATGATAATTCTCATATTATTCCTTTTTATTTAATTTCTGAAAACCTTTCTTTTGCGTCTCAGGAAAGAATTATTCTATTGTAATTTGACCAGCAACTTCAGTTATACGATTCACCTTTAATAGGATATATCTGTATCACCCAGCTCCCAAACCCTGGTGATATTGTGTGTTTGTTATGGCACTTTCAGTTTGCATGAAGTAGCTTTCAATAAATCTGAGCTACGAACTTATTTTGTACTAAATTGTAGGTATTTATTTTTTATTCTGGGAGTTTCGTCAGAGGCAGCATCTCTGTATTCCAGGTGCCTAGTACAGTGCCTGGTGCATAGTAGGTATGGGTTCAGTTAACACTTGGTAACCAAGGTGTGTAAAGTAGCCTTTTTAAATCTATGGTTCATAAGGCTCTGTAAAAGAGAGCAGTCTTGCTAACAGAGTAATAAGCTTGCTATTGGTTTGTAGTTTATAATTGGATACTTTATATATATTGTAGTTTAGTCCTCTACGTTGGACCTCTTAACTGCAGTTTTGGATTCAGGAGCTCAGCTCTATGATTTGTACCAACAGCCACTCTGCTTCCCTGTCCCAGTCCACACCGGGGCAAGTCCTGAGGGCTTTCCCACCTCTCATTGATGATGGCTTGTTCATCAATGGAAGGGCAATCACTCAATTCATGGGGCACTCCAGATGCTCCAGGCACTGCGCTAAGTGCTTCACACATATCCTTTCATTAATTATCTCACTGAAACCTCACAACAACCCCCTGAAGTATTACCCACTGCAGGGATATGTATCTTGCTTAAATCATGGGGATGTAAATCCAGATCTCTTAGATCCCAAAGCCTGAATTATTAACCCCAGCTCTCTGCTGCATCCCTGGAGAAATTTCCAGTGCCAGGTGGTGGGGTGGGGGCACTCACATCTGGATGTAGTCCAGATTCACTGCATTTAGTTTCCCCAACAGCAAACTGTCTAACAGATAAAACCCAGCCAGTTTACAATTGTTTTAAGGATGGGGGAAAGCGGAGCAATTGAGGGAAAGCAATGTTGGAACAAACCAGTTTGAGTCAAACCTTTAGCCTTTACCTCAGAGTGTTTCTGTTTGATTTTTTTTTTAAACTTTCTTTTTTTAACATGGTCTGACACCATGTGATAAATCAAAGCCTGACGTAATTGACCCAGAATTGATCCCCGAATGTCTTTTGGGGGAACATGCTTTAAATCTGGTTGTTGATTCTGAGGAATAATTGCCACCCTGGAAAGGTAATTACATATGCCATTGTTTATACACATAATAGGCTCAGAACGCATGTTCTACATAGAGACGAAGAGAACCCTGCGAGCACATTAGGGGTGTGTGGTCTGTATTGTGTGAGAATGCCACAAATAGCATTTGAGCTGCTCCCGATTACTGCTGATGTCCTGATGTGAGGGCATGTGTGTGTGCGTGCGTGTGTGTGTGTGTGTGTGTGTGTGTGTGTAAGGGAGAGGCTGGCAGTGAGGAAGGGGCTGGGCCATGGGAGGCGGCACGTTGTGCTGAAAGGGCAGTGGTTTGCTTTTCCTTAGTGCTTCAGTTTGCCAAAACATCTTCTGGATCTGATTCACTTAGCCTGGTCTGGTTAAAAAGACTGTTTTTGTGCTGCTTGGCATATGCTTATTAATGAGTTCTCATATTTCTTTCCATCAAGGGCTGTTTACTTTGCGGAAATATAAAGTGAGAATCGTCCTCCGCAACATCCTGCTCAATGCCCTAGTTGTGACCACCCCTTTAAGTAAACCAAGCCGTCAGCGAAAATGGTAGCAAGTGCCTTTCCTCTCCCTCGCGGTGCGTTCTGGTAAAGTATAAGTGGGACTGAGACCACAAATGACCGATGAAAGCACTTGATGCTTTTCCCTGTAGCCGTAAGACAGTAGCGGTTCTAAGTAAATACAACAAACAAGGCTCTTTTGTGGCAGTCTAACCCTAGCAACACGTACATATCTATTTAAATCAAAGCTTCACAAACACAAAGTCATGACTTTCTGGAGTGCTGCCCAATGAAAGAAATAGACACGTGTTCCACTGCGGAACCGAGCATTGTTTGAGGCCGAAGCGATCCATCCCCGGCTGTTCCCTGCCGCAGCGTCCGGCCCATCGCATGACCCGCGTGTTGGGCTTGACAGCGGTGCGTTACCTAACAAAGGCCTCGCAGCGCCGGGCAGCCGTGGAATGTCAGAACGAGCACATTTCACACACAGATGTGCAGCTGTAATGGCCTGTAAGAAGATGCATGTGGCAGGGCTCCGAGGATGGGGGCTGGGGGCTGGGATCGCGTGGCCTGTGGGTGTGCAGGTTGAGGGCCGGCGGGAGGGGGAGGGAGGCCAACAGTTAGCAGTGGGGACATGGCCCCTCTGACCACATTTAATCAGCCCTCTGTAAACAATTCAACGTTTTCATTGTTCTCTGAAAACTAATAAAGAGAAACAAGCACTTTTCATTCATCTTGAAGTAATTTTCTGTCAGGTTGGAGCCCCTCGTGGCCTCCAGCGCATGCAATGCTAGCTGTGTGATACAACTACGATTGCAATTTATTTTACAAACTCTGGTCATTCACATGTCAGTTAGTGTTCACCAAGCCGGCATCTGAAATTGTGCAGTTAACGAGTTTTACAACATTTCTATCAAGAGAAACTGTTTAGCATAACTGACTCTTAAGGAGTTATTATACCTCTAAAAATCCATTTTAAGGGGCATTATTTAAATAAAATAGAAAAACGGTTCACTGCCTTTTAAAGGGGCTGCAAAAAAAGTCCATCAGCTCCTGCGCCGTAATCCTCAGCTTAAAGCACTCTTGAGAGTACTTCTGGGAATTGTCAGCATAATGAAATGTTTTGTGAAATGTCCAGATAGATTCCTCTGCTCAACAATTTTACTGCGCCATATTTATTTTCCTTCCCGTTTTTAAAGAAGTGAATTACTTTTTTTTGAGAGGATAACTCTGTGCTGTGCAGATGAACTGAGCGCATTATTTACCCAGGCTGCGGTGGAAGGGATGGTCCTGCCTGCAGTGCCATCTCCACGCTTCTGCAGACGGGGCCAAAGCAGGGGAAGGCCTCTGTCCCCGTTTCGTGTTCAGCTACAAGAGGGTTAAGTCACAAGGAATTAAGTTATGGAGTGTCACATGCCCCTCAGACTTTTAGACAACTTTGGTACACAGTAGCGCTTATCATACTTTCTTTCTTTCAACTTTACAGAAAAGACTCTGTTTTCTTTCCCTAAATAAATAGATGCAGAAAAACCGATATACATGTGTATCGGCACATGCGGGATGATGCGTAGTGTTTGAGCGGCCCACTTCCATGGGAGATGCTAGTGACCATGTTACTTCAAAGAAGAATAGATTCCCCGCATTAATGGAGATGGCCAATGACCCCAAACCAATTAACGGCTAGAATCCATAATGGAGCACTATATGGCATAGCAGCAAGTTCATTTAGTAAATTATATTACCTGACAGACGTAGAAGCCGCCAC
>NC_140506.1:45952614-46077614 GCF_964339955.1 Pipistrellus hanaki | reverse complement strand
CTTTGTTCTTCAATGTCATTTATAACTCTTAGATCATTTCACAATGTAAGAAATAATAAGGCCTGAGGAACATTAAAAAAAAATAAGCAAAATGGTCAGATAAAGCTTTTAGATAGATATGAGCATTTGGGAAGAAAGGAATATTCTTCCTTTGAGGTCCATCTAGTTCTAAGAGTTAATCAAAGTGCCCGTGAATATATTTAATGGATAATTTGTAGAATTTAGGGAAGTATCACAGGGTGATTTTGAAGCATTTAGACTGACACTTGTAAACTGGCAATACTAACCAAACTGTAACTTTAGCTGCCCATGAATGGCATAAATTAAAAATCACTGTTACTTTGAAAGAGACATAATTTCCCCCCACTCAGTAATACTTGAAATCTTAGCAGGCTAATCAGGCCCCTAAAATGATTGAAATTTGCAGTAGCCCAACATTTAAGGCTTTTAAAAATCTTACCAAAATTTAACTTTACTCTCACCTTTTCCCAAAGCAAACTGTCTACTCTAGCTAAACTACCCTTACCCTGCACTCCCCAGCCATGTAATCCAGGGCCTCACCCATTTGGTGTCCAGGATGCTCTCTCTGTGTTGTCTCCCCTACACTGTATTACTGTGCCAAATTCTATTGATATTCTACTATCTCTCTCAGTAGGATGTCCATAATGGCACTCTCCTTGTCCATTTCACAATTTTCTCTCTCTTTTTAATATCTAAAAATTATGTGATCTCATGAAATAAAGTAGCAATTAGTTGCTTTTAAGATTCTTTTTTTTTTGGTATTCTTATTTAATTTGTATAAATGTTGTTTTAATAACAAAATGAGTTATAATTGATGACAGGGATCACATATTAATTGCCATGGCTTCTATCACTAGTGTGCTACAATGCTATGCACATTCATAGGCACTTTAAAATTATTGAATGAATTAATTCAAGAATTTGGAAAATTTGGGGAAAATGTAAGGGTGTCAGTGTTTATATAATATTAGTGAACATTTATTTTATATGGTGAAAATTATTAAGAAAAAACACCAAAATGTTATACAACCAAATCCAAACACTTTTGTAAGTTTTTACATTAAGTCCATCCATGACTCAAAAGCACCAACTTGTTTTCATTTGAAACAGTGGCATAAATTAAATAACTCAAAGTGAAAACATAGTCTACAAATACTACCAATGACATAAAGCCAGGAAGATGTAAATCAAAAGCTAATATAATGTGCTATGCTACATAGTTGGTATCTGGAGAAAAAAAGAAAAGCAAGAATTCTTGAGGAAATCACAAAACAGATTTATCAAAAGATGCTGTTAAAATGGAAAGAGAGAAATAAATCTTGGAGGGAAAAGGATTAAAACTAAAGGTATGTGCCACAGTTGGAGTTAACATATTCCTTATGGAATTTAGTCTGGACTGTAGAAAGGCAAATAACTCGTGTAGAAAACAATGCCCATCAGTTTTCTTCAATCAACTGAGCAGGTATAATTTAAAGGCATCCAATTATTCATTTGACATTTCCTTTACATTAGTAACCCAATCGCTAAGAATATATTTTTATTATAAAGTACTTGTTAATACTATCAGCCCACTCTACTTTTTCCTCTAAGTATTGACATCAGAAAGCATTTCCTTTTCAATTAACTGAAGTCATTAAATCTTTCTTCGTTTAAACTGCAAGTAGAATAGGATATACTGGGCTTCAGATAAAAAATAAAGACAGATCTAACATGAGAAATTACATATATTTTAATTCTGCACATTTATTTTAACCCTTTTTATATAATCCCTTAATTTAGAGCTATTTAATTTTATATGTAATGCCTAGCAATCCTATCTAATAAAAAAGTAATATGCAAATTAACCATCACTCTTGCCACACCAACAAGCCATGCCCACAAACCAATCAGGAGCAAGTATACAAATTAACCCAACCAAGATGGCTGCGGCCATGGAGCAAGCAGGAGGCTTGGGCTTCCCCAGCAATGGAGGAAGCCAAGCTTTCTGCACACCCTGGCGGGCCTAGGCCTCCACTCAAGGCTACAAAGTTTCAATTATAGAAGATAAACAAATCCAAGACCCCAGGGCCTCCACTTGGGTTGCCAGGGGGCATGGCCAGCCTGCACACCACCACAGGCCTATTGCCCAGCCATCCCATGTCCCAAGGGAACCCCCACCCTCATCTGGGACACCCTTCAGGGCAAATCAGTTTGCCCCCACTCATGCACCATGCCTCTATCCTACCTAATAAAAGAGTAATATGCAAATTGACCATCACTCCAATACACAAAAGGGCTGCCCTTATGTGGTCAAAGATCCTGCCCCCATGTGGACCCAATATGGCTGCCACAAGTTGGCCAGCAGGGGACGGCAGTTGGGAGGGACCAGGCCTGCAAGGAAGGGCAGTTGGGGTGATCAGGATTGCAGGAGAGGGCAGTTAGGGGCAACCAGGTTGGCAGGGGAGGGCAGTTAGGGGTAACCAAGCTAGCAGGGGAGGGCAGTTGGTGGTGGGGGTGGAACCAGGCCTGCAGGGGAGGACAGTTAGGAGAAACCAGGCCTACAGGAGATGGCAGTTGGGGGGAACCTGCAAGGAAGGACAGTTGGAGGGGACCAGGCTTGCAGGGGAGGGCAGTTGGGGGTGACCACACCTGCAGGGGAGGGCAATTAGAGGCGACCAGGCCAGCCAGCAGGAGAGGGCAGTTAGGGGTGAACAGGCCAGCAGGGGAGGGCAGTTAGGGGCAATCAGACTGGCAGGGGTGCAGTTAGGCATCAATCAGGTTGGCAGGGAAGTTGTTAGGGGCAATCAGGCAGACAGGCAAGCAGCAAGCAGTTAGGAGCCAGCAGTCTTGGATTGTGAGAAGGATCCCAGATTGGAGAGGATGCAGGCTGGGCTGAGGGACATACATCCCTGTCCCCTGTGCACGAATTTCATGCAAAGGCCTCTAGTCTCTCTCTCTCTCTCTCTCTCTCTCTCTCTCTCTCTCTCTCTCTCTCTCTCTCTCTATCTCTCTCTCTCTCCATATATATATATATATATATATATATATATATATATATATATATATATATATATATAAAAGCGTAAGTGAATGTTATGACCAAATGATTGGAATGACCAGTTGGACAGTCACTATGATGCACTCTGACCACCAGGGGCCAGATTTTTAACACAGGAGCTTCCCCCCTGGTGGTCAGTGCGCTCCCACAGTGGGAACACTGCTCAGCCAGAAGCTAGGCTTATAGCAGTGGCACCCTGCCCCAGCTTGGGCTCTTCCCCAGCCACCTACTGCTTAGCATACTGCTGCATCCCTCATAGCCCCTAAGCCTGCAGTTACACTATCTGGAGAATGGTTGAAACACAGACAGCCAGAATAACCAGGATGAGCCTGATATCTGCCAGGCTCCTGGAACTCTGCCTCAGGCATCGAGATCAAATTTCATCCCTTACCGATTGCCCTGGAGCTACAGAGGAAGGCAGCAATATAAGAGTGGCCACAAGTTGGTGACTGACAATAGGGGTAAAAGTCAAAGAGAGATGGACCTAAGGGTTGGGGCATGGGCAACAGAGCACTCCTACACCCCAAGATCCCCAACTTTGTATTGTTCACCTTGGAGTGTCTCTTATCCAGATCCAAGTGGTGGAAAGCATCCAGCATGGCCCAAGGCATTCACTGGGGAACCGCCCGGCCAGCAAGGTGTGATCTTGGCCACAGAAGGGACATTTGGAAACATTTTTTCAGCAAGCCTCAGGGAGGAGGGCAGACTCCCCAGGCGACTTCCTGGCAGCTCATGGGGATGGGGATACTCCCAAGGCACATGGGTGTGGGCTCCCGATTTCCTTTCAATGTGGATGAATCCGTGCACCAGGCCACTCATCTTAATATATTTTCTGAAGTAGATTTGCTTTATTACTCTGACAGAATTATTGCATGCCTTTACTTCTCCTGTTAAAATTTGAATTCTTCCACCCTTTTTCATGATGAATTTGCTTTAGTTCCACTGACAAAAACAACAACAACAACAACAACAACAAAACAAGCCACTTTTACTTCTGGTCCAGATGAAAAAAAAACACAAAACAAAACAAAAGAAAAACAAACAAACAAACAAAAAAAACAGGGACCAGGTTTACCCTCTTGAACCAAATAACCGAAAAACTAACAAAATGTTAAAAAGAGAATGGAAATCAAGAAAGAAAGCACAGTGATTCCCGAGAAAAGGGAAATCAATGTGTTAAGCTCTATTATTGCTAGTTTACTGTCTTAAGAGAGATTCCAGCTTGTGGTACAGGGAGGAGAACACAAAGGGAAAGCCAGCAAACTTCCTGCATTGAGGAAACAGAGTTGAGAGACTGGGGAGATGAAGGCAGGTAGATGTCACAGGTCAGAGTTCTAGAGAAGGGAGATGAGAAGGGAGATCTGCATGAAGAAAGAGCCACAGAAACCTGCAGAAAATAGCAAAGTAATGATCAGAACCTGCATATGAAGAAACCACTCAAGGCCGAAGTAAGAGCTATCTGTGAAGATGAAAGGGAACAGTGCCAAGGCTCACACATAGTCCAGAACGATGTCTGTTTTCACCTGCTAGGTAGGAAAAACTCATAATTCATGTGGCACTAGGTAGAGTCCTTAAAAAGGCCTTGCCTCAGTGCTGGAAATAATTAGTCCTAGACTAAGGAACTATTCCATATCTCCCTTGAAAAACTACAATAAAAGACTTTAAATAATCAAAATGTTGCCAAAACTGGTTTGGCTCAGTGGATAGAGTGTCAGCCTGCGGACTGAAAGATCCCGGGTTCGATTCCGGTCAAAGGTATGTACCTTGGTTGCGGCACATCCCCAGTAGGGGGTGTGCAAGAGGCAGCTGATCAATGATTCTCTTTCATCGATGTTTCTAACTTTCTATCCCTCTCTCTTATGCTCTGTAAAAAATCAATAAAATATATTTTTTAAAAATAAAGTGTTTTCAAGTAACTTAATTTGTTCCAAAGAAAAACAAGGGTATTTATAGGAATATTAAATATCCAGCATTTAACAAGGTAAAATTCACAATGTCATCTCAATAAATGAAGAAAAAGCACTTAACAAAATCCAATACCCATTTATGATAAAAAACAAAGCAAACTGGAATTCAAAGGGAATTTTTTAAACCTGGAAAAGGGCATCTACAAAAGACAATATCTTACATTTTCCCCTAAGAAAAAGAAGACATGGATCGGCAGGCTTCACTTCTACTGAATATATGATAGGCTGGGGTTCTAGAATGTAAATTCAGATAAGAAAAATAGAAGGCATCCATATTAGATAAGAAAAAGTAAACTTAGATGATATTAATATCTAAGTAGAAAATGGCTAGAAGAACTAATAAGTGAGTTTGTCAATATTGCCAAATATGGAATAAATATAAAAAAATCAATCAGCAATGACTAATCAAAATTTTAAATTAAAAAAACAATGCCATAAAATAATTCTAATTTTTCTCCATGCTAGACCTCATTTAATGTGCTTCAGCCATACTGAGTTATTCTCTATTTCTTAAACCACCAAGTTTATTATGGCTTTAATTTTTTGTACTTGCTTTTCTCTGTCAGAAGCACTTTTTTGCTGTATCTGCTCATTACTTATTATTACATTATTTGGATCTCAGAAGAAATATCATCTCCACTGACAAATCATCTCTGATCTCCCTATCTAAGACGGCCACCACAACCATTTCCAGTCACTTCCTAGTGTCTCTGAATTATTTTCTTCAGAACTCAATCACTGTATTAATTTGTTTATTTTTGTCTCTCCTACAAATGGCAAGCTCCATGAGAGCAGAGATTTCTATTATACTGCTTAGGATTAAGAGACAGAATGTTAGGTGAATAAAGCTCTACATCTTTAGAAGTAGTTTGTTTTTACTTATTCTTCTATTCTTATGCCTTTCTCTCTCTCTCTCTCTCTCTCTCTCTCTCTCTCTCTCTCTCTCTCTCTCTCTCTTTTTTCCTGTTCTCTCACTTTCTTTTCCTGAGTCATTCAAGAAATCAATGGTTGCCCAATAAAGACCATTAGAAAAATTTTATTGGTTAACTTGACCAAAGTTTTCACTGATTCATATTTTTCTAAGTAGAACCAATACAGGACCATAAAGACCTAGGTGACTGTGTTGGTTAGAGACTTTGTGCTAAGAAAAGCAAAGACTCTGATTTATTATTATTTTACACAAAACATTTCCTGTGTTTTACTTATGGCCTGCTGCATTTATATAACCATGTCATCAATACATGCAACTTCTGGAAAACAATCCCATGGAGTAGGAGATGGGGAATGGCTCAGAGCTACTTATCTTTAAGAGAGTTCATTAGCCTAATCCTTTTTGGCAAAATACTTTATAGTCTATGTGCTAAATACCACTTTGAAAACTGGGCACTTTTTTTGTTTATATTGTTTTCTAAGTTAACACACACACTCACTAATGTAATAATCTTTCCATACTCCCATCCCCACAAAGGTGAAATTACCATCTTATTCTAATATGTACATTTAATTACTTTTTTCTAAATAATATTACTCTGTTGTTTTAAAAGCCAATCATTGTACACATCACTAAATGGAGGCATATGTCAGCATAGAACCAATGGAAAGGATCAGGTGCATATATTTAAGTAAAAAAAAAACAAAAAACTATGTCAGAATGAATTTCATCCTGATACAGGGTAATAGCGACAGGCAAGGGAAAGCCAAACACCACATGGAGGCCATTTGTTCCTTCAAAGCATGATGCAGATTCAAACCTTCAGATAAAAATGTACAAGCTGCCAGCTTCAAAGGAGAGTCATTAAAAAGTAAAAAAAAAACAACAATTGAGAATTGTACCTTGCATACATAAACACTTAGGGTGCACATGTGTGCTGGTACCTCACATTCATAGAGCATATCTGATGTCAAACCATATTATCTTAATAGCTGAATTAGATGATAACTGTTAAAAACTCTGAATTCATAATGCTTTGTGAACATAAAAAAAATTCATAAGGTTCTGTAAAAATTCTGGCATATACAACATTTAACATTATTTACATTTAATTAGGCAAAATCAAATCCTACAAAGTTGCTTCATTAGATTTCTCCAAGGCCAGTTGTTTATGAAGCACTGAATCATTAATATGCAGTTTCCTTCATAATTATAAGGCTGTCAGATAAGCCTGCTGCCTAAGACAGATAAAGCAACTCAGAGATAGTCACAGATATAAACCCCAATTCACACTGCTAGAACATTTGGAAAAGTCTTGCATAAAAATGTGAATCACTTTATAGAGATAAACAACATGGAGTAGTGAAGATCAAATTCATGTTTATTTGATTTTTTTCTCCTTTTTAAATGGAGAATAAGGTAGAAAAAAATCAAACAGTAAAATTGTTAGCATTTTTTAGTTTAAAGAATTAATTACAAAAATTAAACACACACACACACACACACACACACACACACACACATTTTCCTCAATGTAGATATTTAGATGAAGAATCCAAGTTTATCTCCATCCATAATAATGGCCTAACATGTTGCTACCCTGTTTCTCTGAGTATTATTCCCAGCATAAAGTCTTGTGATGACTTACAGATATGCATATCTGCAAGTTTGTTTAATTTTTTAACAAGAAGTTAAATATAATGATTCTGTTTCCTATAATTTCTTATTTGTCCATAATCTGAACAATCATACTCTCAATGAAATTATTTTCAGTCCTGTATATTGACTCACATACAGCTTATTTTCAGTCTTTTTTTTCCTACTGATGAAATGAAACTAAAGTCCATGTCTGATGCTTGCTCCTCTACACTTTCAGTGGGACCCACATCACCTTTGTATTTCTCAGTCTCTCTTATCAGGAGGGCCTTCCACATATTTCCTTTCACCTAGTGATAATCATGCCACTAGTACAAATATGCCTTTGTTGTGTTATCATTTATATATATATGTCTCTTTCCCCCCACCCCTCATTGATCTCTCCCTCACCACTTCCACCCACCTAAGCACATACTCTCACCCTCCTAGTGTCAGTGTCCATTGGTTATGCTTATATGCATGCATATAAGTTTTTTGGTTGATTTCTTATCCTCCTATCACCCTCTTCTGCCTTCCCTATGAAGTTTTAGTATAGGAATTTTACCTTTTTAGTTACGTTTATTACTAGGTATCTCAATTTTTTTGGTGCAATGGTAAGTAGGGTTATTTTTGTTGTTTCTCTTTCTCTGAGTTCATTATTGGTGAATAAAAAAGCCATATATTTCTGGCTTTGCCAAATTCATTTATTAAATCCATTAGTTTTTTATGAAGTCTTTAGGGTTTTCTATGTACAATATCATGTCATCTGGAAATAATGACAGTTTTACTTCTTCTTTTCCAATTTGGATGCCGTGAATTTCTTCTTCTTGTCTGATCACGATGGCTAGCACTTCTAGTACAGTGTTAAACAGGAGTGGTAAAAGTGGGTATTCCTGTCTTGATTATGTTCCTATGGGAAATGGTTTTAGTTTTTGCCCACTGAGTATGATGTTGGCTATACGTTTGTCATGAAAGGTTTTTATTATGTTGAAATATGATCCCTGTGGCCCTGACTGAGATGTGTGCTGGGTTGTACTAGATTCCTCCCTCCAGGCTGGGGTGAAGCCAGTGTGGGTTGCTCTGGGTTGCCCCAGCAGGGCTGTCCAGAATGCTGTAGTGGAGTGCGCACCCATTGCTCTAGGTCTCACAGGTTGCTCTGAGTCACACAGTCCATGCTCTCTTATGGCCCGGAGTGGGGTGTGCTCTGAGTTGCTCCAGGTTGCCTGGGCAGCCGGCCCTGGGGCTCTGAGTGGAGCAGGCACCAAGTGGCTCCGGGTGAGGCTATCAGCATTGTTCTGAGGCCTGGTGCAGGAGTGAGGCACAGGGTTTCACCTGGCTTGCACTTACTGTGGGGTCTTGGAGCCGGATCCTAGGATGCTGGGTCCTAGTGGGCTGGTGAGGAGGCCTGGTGTGGGAGCTCTCTGGTGCATGAGCTCACATTATCACCCCAAGTCAAACAGGAAAAACCTAGTTCATCTGACCCAAGTACTGTATTCTCTATTTGTGGTAAAGAAACCATTCCTGCGTTTTCTTTTACTTTTTTTACTTTCTCTCTGTTAACCAATTTAACATCAATAATGTTTCTTCATTATAGCCATACCTTCCTTTTCTTTATCATGATCTTACTTTTGATCCCTGTGATCTCACATTTGTTTTTTTTTTTTTAATTAAATTATTATCTGTGTACATATCTTACCATTGCCCCCCCCCCCTTCCATACATACCCTCCCTCCCCAGAGTTTTGTGTCCATTAGTTGTACTTATATGCATGCATACAAGTCCTTCGGTTGATCTATTATCTCCCCCAGATCTCCCTACCCTCCCTGCTGTAATTTGACAGTCTGCTTGTTGCTTTACTGACTCTATATCTATCTTTTGGTTCATCAGTTTATAATGTTCTTTATTATCCATAAATGAGTGAGGTCATGTGGTATTTCTCTTTCATTGACTGGCTTATTTCACTCAGCATGATGTTCTCCAATTCCATCCAGGTTGCGGCAAATTATGAGAATTCTTTTTTATGGCAGCATAGTATTCCATTGTGTAGATGTACCATAGTTTTTTTATCCAATCATCTGCTGATGGGCACCTAGGCTGTTTCCAGATTCTAGCTATTGTAGATTGTGCTGCTATGAACATAGGGGTGCATATATCCTTTCTGATTGGTGTTTCTAGTTTCTTGGGATATATTCCTAGGAGTGGGATTACTGGGTCAAATGGGAGTTCCATTTTCAGTTTTTTGAGGAAACTCCATACTGTTCCCCACAGTGGTTGTACCAGTCTGCATTCCCACCAGCAGTGCACCAGGGTTCCTTTTTCTCCGCAACCTCACCAACACTTTGATCTCATATTTGTATTATAAAAACAAAGGTCTAAATAATCCCTCTAATTTTCTTTTCTTTCATATTATAAGTTATCCATTATCACAACATCAGATTTATTTTTCTGAAACATCACAACTCACTTGCATACTTGAAATCTTCAAGCATCCTATCTAATAAAGAGGGGATATACTAATTAATCATAATCCATCACAAAGATGGTTGCACACACAGCTGAGGCCACATTCCCATAAGGAGCTTTAATGAGCAATCAGCAGGGACCTGAGGGTACACCCTTCCCTGCCCCCATGGGACTTGACAGGGGACCTCAGTCCATGTCCCCCACCTGGTGGGGTTTGATGGGGGACCTCAAGGTGAACTTCCTGTCCTGGCACTGGGCTAGGGGACCTCAGGCTGCTCCCTCCGTCCCATCGCCAGGCCAGGGACCTCTGGCCGTGCCCCCCACCAAGTGGGACTTGAGGGGAGACTTCAGGCCACACCCCCAACCCTGGCACCAGGCAGGGGACTCAGGCCGCACCCCTGCTCCAGCATCAGGCCAGCAGACCTGAGACTGTGCCCTCCTGCCTGGCGGGGCTTGACAGAGAACCTCAGGCCATGCTCCCCACCCAGCGGGGCCTGACCGGGACCTCAAGGTGCATCCCCAGTGCTGGGTTGGAGGAACTCAGGCTGTACCCCCTGCCCAGCAAGGTTTGAAAGAAGATCTGAGGCTGCACTCCCATGTGGGTGGGGACCTGAGGTTGTGCTCCCCACCCAGTGCTGGATGGGGCTTGATGGGGGACCTCAGGACACATCCTCTATCCTGGGTGGGACTGGCCATGTCTGGATCTAGCCCAATGCGGGAGAGTGGGGGGAGTGGGGGGAGGGGGGCGTGGCCTGGTCTGGGTCTCACACGATTTTGAGGTGCATGTGGGTGGGCGGGGACTTGACTCTGGGTCCTGTGGTGAGCCCCAGACTCTGACAGGAGGAAAGTTTTCATATACATTTTACTAACTTTCTTTCATCTCTGACACTTCTAGAAAGGGCAAATAGCAATATTAAATTATTTCCTCTAATTAATCCCCTTTTAATGTGTACGAATTTTGTGCTCCGGGCCACTAGTGGAGTATAAAAACAAAGAATTTAACCCTGCCCTTGGACCCTTTATAATTTGGCTCACTCCTAAATTTTCAAGTGTACCCTTCCTTACCCATTTGTTTTCTTTCAGTTAATTCTATCAATTGACAGTCTTGCAAATAAGCCTTGCTCTTTTTAACCACTTTTTGTCATTTCTCTTCACTACCCTCACTGAATAGCCTCTGCTTATATATTTTTGTTTGTTTGTTTGTTTGTTTGTTTTTAATATGCAGCCCTAGCCCAACCCTTCCATGATCCCTCTATGACATTTCCAGGCCACAGTAGACTCTTATTTTGTTTATCCCAGAGGGATGTATTATCAATATTATACATTATAAAAATATAGTCACTACCAAACATGATTTAAACAAATTCCTTTAAGAATGGGAATCAGCTGAAACCGGTTTGGCTCAGTGGATAGAGCGTCGGCCTGCAGACTGAAGGGTCCCAGGTTCGATTCTGGTCAAGGGCATGTACCTTGGTTGCGGGTACAACCCTGGTAGGGGGTGTGCAGAGGCAGCTGGTTGATGTTTCTCTCTCATCAACATTTCTAGCTCTCTATCCCTCTGCCTTTCTCTCTTTGGAAAATCAATAAAATATATATTTAAAAAAAAAGAATGGGAATCATCCATTAATGAAAAAATAACAACACTATCTTTTATTTGATATTTCATAAATTATATACACAAATTCAGTTGTCAATTTGTATCATGATTATGATAGTAGTAACATCAGAATCTTGTACTTACTATTGTACAATGGACCTAATAATTTTCTTTCAAAGTTTTAGACCAAATATAAATATCTCATTTTAAAAATTAGTATATGATCAACTCAGTTGAAAGTAACATAAATATTGTCTTTATGTAGTTACCTGCAATTCAATAATTCATAATTTTTAAAGCACACTTTTACTATTATTTTTGTTTAGGTTCTGAATAGATATCATATAAAAATATGTGTAACATGGCTTGCAATTCCATCTAATCAAACAATTAACTTTATTCATTTTGGTAGTCAAAATTTTAAGTGCAATCAGTTGTAATTTGGGTAAATTATTGTAAAAAATGTTTGTGTTTACCACATTATGTTAGATTTTCTATGTTAAAATTCTGAATAGCAAAATAAAAAAAAATTGAACAATATTTTGCAGTGATGTTTCTGGACTTTACAGTGATGTTTCTGGACATTATAATACCTAGATGTTTGTTAAAAAAAATTGTAGATTCTTGGGTGACCTTCAAAATGTTGAAAGATAATCTGCACTGCAGGGCCCATATATCTACATTCTTAACAAGCTTCACAGGTGACGCCTGATCCACAATCAAGTCTGAGAATTGGCACTCTATAAAGATATTCTTACAAGAAGACTAATCAGGATCTCAGAGGCTAGTTGTAAAATGGGGAATAAATAAGAAAAAAAGTAAAAATAAATACAATTTTTGGGGGGGAGTCTAGAGAAAAGTCTATGAATAAAATAGTTTATAAAAAGCAAGCCTTTAAAGGGTAGCACTCCGATTATTTGATTATTTCTTAATTTATTTTTTTACCAGAATAATGGAAGCAGAAAAGTTTGTAGTCCCCCCCCCTTCACTCCATTTGCATAGTTATCCAAGTACAATCTTTAATTAAGAAGTTTCATTGCTTCATGCAGTAAACTTCACTACTATAAACCTCTACCCTAAACATTTAACAGATTATTAGCAATGTAAATCTATAGGTTTTGTCAGGATCTCTGAGTTTTCAGATCTCAAGGGATGGGAAGTAGCCAGTGGATAACTCTATATTACCTTAAATGCAATTGGTCTGTTGTTTTAGTCTAAGAATTCTATTTCAATAGGTACTTGACAGCGAAGTACAAAACAAATTACTATATCTGAAAATAGCAGAAATTACTTCTAAGAACTACAAAGTTATTTTTTAACTAATTTCATCTTACAGAATTATTTTATTAATATTAATTCTACAGTTTAGTACAGAATTATGTAATTAGAAATTCTTCTGTTTGCATGAACTAAACAAACCCAAAAGAGGGTGGTGATGGTGTTAAAGCTTACCGTAAAGGGTCAAGTACAGAAACACAGTTAACAGCTTAAGGAAACCCAAGCCATCACTCTCTTCCATTGGCTCCTCTCTGACCATTTCCTTCTCTTATTTGCTGATAGGCTTCTTTTGCTTGTACCATTTGACATAATGGAGAAATTATATACATTACTAGAGGCCTGGTGAATGAAATTCATGTACTGGGGAGGAAGATGTCCCTCAGCCCAGCCTGTACCCTCTCCAATCTGGGACCCCTTCGGGGATGTCCAACTACCGGTTTAGGCCCTGCAGGATCTGGCCTAAACCGGCTGTTGGACATCCCTCTCACAATTAAGAATTGCTGGCTCCTAACCACTCACTTGCCTGCCTGCCTGATTGCCCCTAACTGCTTCTGCCTGTCAGCCTAATCACCCCCTAACCACTCCCCTGCAGGCCTGATTAACACCTAACTGCTCTTCTGCCAGCCTGATCTCCCCCAACTGCCTGCAAGCCTGGTCGCCCTCATCTGCCCTTCCCTGCCAGCCATCTTGTGACAATGTGGGGCAGCCATCTTGAGATGCGAGGGTGTGAGGGTCAATTTGCATGTTACCTCTTTATTATATAGAATTTCATTTTTTTTACTACTCAATTATTACCTTCATTTTAAAGAATAAACAAATGATATTCAAATGACATGAGTAGTAAAAGATAAAGCCAATCATCTAAACAAGGTCTGTCCAAGCAAAAAGCCATGCTTGCTCATCCTTACAATTCATATTTTCTGAGTTCAAGGGCATAGTCTTAAGAATTTGTGACATTTTTATAATGAAAATTATTAGCTCTCTATATAAAAAGATAAATGATTAGAAAATAGGGTGAAACTTATGATGGAATGGTGTTGCTTTCATCCCCAAATCCTCTCAATGTTCTAGAGAATCATTTCTTAATCCAAGGCCATACCACAATCTGCACCTTTATTCCTTTACCTGGGTCCCTGAATGTAGGGTCAGGCTGTATATTTTGTGGAAGAAGATATCAGAGGAAGTAATCTGAAGCTTCAAGGGGTAAATCTGGTATTTTGATAAGTAAATGTGTATGGTAAGGCTGCTTTGTAAAAGACTCTGTGGTTTAATAGAATGAAATGTCCTAAAATAATTTCTCTTCCTCAGTAAGTTGGATACTAGGGGAAATTTGTCTTTATGTGTATCCTTACCCTGAGAGCAGGATATATAGGTACAAATTTTCCAGGCTCTATTTTTGTAATAGATGGGCAGAGCTGAAATGTATGAACATATGTATGCATGTTTGTGTACGTATATGAGCATGTATATTTGTACAAACAACCGCATTTTTATCTTCCCCTCATCCTCCCACCCTCTTCTCCATTTGGAAGATATTTGAAATATGAAACATGTGCTTGGTGGGCAGACAGTATGTATTATTTTATAATGATCAACAATTATGTGTGTGTTTCCCTTAATAAACCTTCAAGCAATTAATCCGTTTTATAGCTAAAATTATTTCACATGAGTTATCTCCATCTTATTTGTTTGCATACATTATATAGTCTTCTGTGAAGACAAAAATAATTTGTTATAATCTTGTTGAAGAAAATTTTATTCTAAATTATCATATTTATATCAAATTTGCCAATTTTTCAAGACACACAAATAAAAAAGATAATTATGATATATTATGGCATCATTTTAGGTCATTCAGGGTAAAAGCACAGACTGTAAAAATGGGATTACTTTGTGAATAAATATGTGTCTGTGAGGTGTGGGTCTGTGAGCGTATGCATGGGAAAGTCTATGATGTAGCTTCTTACATGGGCATATATTTTTGTCTGACAAATTTTGGTGGAAGTACTGGTTTTATTAATATTTTAATTACTTATATTAATAATGATATGTTTGACAGTGAGCCAACATATCAAAGGTATAAAATCATATATGTACTAGAGGCTCAATGCATGGGTTTGTGTATCAGTGGGGTCCCTCAGCCTGACCTGTACCTCTCACAATCTGGGACCCCTCAGGGGATGTCAGACTGCCAGTTTCAGTCCAGTCCCTGCAGGCCAGGCCCAGGGACCCCACTGGTGCATGAATCCATGCATCGAGCTCTAGTATGCATATAAGATCTTTCGTTAATCTCTTCCCGCCCTCCCCTTGCCCACTTCCTTCTCAGATTCATCATTCTGTTCCATGTTTCCATGCCCATGCATTGAGCATCTGCCCCCTTATCAGAGCTACTGGTTGAATAGAACGGTTATATATATATTAGAGATTAGAGGTCTGGTGCACAAAATTCATGCACAGGGGTATGTCCCTCAGCCCAGCCTGCACCCCCTCCAATATGGGACTCCTCGAGGGATGTCCAACTGCCTGTTTAGGCCCGATCCAAGTACTGGGATTGGGCCTAAAAATGCAGTCGGACATCTCTCTCACAATCTAGGACTGCTGGCTCCTAACTGTTTGCCTGCCTGCCTTCCTGATTGCCCCTAACCACTTCTGCCTGCCAGCCTCATCACCCCCTAACCACTCCCCTGCCAGCCTGATTGATGCCTAAATACTCCCCTGCCAGCCTGTTTGCCCGTTACTGCCCACCCCTGAAGGCCTGGTCCCCCAACTGCTCTCCCCTGCAGGCCTGGCTACCCCCCTCCTCCAACTGCCCTTCCCTGCAGTCCTGGTTGCCCCAACTTCCCTTCTCTGCCAGCCTGGTGACCCCTAACTGCCTCCCCTGAAGGCCTGATAGCCCACAACTGCCTTCCCTTGCAATCCTGGTCCCTCCCAACTGCCCTCCCTGCTGGCCATCTTGTGGCAGCCCTCTTGTGTCCACATGGGGGCAGCCATCTTTGACCACAAAGGGGCAGCCATCTTGTGTGTTGGAGTGACAGTCAATTTGCATATTACTCTTTTATTAGATAGGAGGATATATGGTTGCTTTCTTAAAATGATGCATAGTTTACATGCCTTCCTTTTCATATTTAGTTTATTTATTTATTTGTTTTTGTATTTAAAACAAACAAGTAAATAAAAAAACTAAAAACATGGTTGATTTGCTAACTTTAAGCTTGGATTCACTTAAAATCTTCATATCCTGAATACAATAATCAGTCAAATTTACCATCAGCTATTTCAGAAAATGGAAAGCTAAAATCTAGATTAAAAAGAACAACATTGTACTAAATAATTGTACTTTGAGTGAAAGTTCTTGATAATACTGGATATGGCATTTTTGTCATCTCATATGATATAAGGATCTTACTGTTTGAAGTTCTGAGGTATTTAACAGCATAATCGCTACCTAAATGGACATAACATCTCACTTTTCATTCAGGATACAGCCCTTCTCTAAATGTGAACTATGTCACACACAGTGCAGTGTGTATATTGTATACATATGCTTCAAAGAACAACACCATTTCTTTCTCATGACTCAGAAAACCGAGGTAAAGAAGATCTCAGCGACTCAGTGCCAGTGCCCAGCCTGGGCAGGTGTTTGGGTAAAGCTGTTCTACTCAAAGAGCCTTTTCCCTTTCCGCAAAGTCAACATATTCTCAATAAGGCTTTACCCAACCTCAATGATTATTCCTTTACTTTGAAAATGTTAACCTGTACCTTCTAAAAACAGCAATCAGAACAAGATTAGTATGTTTTTAACACAGTAATAGCATACATGTCAGCCTGCTACCCAACCTCTATGTTTCCCATTACAGATCTCTGATTACAGACCACAGGCACTGTTTTCCTAAAAGCACCTTTCAAGTACCCTGCCTTTCACTGAAATGTGGCTGCTACTGTGTACTTATTTTTAAAATGGCTTGACAGAATTGCTAATGTTCTCATTCCTGCAGGATATTTCCTAATACTTGTAGCCTTTTCATGTTTCTAATTAGGCCAGTAATGGTCCCTGAAGTTAAACCAATTAAAATTATTTACTGTGACACACAGTGTGGAGATAATTATCTGATATCTGAATCCAACTTCTGCTTACTTCGCAACATTACTTAATAGAAAACAGAGAAACTGATGCCTGTGCTTTCATTTTACTTGTCTACCAAATGTGTTTGCCCCATAGCAAACTGTTTAAATAAAGCATTAAAATCTTTGTGGTGCTAATCAAAATGTTTAAAATCCACTCAAACTCCCTTTATAGTTCTAAAAAGCATCTAAAACTCTTGCACATTACCTTTTGCATTATAGTTGCTGACCAATGTAGTGTTATAGCCACATTATAAACAGATAGTGCAGCTTCTGCAGTTTCTAGGAACCTTGCTTTTCTCTCTTCCTCCGCTTGTTTTCTCTAATTATTTTTTTTTTCTTTCCAACAATTCTTTTCTTGTCTTCTTCCTTTTCTCTTTGTCTTGTGCTTTGTTTCAGCATTGTATGGCTCGCCACAAAAGGCACAAATCCAATGGACTTTGAAATATAAGCCTCATACAAACAGAAGGTAATTCTGTGTAGGCTAAACAGTTATTATAGCATGGCACAAAGCAAGTTAGATTTATTACCATTTTATCTTTGCATAGGGTTGGGTGTTTGGAAGATTGGGGTTTACAAAGAGGATTTTAATAGATGGCAGAGGTCTTTGCAACATTTCAGTTTATATTTAATGTAAAGCAAAAATCCCTCTAGAAAAAAAATTGCATACAGCAATTATGTCAAGAAGCAATGCTTTTCATTAAAAGTTGGCTGGCATTGTGCAGAAAGAGAATTTGGACAAAAATAAAGAGTGAGCATGTAAGTCAGGCTTGCATATGCTGTAGTTAAATGCCAAAGTGCAGTCTCATAAAGAATTATAGCGTAGACACTTTGAGAACATTTAGCCCATAATCCCAATGCAAATTATTCTAAAAAGAAAATTGAGTTTTATGCCAAAATGCCACCTTGAGACTGGCAATGTAACGTTGGACATTAAGCCTGATCTTAGGCTAGATTCCTTTATTGTTGCCTGCTTTTTGTTCAAATATTCATGAAAACCATTGTAGATACAGTACAGAAACAGATACATTTTCCACGCCACCATGTGCTTAAATGGAGCCCCCCTGGATGTTTGTAACAACTTTACTTCAGAGAAACAGATTGAAAATCTGGGAGAATTAGGCATGCCATTTAATTCCTAACCCTAGCCGAAGAGCATGGTGTTTGAGAACTTCCAGTGCAGGGCCTGGCTTGGCATGGTAATGGATCACACTTGAGAAACCCTGCATACACAGATGATCAGAGATGCCCACTATTTCCCCCACAGATAGTAGGGAGTGCCTGTCTTGTACTGTGTCAGTTTGAGAACACATTAGGTTAGCAAAGCGCCAGGAAGGGTAGTGAAGACTCTTCAGAGAGGCCTTGGAGATCCTTCCAATTGGGGTGGAATTCTTGCCACAGCCTCTCTTTCCTGAAGCACTGATTTCAGTATTAGCAGAACTCACGTGTTTACGGTGGTTACAATTGTAGGAGATGGCTACATCTCCTACATCATCACATACTTTGTATATATCTTCATTAACACAACACTACACTTATTGCATTCTAATTTTTTCTTATCTAATGCTCATCAGTGAGAAGGGTAGAGAGTGGAATTGAAAACATCTGCATTTGTGAGCTTGGAGAAGGTCTCAAGGACTGCAAAATCTCTCCAACATATTTTCAGTGCTCTGCTCACCCCCCGGTGGTGGGCTGGTTTACCACCTGCTTCTGGAGAATTGGACCCAATGGTTTACACCTGTGGCCTGGAGGCACTGCCCTCAGCAGACCTCAGCCAAGTCATCTCACCTGGAGATGGCCAGAAAACCAGGCCCTGGAGCAAGATTAGCCAATAAACCCTCGGGTACAAAAGGCGGTCCCCCTCCATTTCATGACGCTGCTCCGTGACGATGCTGTCAAGTTTCGACTCCGGATGAAGCTAAGGTTAGACTTAACTTGAGATCATATTCTCAGGTTACCTCCTTTCCCTTTCCTTGTTTTGTCTGCCTAAGAGAGTCCTTCTAAGAGGACATGTCTCCCCCAATGGGAGCATCTTAAACTACGTATCCTGTTATCATAGCAGTCAAAATGTTTATCTCTTCTGGGAGCCTGATATAATAATTTCTAACTTTCTAAGAATGTGCCCATTTTGCCTCATGTTCAAACATGTTGGCATACATGTTTTCATGATACTTTTTGATGCTGTTCATTTCTATGGCAGCTAAAATGTCACACTCTAAATATTGTGTATTTGTGTCTTTATTTTTCCCTTGGATTCCAGAAGTTTTTGTATTTTAGTATCCTTTTCAAAGAAGTGGTTTTGTCTTTATTGATTCTATTTCTTGCAGAATTTCTATTTTATTAGTATCATTATTATTTATTTTCCTTTCATTCTTTTTCTAACTTCTTGCCTATTATTTTCACATTTAAGTTTTCTAATATATATTTACATAAATACTTTTCCCTTTCCTGCTTTCAACACGTTTTCTGTATTTCATATTTTTCACTTTTGAATATTTTCTAATTTTCATTATAATTTGTTCTTTGATACTGCAGTAGTTTTTTATTTCATTTCTAACACTTTAAGGTTTTTTTTTTTAATCCTCACTGATTTATAATCTAATTTGTATTGGCAAGAAAATGCAGTCTGTATGATATCAGTTATTTTAAATGCCTTTAGAATTGCTATTGGCCTACTGTATGATCAAGTTTTATAAATCTTTCCCATATCTTGGTGGTGGAGCTAATGGGGGAAGGGGGAAGGGGTGAAGAGGAAAGTGGAGCTTCACTCTTGGTTTTTTGGAAGCAATGTGGTGCTTAGCTTGGGATCCTAACTTTTAGATCTTTCAGCCAGAGGTGTGTTAATATCTCCTTATATCATGTTGGATTTAATAATATTTTAAATTCAGTTTTGTTTGAATTGTTTATTATTTGTATTTTGAATCTAAATTTTAGTTTCACACTAGTTTAAGAATTATTGTATCTTTCTAGTTAAACATTTTAAAGTGCATAATAATAATTTTTTCAACTCATAATGCTTTTTACCTCAAATATGTTTTGGCTTGAGAGTATTATAGCTCTATTAGTTCTTACATTAATATTTGCTTGGTATATATAACTTTATTCATCTTGCTTCCTATTTTCTGTATCTTTATGTTTCAAATCCATTTTTTTAATAAGCATATAGAGGAGTGAGGGGTATTTTTTACCAAAACTTTATCCTTCTACTGGAATGTTTAGTCTAATTACATTTTGTTATTTATATTTTAAAACCTTGTTCATTTTTACTTCTCTAAATTGTCTGGTATTATTTAGGGTATTTTGTTTACTTTTTGCTGTCAGATTGGTTAGTTTTATAAAATGTAGCTGATTCATTTTTACTTATTATTTAAACAGCTATGTGTCTATTTCTACTATTTTGGTGCTATCTCTAGAAATTGTAACATCCACATTTAAATTAAAAACTATAAAATAAGTTAACATTGTTCTTCATCAATGCAATATGGGAATGTTAAGATATTTTAATGCTTATATATCCCCATGCATTTTACATAATATTGGTGTTCAGTGTTTTAGTTTTATCTTTTGAATCCACAAGTATTGTCTTAATAGCCAAATTTGTTTACAAATTACCCTTTTCAATACTTTCTCTTTTTCTTGTATATGTTTCTAGCATGAATCTTCTTTTTTCCTGGATGTGATATTGCAATTTCTAATAAGAAATATATATTTGGTTTTTGTCTCTGGTTTCTGGCACAAGCTTCTAAAACACTTGAAATTTCCTAAATGATGGGAGCAATAGAGACATCTTGGTATTCAAAACAAAACTCTTCAACCACACCTGAGTGTATATTAATGCAGTGACTTTCGGAAAACCCCTAATGATGAGGCTGGCCACCAGGGAGCTAACATTATGAATGGAAGGAAGGCTGGGGATGGAATTGACAGCTGATAATTTAATCAATCATGCCTATATAATAATGCCTACATACATAGAATCCAAAAGACTGGGCCTGGAGAGCTTTGGGGTTAGTGAATAGAAGTTCTCGGGGACTGAGGTAACCTGGAGAGGACGAATAAATTCTGGGCCCTTTTCCTACACAGGCATACCTTGTTTTATTGTGCTTAGCTTTACTGTGCTTCACAGGTGTTGCTTTTTTTTTTTAATAAATTGAAGGCCAGACTCTCTACCAGCAGCAGGATTACCACTTGCTTTAATATCTCCAAGGTATGCCTACAGTGTATAGTAGGCCCTACACCTTCCCGAAATATCTGTGAGGCATGCCTGTACCTTGCCCTGTGCATCTTCCATAAGGCTGTCCAGGATTATAGCCCTTTATAATAATGATAAACTGGTAATCTAGTGAGTAAAATGTTTCTGAGTTATATGAACCACTCAAGTAAATTAACCTAAACCAGAGGCTCAAGGAGCCTCTGAGCTATAGCCAGTTGGTCAGAAGTGTAGGTACTTAAAGTATCTTATTTTTACCTCTCAAGAATTCTGCATGAATCATCTCCCCCCCACCCCCCGAAAAAACAAGGAATTAAAATTAATACAATATTATTTTCTTTACAACCTATATTTAGGATTTTTCAATTGTATCCAAATTTCAAATTTTAGACTCTTTTTCTTTCAAACCAAGATCTTGTCAAGGGACATACATTGCAGTAGGTTGTCATTTTTCTTTAGTATCTTTACAGTAGAACAGTGTTTCTTGATGGGGGCAGTTTTGTCCTCTGAGACATTCGGCAATGTTCACACATATGTTTGGTAATCCCAGTTTTTGGGAGGTGGGGAGAGAGCTATTGGCATACGGTGGGGAGAAAGACTAGAGATGTTGTTAAACGTCCTACAGTGTACAAGACTGTCTCTCACAACAAAGCATTATCCAGCCTGAAATGTGCTGAGGTTGAGGAACCCCAAACTTCATCTTTTTTTTCTGTCTTTTATGGCATTCCTATTTTTGAAACATCAAGAACTATCTTGTAGAATATTATAGAATGTTGAACAATCTACCTTTGTCTGATTGTTTCCTCATGACTAAGTTAAATTTAAATGTTTTGGCAAAAATATCATATAGTGATATATAGCTTGTCCTTTTTAAAATATTTTCTTTATCATTAAAATTCAGCAATATCTTGCTTAATTTTTAAAATTTTATTAAACACCTTATCTCATTATTTACTTTTTTTTGTCTAACGTCTTATGTGGAGCTTTTTAATTTTTTTTGTTTGTTTCAATTGATTTTCAATCATAGTGGGCTATTATTAAAATGCTTTGGGTTTGGGGTTATTAGATTATAAACTCATGTTCTTTGCTTCTTTATTGGTGACATCCAGACTTTGATGGATCAAAGGAGATGTCAAAAGAGAAATTTTAAAATAATTGTAACTAAATAGAAATTAATATACAGCTTACCAAATCTGTGGGTTTCAGTGAAAGCAGTCCTTAAATGGAAATGTATAGCACTAAGTGCATATACTCTATTGCATACAAGGAAAGATCTAAAATTAATAACTTAGCTTTTACCTTAAACTAGAGGGAGAAAAGAGCAATTTTAAGCTAAACCAAAAAGGAAACAAAGGATTAAAATTTGAGCAGAGGTCAATAAAATTGAAAATGAGAAAATCAATGAAACTAAAACTGTTTATCTCAATGGTAGCAAAAAAAGTTATAGCTGGAGGTTGAGGTAGGGCCTAAGAGGTTTCTTTAGGATATATTTGTTTAAAATACATTCTTTAGAATATATTTGCTTATAAATATTTGTTTTAAAAAGCTCATGATTCTGAATGTTTGTGGAAATGACACAATAGAAAAGGGAAATTTGAAGATGGAGGAGCAAATTCATGAGAAAAAGAGTATATGCATGTATAAAGATTAACTATCCTATATTGAACATTGTGCATCTAGTGTTAAACTCATTTATGTGGATTATTTAAATTTATCTTTACATTGATACTCTGAGGTTGATATTTTCTCAATTTTATAGTGATAAATTTTTAAGTTCCGAAAAATTAATAAATACCCAAACTTATAGAGCTAGTAAGTGGAAGAGCCAGAATTCTAACTGGATGTGATGCCAACACCTATATATATTTAAACTGCTATCCTGCTATGCCTCTTTTCCCCCTTGTACACAATCACCCTGAACCTGCAACCAGAAAACATGAATTTCCTGAAAGTAAAATACTGAAATCAAACTGGAGGTATGCCAAGAAGAGAGTGGTTCTTGGTCTGCAGCATTTGGCTGCAAATGAGTCAACTAGATGAATATACCTAGAATGGACTCTTTTCTTTTCTCTACTCTTTTTGTACCCACATTTGCACTTACTATTCTTTCTTTCCTAAAGTGCTTTTTCCTGAATATTTGTGTGATTGTTGCTTTCTTTTTCCTCACTTATGAGTTTAAATGTCATTTTCTTAGAGAACCAAAAGAGTCAGTAATAGGAATTTGGAAAATGAGAATTTTGGGCAAAGATTGGCAATACTTAAGTTTTCCAAAAGAGAAATTTATTCTATCTAACAGAAACTGAGAATTTAGGCTCCATTGGCAAGATTGTTTTCCCTCTGCCAGTTCCTGGCTTAGTGATCCTAACCAACTCTGTACCCACTTCTTCATTTTAAAATAGAAATACTAGGACTTCTTCCAAGGGTTCTTGTAAGTATTAAATGAGCTAATTCACATAAAATGCTTACTTCTCATAATAAATGTTCCACAGTGTTAGCTACTTTCTAAGCATGATGATGTTAAAACACTTGATCAGCCTTACCCCTTTTGCTTTGATTCCGTATTACCAAAAACAATATTTCCCAATAACTGTTTTCCTTCACTTTTTATTTGTAGGAAGGAAAAGAACAGCCTGGTCTCCTCCACCAGGGATCTATAACTATTAGTACCATTGTAAATTAATAAATTGTTTTTATTCAATGAATTGCATAAATATATTCAAAGTTTCATGAGTTTGGAAAATACAAGTGCATTCTGATATTAATCTACTTAGGAAGTGTTGAGAAAAGCAGGTTGGACAATAGATTAGTGACTTTCGGGATGATGGAAGTTCCTGTCTTAGGAGAGAGTGGGCAGTCTTATCCTCGGCAGTTGGCATACAATCCCTTCACACCTCTGCATGCAGAGCTTTTCCCTCATTTACATTTTTAGAATCCATGCTGATATCTTTCTGTTACAGATGGTGACCAGAGGAGCAAAATAACTTGCCCAAGGTCACAGAGCCTGTACTCAAACTAGGCTTTGACTGACAGCAAAGACCTCTCATTACATACACACTTGGTTCTGATAACAGTAAATAAAAGGATAATCAGAAAATATCCATTGAGAATAACAAAGTCAGTTTAAGTATTTGTTTAAGAATGAGAGCTCTAAAGAACTTTGTAAAGTCAAAGGAATACTTAAATAATTACAAAATTATGCATAAACTATTCTTACAAACACATACACATACATAGATTTGCTAGTACACTATATTGTTAGTAGTTCTTTATATTATTTTAAACCTAACACACTGTGGGCTAATATATTTAACTAGAGGCCCACTGTACAAAATTCAATCACTGGGGGCCCAGGGAATCGAGCCTAAGCCAGCAGGCAGACATCCCTCTTACAGTCAGAGACCCCTCTCTCCTTACTGCCTGCCTGCTCCTTGCTCCTTACTGTTTGGCTTGCTCTCCTTAGTGCTGCCACTCCTACCACTGCCACTGTGATCACCAGCCGTGAGCCTGGCTTCTGGCTGAGCGGTGCACCCCTTGTGGGAGTGGTGCGTATCTGTCCCCAGGTGGTCAGTGCACATTGTAGCAACCAGTTGTTCCACAGGTCATTCTGCTGTTCTGTTGATTTGCATATTAGGGTTTTATTATACAGGATTGGTATAAATTAAAATGGCATTTCAGGAAACTATTTATTTAATGTGGTGTTCAGGTTATAGCTTAGTTAATAATTTGATCAGTGGTTTTCCCATTCCAACTTCTGCTGAAAAGTTTGGCATTAATAGATTTGTTCTAAGTAACAGCTTACCACCATATTAGTAATGTGGTATGTAAACTCGTTGACAAGATTGGGAAAGCTGAAGTAATATAATCATGGGTCTCTATGGAGGATTGTTTGATCCTTTTTCTTTTGCTAAGCATCTCAGCTTGGAATGATTCCTGAAGAAGAGTTTGAGTTCATTATAGAAAGTCTCTTCATCTTTTTTTTTTTGTTTGTTTTGTTTTTTGTTGTTGTTGTTGTTGTTAATCGTCATCCAAGGATATTTTTTTCCATTGCTTTTTAAAGAGTGTGTACAGAAAAAGAGAAACATTGATGTGAAAGAGATACCTCAATTAGTTGCGTCCCAGACCCACCCCTGACTGGGGCTGGGGATCTGGTCTGTAACTGAGGTATGTGTCCTTGCCCTTGAGCAGAATCTAACCCAGGGCCCTTTAGTCTGAGGGCTGCCACTGTATCCACTTAGCCAAACCAGCTGGGGCAAGTCTCTTCATCTTTGACTGCCATCTGCTCTGCTGAGCTCTGTGGACCTAGCCTTATGTTTAGTTCAGTTTCTGTAGCATCTTTATTAATGCTTTATAAAAAATAAAATATTAACATATCCATCCAAATATCGTAGAAGGCTGAGAAAAATGCAAGTAGCCAAAATCGGTTTAGCTCAATGGATAGAGCGTTGGCTTGGGGACTGAAGGGACCCGGGTTCGATTCTGGTCAAGGGCATGTACTTTGGTTGGGGGCATATCCCCAGTAGGGGGTGTGCAAGAGGCAGCTGATCGATGACTCTCTCTCATCGATGTTTCTAACTCTCTATCTCTCTCCCTTCCTCTCTGTACAAAATCAATAAAATATATTAAAAAAGAAAAGAAAAGAAAAAAAATATTTAAAAAAAAGAAAAAAGAAAAATGCAAGTAGAGAGAAATGCAAGCTCAGAATTCTACAGTAACAAACAATTGTGTATAATAATATCTATAAAAGAAAATAACCATAAAGAGATGGAGTGAAAAGATTGGAAGAACTGTAGAAAATAAGACAATAATGCCAACATTAAAAAATTTAAAAAGGCTTACACACAGGATCTAAAAATACTAACGATTCACTTCATGTGATTTTGTAAGAAAGGAAAAAAACAACATTTTAAGAATGCTGATGTTAGCTCTTTAAGGGTGGCTCAGTGGTTGACTGACGGCCCACAAGGTCACAGTTTGATTCCCTGTCTGGGCACATGCCCAGGTTGCAGGCTGGATCCCTGGTGGGGAGTGGTGTACAGGAGGCAGCCTCTCGATGTTTCTCTCTATCCCTCTCCCTTCCTTTCTTTCAAATTAATAGAAATATATATATATTTTTTTTAAAAAATGCTAATGTTAATAAGGGGATTTTCTTATGACATCTCTAATATTCATTCTTTCCTTTTCCTTCCACAACTGCTTTCCTTTCATAGCCCTGTGTCTGGTTTCCCTCCTTCTCTTCCAGTCACAGCTCTTTCAGCACATTCATGATTGATAGAATACTGATAGAATAGTCTCCTGCACATATCCCTCTCATGAGGAATCTACTGTGGCCATTCCTTGTTTTCCTAATACCAGTGTCCTTGGATAGCAATCTGAGCCTTTCAGTATTAAGATATTTCTCAATTTTTTTTCACCTGGTTTCCTTTTTCTTTTCTTTTTATTTTAGTCTTATACTATAATCTAATGATATAGTTTATTTTTAAATATATCTTTAGTTTTTCTTAGTTTAATGCTTAAAAATTCTTTAGAATATTATACAATGGAATGCTATATTTCATTTAGAGTTTATAGTTTGTATAATAATATATTCTTGTTTTGAGTATGGTTAAAGAAATTGAGTTACATCAAATGTTAAAGGAAACAACAAGAACTAGTAATGTATGCTTAAGTAATAATAAAGACGGACAAAATAATGATTATAGTTACAGAAAGAGAATTTTCAAATACAAACTCTGTCACTAAGTTCAAAGACTTTAGGCAAGTTTCCTACATCTTTGTTCCTAAGCAGTAAAATGGAGTAAATAACGTTGAATCATGCATGCACTTACTTAGACATATGGACATTTTTTTTCTTAATAAACATTTCTGAGTAAAGCAAACATTTCTTAACTTTTTCCCATTCCATTGTCTTATTCATAGTTTAACTATTTTCTATAAAACCATATTTACCCATAAGCATTCCCTTTCATGACATTTTTAGTGAATGTTCTTTTAAGAGTGTTTTATTCTATTGAGAAGCAATAGGGATGTGTGAAATTTAGATTGCACACATTTAGAAGGAGTAATAAATATAGTCTCTAAAATATATGATAGGAAGCAAAAAGCTCTATTTTTGCCATCATACCAATGAATGATAAAAACATGAAAATATAGTATAATAATTTTAGATCCCATTTCAAAACTTATACACATTGTATTAAACTTATTCATAGTCTATGAAAGTTTTAAAAATATGCATTCCATAATACCACTAATGGGAATGCTTCATGCTGACAAAAGTGAAGCATTCTTTAGGTATTGTCCGTGTAAGCAAGTGACAAGTGGTTCTAGTCCTAATGTCAGCCTGCTAATCACCACACTAATCAGTCCAGGCATTCTCATGGTTCAGTGGTGAGCAATGGAGTAAATGGCCAGTCTTTGGCATTAAGGAGTTAAATACTCCTTAGCCCAAACTTTGAAAAAGTTTTGCTCCATGCCCACTTAGACAATGACAAGCTGTTCAGCTCAAAACTAATTAACATTTCAAAAAACTAGTGTTAATCAGTATTAGGCAAACTCCAGGGAGAAACCTTCCCTGCAGAGATCCCTTTCTTCCTTTGCTTTACAGCAATAACTTTAAAGTTATTACTTTAATTTTAAATTGTGTTTGACACATAGTAAACAAACCTAAAATTCAGTATGCTCAAAGAAATGGAGTCCTAGGTTGGTTCCTTGTTTCTTACTCTTTCCAATAGAGGCAACTTTTATCACCTTTATTTTACTTCTTTATAGAAACTATTTCTAATATGTGCAATAACGTTGGCATTTAATATGGGTACATACATTCATATTCATAAAATGTATGGATAGATACAATTTAATCCCCTACAGCAGTGTTTCCCAAAGTGTGGTACGCGTACCCCCAGGGGTACGGGAAGAGTTTGGTGGGGGTACGCGTTGCACCAGAGTTTGGTGTGAATATGCACTGCATCGTGCTTATTCTACATTAGACATATGTGCCTAATTCTACGTTCTCATGAGTACGAGGGGTACTCAGCATTACGAAAATTATAGAAGGGGTACACATATGTCAAAAGTTTGGGAAACTTTTTACTCCATTACTGCTATTACTCCATTATTGCTATTTAGAAATAGGACTGAAAGGCTGCCCAGTTATGAGATAAATTAAAATTTTATATTTAGGTTTTGGAACCTGAATTCCTGTCTACCTCCTCATTTCACACATGCAGGCACCGAAGCCCCAGGTGAGAAAGTAGCCACTGGTGGACATGCTTTTAGAGTGTAGATGTTTTCAATTCTACTATCAGTTCTTCTCACTGGTGAACGTTTGATCAACTGAGCGTAATCGTGTGTTTAAAATTCCAGTTTTATTTAATTGGGATATGTAAACATCAATAAACTTCTACATTCCCAAGAATTTACACATATAAATTTCTATAAGAGATTTTTATTTTGTATGTACACATGAAATAGGCAACATGTTTCCTTTTTGGATGCAGACAGATCTGTGTAAGTCTTTCAATAGGTAGTTGGTAGCATATTGGATTACATCTGGACGGAGGAATTCCTGTGCTCAGACTTGACAACTGTGTATCCTTGTAGCGGAGGTCATCCTGCTAACGTTTTGTTTTCTCATCTGAGAAGATAATGATGATACCCAACTCATGCTCACTGTGAAGCTAAACGGAGATGGTGTACTTACTCTTGCCTGGCACTTAGTAAGAGTTACTTAAAGCGCTATAATAGATAAATGGATATTTAGGTCAAGACCAATTGGAAAAACCAGCTCCTATCATAAAACGTTAAAGTATTACACATTTACCATTGACACATTTTTGGGGGCACTTTCTTCTTTTGTGGTGGTTTTATCAAAGAAGCCAAATGTGACAAGATAGATATAGAGGGACGAGTTCCTTGTTACTTTGCCTTTAAGAAATGAAATAAATGGTTTGAGAGGTTCATGGGGAAAAATAATTTCAGAAAAGACCTCCTACCTGTGAGGACTTCAAATAGTCACAGTGAGAGTGATGGAATCAATGACGAACACATTTTCCCCCCAAGCTCACTGACTGCATCTCTCTAGCTGAGTAATAAATATGCCCTAAAGCCTCTAATGATCTGAGATTATGGGCAAAGCAATACTGAAGGCTTCTGCTTTGGTTGGCATAGTGTGCTCTTCCTAACGTCCTGTGTGAGTTGCCTCTCCTCCTGGCAGCTTAGGGCTCTGCATTACCTTAGCTGTAACCTTGAGTTTTGCAATAGATTTTTACATTTAATGACATCCCATCCAGCAAGCTTCTTAGGACATTTGGTTTGGCCACCCAAGCTGAAACACTGTTTCCCCCAAATTGAACTCATTACTGACACAGGAAGGGCTCTGTGGATTTAAGTGTAATTTAGGAAAACTCAGATTTTCCTCAGCCATTGTTTAAATATATTTTGCCAGTAGCTTAGATCCAGTCGTGAAAAGATAAAGGAGAAAGAAAGAAAGAGTGCCACTGTCCTTCATGGCTCTTTCCCTTAATTATAGTAATTACAGTAGACAGAACAGCAAAACTTTTAAGAAGATGTTGCTCTCTTTTGTGTTTCTTTTGAGCTCTCTGAGGCTGAAACCCCACTGACTTTGTGCACCATAGAGTTTTTAAGGTTGCATAGGATAAGAGATATAAAATTCACCCAGTAGTAATAGCAGTAGGCAATACATGCTAGTTATTATTGGAAATATTGCTGTTACTAATCAGAAAAATCAATAAGCTATTTAAAAGGCTAGAATTACACTTAAAAAGGATCTAAAAGAAAATATATAATTTTCAAATAACTCTGTGCACACCTGTGAATTCTAACACCCTCTTCAAGAGACCTTCCCTGAGCTTAGCACATTCCTCTGATTGTCACTATCCCAGGACCATGTGAAGTTTCTTCATAACATGTTATCATTAACTATTTCTTTTATGTATTTGTTCATCTTCCATCTCCTGTATGTGTGTGTTAACACGCTGAGGGCAGGGATGACACCTGCTTTGCACAGCACTGCAGTACAGTTCTGGATACCCAGTCCTAGCACTGTATCCATTCATATTATCCAGGCAGCGTTTAGATCAGTTCTCTTGCCTTCACATGACATGAACACAGTTCAAATGGTCACATGAAGGATTTATAAACTTGAGTTACAAAATATGGAAAAATATGGTATAGCAGGCCTCTGTGTAGCCTAGGTTAAAAGATTTCTAGTGTCAATACTATATGTGGTTCCTTTTTTCTTTTCTTTTTTTACATCTCTTCATCTTTTGAAGACTTATTATATTGCAGAGGTTAACTAACTGGGTTACAACTCCAAGACCATAGCTCAGCATTTAAAGGAAATAGAGAGCTTACCTAGAAACAGATTGTTTCTGGTCAAGCCTGGGTCATGTGCACAACCCTTGATGGGAGCAAAGGTATATAGACTGGTATCTCCAAACCAAGAAAAGCCAGTGCTATTACCTGAAAGGGAAAGAATTCTGGAGAGAAAGGGAAAAAATAGCTATCTACTACAGACATAAAAAAAACAATAAGTGAATTATATAACAACTAGAGGCCAGGTGCATGAAAATTCATGCACTGGAGGGGAGGGATCCTCAGACTGGCCTGCCCCCTCTCACAGTCCAGGAGCCCTCAGGGGTGGGAGGTGACACCCCCATTACACCTCTGCTGCTGCCACTGCTGGCAGCGCAAGCCTCAGCCGGCCCTAATTACCTGAGCCTCGGGTGGGCGGCCGTTGGTGGCTAGGGGGCTGAGGGGACTGGGTTACTCCCAGTCCCAGAGGCAGGCTTTTGGCAAGGCCAGGCCTGCCTGGGATTGGGCCCGGCCTTGCTAGGTGACTGTTGCCTCGGTGGGGGGGACTGGGCATTACCATCTTGTGGCTGTGGGTGCCACCATCTTTGAGGGCAGGGCAAGTCAATTAGCATATTCCCTCTTTATTAGATAGGATTGTCTATATAGTTGATTTCAGATTTTTGAAAGCTAGAGGTACCTTTTCCTTCATAAGGAATAAAATTTAAATATAATTCTCATGCCACCTTTACATTATGTATAAGAAAAGCTTTTGTTGCTGAGGTGTGGCTACTTTTAATATAGTCATATATTTAGGTCAATGGATATCACCAGCCCATTTCTCCATTGTGACAGGAGAGCAATTGCTGAATGGAGAAATATAGAAATAATTGCTAGAGCAGGTGGTCATTGAGAATGCATTCTATATCCTATCCTTCAGATCCTTGTCATGAAAACATGCTTGAAACAAACAAGAAAATTAGTTCTTCCACAGAAATGTCTAGAATGAAAGTGGCATATTATATTGATTCAGGATGTTTTCAGTGAGCAGGGTGCAAGGGTAATTTCTTTCCCGGGTTCTTGTCCAGATGTATTGGAAGAATGAAGCCATGCATAAAAGGTGGTAGGTGAGAAGTACAGGAACTTTATTGCAAACAGAAACTATTATATATCTTTAAAACCAAATCTAAGCTTCTAATTCTAAGATGCTGCCTCTCGTGTCCAAGGAGAGACAGAAGGGTTCCCTAAAGAGGGCAGCCACTGCTCTCTTTGTCTTGAGGTATTATATTGGGTCGGCAGCTAAGTAATTGCGGATTTTTTAAAGAAAATCAAAGACAATTTTTTCATGGAACTAAATAACTTTATTCTGTAATGCATTGCCCATTTTGATCAATGACCTTTTGCCATCTTTCAGGCAGCATCATAATCCCACGTTCAAAAAACTTCTGGTTTTTATTAGCAAAAAACTGAATCAGGTACGATTTGACATCATCATCATTATTGAAATTTTTACCATTCAAGGAGTTTTGTAAAGATCGAAACAAAAAGTAATCAGATGGTGCAAGGTCAGGACTATATGGTGGATGTGGCAAAACATCCCAACCAAGCTCCATTAATTTTTGCCGAGTGACCAAAGTTGTGTGTGGCCTTGCATTGTCATGATGGAATACAACACCTTTTCGATTTGTCAATTCGGGCCGCTTTTCTTCAACTGCATTGTTTAATTTCGTTAGTTGTTCAATGTAGACATCAGAATTGATCGTTCAGTTGGGTGGTAAGAGTTCAAAGTAGACAATTCCTTTGTAATCCCACCAAACTGATAACAAAACCTTCTTTTGATGAATATCAGCATTTGATGTTGTTTGAGTTGGTTCACCTGGCCTGCTCCACGATCTTTTCCGCTTGATATTGTTGTAAACAACCCATTTTTCATCGCCAGTTATCAGTCGTTTTAAAAATGGATCATTTTCATTACGTTTCTTTAGCAAATCGCAGCTGCTAATGCGTTGCGTTAACTGTGATTCTTTCAGTTCGTGAGGAACCCATGTATCGAGTTTTTAAACATAGCCAAGTTGTTTTAAGTGATTTTCAATGCATGTATGTGATACATGAAGCTTCTCTGCAATCTCACGTGCTGTACTATGACAGTCCGAATTGATTATTGCTTTGATTAGGGCGTCATCAACTTAAACTGGACGACCAGAGCGTTTTTCATCTTTGAGAGAAAAATCACCAGAACGAAATTTGGCAAACCAATTTTGACACTGCCGTTCTTTTAAGGCTTCGTCACCATAAACAGCACATAACTTTTTATGAGCTTGCGATGCGTTTTTCCCTTTGAGGAAATAAAAAAGCAAAATATGACGAAAATGTTCCTTTTGATTTTCCATTTTTTAACGAACGCCAAACGAAAACTACAAAACAGATCAAAAAACTTTTTTTACTGATTAACAGCTGAATAGCCAACTATCAAATAACAAAATGTGTTTTACATTTGTACTACATCTGCAAACCTAAAAATTCAACTGAAGCCATATATGTGTGAAACCCGCAATTACTTAGTTACCGACCCAAGAGATCCTGGATGCCCCTTCCCCTTAACCTAGAACCCCCATGCTTCCCTCATATCAGTACCAGTTTCAAAGGCCAAAGCCCACCTGATGCTCCCCCTTTTTCTTTCCCCTTATTTTGCATCATTCTTCTATCCTCTGTGAAAATATGTTTATTTTTTCCAGATATTCTCTGACTTTTCTTTATTCTCTGTGAATGTATGTCTTTCTCCCCCCTTATCCTGTGGCATTTCTCTGTCATCCTCATATCCATCTTATCTGTTCAGGTTGGAGATGCTTTTGAGCTACCTTACTTACGGTTACTTTAATACCTAGCAACCTTATCTTGCCAAGCCTTGAGACTGACACCTCCGGCTTCTCTGCCCAAAGAATAAAACAGGCTCTTCTTTCCTGGCCGGAGATGTTTTATTACCCCTGTGGCTCTCCTAGTTGCCCAGGTCAGGGCTACTTGTGATCTAACTTATGGCTGCTTTAATTGTTCAGACCAAGATGCCTCTATCTTCTCTGGATGCCCTCCCTTCCTGTCTGCCTAATTAAGCTAGCCAGCTACGCTTATCAACATTATATTTAAAAAACCCCAGTAGAACAGATCATTGTATACAGAATAAATTTCAATGTACACTTTTAATTTAAAAACAACTCAGAAAACCCTCTAACAATCAAATAATATTATCATTGAATTACGTTTAAAAGAATTGGCACAATCTGATTATCTTTCTTTTAGTTGTTTTATTTTTTTACCCATTGCTACTCCACCTTCTTCTTTTTTTTTTTTTAATATATTTTATTGATTTTGTACAGAGAGGAAGGGAGAGAGAAAGAGAGTTAGAAACATCGATGAGAGAGAGTCATCGATCAGCTGCCTCTTGCACACCCCCTATTGGGGATATGCCCACAACCAAGGTACATGCCCTTGACCGGAATCGAACCCGGGTCCCTTCAGTCCCCAAGCCCACGCTCTATCCATTGAGCCAAACTGGTCTCGGCTGCTTCTCCACCTTCTGTGGACATAAACGTAATGAGTCTTCATTTCTAGATTGAGGAACTAGTGATTGTTAGTTTTTGACATTCCTAGAAAAGTATTTATTTAAAAAAATAAAGATGATTGCTTTTAAATACCTAAATTTTACATTAAAATTGCTTGGCCTTTGATCTCAAAATATATAAATTTTTTTGCATTTTTTTGGTACTTGATAATGCATATTATAAAAAAAATAGTTATGAAAGGGAGGGTGGCCCTGGAGTTTTATGAGTCACGAATGAACATGCAGAGGGCAGTTCACTGATGGAGAGGTTCGCCAAGGAAGGTTTTTGCTTTGATAAATGCAGATGATGATTAAGTGTGTGACATTGCTCCCATTTGCTCAGTGCTGAATCAATCAGTGCCCCAAGTCAGCCTGATGCAATGGTCCACTCTAGATGTGGTCTTCTGAATAAGACAGGGTGTTAAAATGAGGTCATGACCACTTTCCCTGGTATTTTTTTGCTTGGCCACATTCCAGCTTCACTAATTAAAGTCCGTCTTTCTAAGGCCCCTTTACAGTTCTAATTGAGTATGTTATTTCTTGTGAGTTGTATGGAATTGTTACTCACTGTCATAAGCAGTAGCTGCATTTCATCATAGGGATCAAAGGAGGGGAAACATGAACATAACTTTCTAAGTTATGTGAGCTCTTTAGAATAAAGTACCAAAAAGGAAAATGATAGTGTTCTTAAAATGTAAAGTTTTGCTATTGTCATTTTTAAACGAATGTTTGGAGATTGAGAACTTGTTTCCTGGTAAACTTGAGTAAAATTAACTATGTTGTAGATATCTGTAGTTCTTTCCTTCCTATGTTGTGTCACAGTTCATAATACACATATACCAAAAAATACCTTTCTATGATAGATTCCTATTTTCTGCTATTCTTAACAGTATTGCTGTGCACATTCATGTATATATTTCTTGGTGCAAATATTCAAACATTTTTTTGAATATGTATCTAGGGATAGAATTACTGAGTCTGATTATGTTCAAATTTACAAGGCAACAAATTATCTTCCAATTTACACTTCTACCAGCCATATTTAAAATACTGTTTTTGTCCACATTATCTCTAATAATGTCAGTCATTGACTTCTTAATATCTGCCAAAAGAGAGTGAAAAATGCTATTTAATTTTGGTGACATTTTATTATTATTTGATAACACTTATCTGTTGTTGTTTTTCACTAGAAAATGTAATCTTTATAAAGTTTGATACTTTTCTTCTTTATTGTTTTATTCCCTCAACCTGTGATAGTCTCTGTGCATAGAAATGCTAAATTGATTATTTTTAAGTAAATTAATATGTATAACTGATTATAAAATCGATCTTTGTTATATTTATATATAGAGGCCCAATGCACGAAATTTGGGCAAGGGACTCAGTCCTTGCAGGCCCAGGAAAACTGCCTCATCCCCAGCTTCATTGTTCAGCTGTTCGGTCTAATTAGCATATTACCCTTTTATTATTATAGATGAGAAAATAAGACATGTAATTAGGGCATATAGGAAATTTCTAAAAATTAGTATTTACGATAAAAAAAATAATCCCAGCCAATCTATTAAACTTTATGAATAGAAAAACTGAAATCTTTTAAATAAAAAAAAAACAACACTGAATGACAGCTAAGATTTAAGAGGACATATCGCCACTAATGGAATCTCAAAGATATCTACAAAACACACGCATGTTATATCAATAAAGAAGGTGTCATTTCATGTTTGATTCTTTAAAGACCTAGAATAGTTGCCGTTCATTAAACTGAGCTATTTTAATATCCACTTACATAATTATTTAAAGGCATATGAAAGTGTATAGTACTCATTTATTATTATAGCCACAAGTTTATGTTGAAAACAGTTTATCAGAAATTTTACAAAATAATTTTTCAGTTGCTAACCTATACGCTTTGATTCAGTTAATATAGAATAAAATGTGACTAAATCAATTTTAGTGAAATTGAATGTAGATTTGTTATGGTGATAATTCTCAACTTGTGGTTTAAGTAATTGTAAGGTTCGTAGAAACTTTGAGATGGCTCATAAGGTCCCTTTTCTATCTATAAATATAGGAGAAGACAAATTTTCTAATATACTTTGAAGTAAAATACTGCAACAGGTTGAATGCTGAAGCAAATAGAAGAATTTAATTGTTCGTCTTATATAAGCAAGAAATTAAAAATATTCACAAAAATATAATGGAATGCCATTCTTCTCATTGTAACTTGTTTTGACAAATGTAATTATTTTTACACAAATGCATTTTGTTAATCTTTAATGATTTTATCATTTTAAAATAAAAATTTTTAGTTTTAATTTCTAATACAGCAAACATCGATAGATATACCCTAACTCCATAGACAGCAAACTACAGCTCATGAGCCACATGCGGCTCTTTTGCCTCTTGAGTGTGGCTCTTCCACAAAATACCATGGCCTGGGCGAATCTATTTTGAAGAAGTGGCATTAGAAGTTTAAGGTAAAAAAATTTGGCTCTCAAAAGAAATATCAATCTTTGTACTGTTGATATTTGGTTTTGTTGACTAATGAGCTTGCTGACCATTGCCTTAACAAAAACTCTGCAAGTGTCAATATTTGTGGCCTGGTATTCTTGGGAAACACATATCCTATATAATAAAAGGGTAATATGCAAATAGACTAAATGCAGAAAAACCAAACAACCAATCCAAGCATAATATGCTAATGATATACTAAGGCATCTCAAACACCCGCTATGATGTGTACTGACCACCAGGGGGCAGATGCTCTGACATGTAGGTTAGCTTGCTGCTGGGGTCCAGTAGATTGGCACTGAGCTAGACATGCCAGACATGCCCTAGAGTTCTCCTGTTTCCCTCTCCAGCCCCGACTGTGTGCCAGTGGGGTTCCTAGACCTGGCCTGCATCCTCTTGCAACCTGGGATCTCTCAGGGGGGTTGTTGGAGAGCCAGTTTTGGCCTGATCCCACAGGTCAGGCCAAGGGATCCCACTGGTGCATGAATTCATGCACCAGGCCTTTAGTTTAATATATAATTGCAGACACATAATATTGTTCTTATCATTAGTGTAAGTCAATGATATAATATTCATCAAACATTTTGGAGATATTAATGTGTATCAGGTACAGTGGCATGTGCTAATCTGTTGAGATACAAGGATGAAAATTGGTGCTATCATCCTTTCCCTTGTAGAGTATAATTGGCCTAAGCTATTACAAAGTAGTATAAGAACTGTGGCTTCACATAAAAAGAGTTTTATCTTGTCAGTATTGTAATTTAAATTACAACTAGAATACTAGCACGATGGAAAAACTTAATTACCAAATGAAATGTCTGAATATACATTTTAAGCAACACAATGTTTCACTCATTACACAGACACATCAATATTACAAAATTTAAATCAGATACATTAATTTGCTTTAAACAATCATTTAAATTTATGCTTTAAAACAACTAGAAGCAGAGGTTCATAATTACATTAGAAACCACTTCAGAAGATAGTAGGTGAACAAATAATATGCAAAATGCCCATTTATTTAGCATTTTAATGAATGCATTTTTCTCTAGTGAGATATAGGATCAAATATATTAATATGAGCTTATGATTTAGTGTTAGTATTTTTAATTGATAATAGCCTAGTTCCTTAAAAATAGACTAAAAAAAGTGATGACATTACGCCCTATTCTACTTACTACTAATGAGTGAGAATATACTTTTTTTGGACAGAAATTTTCTGAAAGAAATGTGTGGTATTTCTAAGTTATTTCTCAAGCTATCAAACAAAGCTCTAAATTGGAGAAGGAAATCAAGTCACATATGATAAAAAGACATATACTGGTTTAAAATATATCCCCTTATTTTCTTTCTTTGATTAATAATTAAAATCTACAGACTTCATAAACCAGAACACACGTTTCTCATCATATCTTCGTCATATTTCTATACTGCAGCAGGTTCCTAAGGACACAGTCTACAGTGCAGTGCATGTTTGCTATAGACTGATGGAGTTTTAGAAACCTGAGGTGAAACCAGAGGAGGCTGTAATACTCACTTCATTACCCTGTGGCTGTCTTGGATTTTACATGCTGTTTTATATATTGATCTGGTGCATTTTTACCCTATTGATATAGGCTGTTATATCAAATGCCTCTCCTCATTCTGCTAAGCTATCCTCCTAGGTATTTTTAACTAGATGTAAAGGTAGTTGAGATCCATTGTCTGATTATGATTATCATTTCTTTTATGACTGACATCCTTCACTCGGTTAGAGGGTAAAACCACAGGACCACCATTAATGCCTCTTAAATCATCTCTACACCAAACAGGAAAAACCTGCTCTCAGCATTATGTTTGGAATGTTCAAGTGTGGTTTTTATGCATCTGAAACTATACTGGCAGGTTTGTGCTTTTTTATGATGCACTTGGCTTTCTGTCTTCTTCTTGTTCACTGTGGTGATCGGCGTGTTCGATGGTGCTCACCCGCTTCTGTCTGGGCCAGTGTCTGAGCCAAGTACCATGAGCACCTATGGGGTGAACTTGGCAGCTGTGAGCCCCAAATGCTTAGCTCCAGTTGTAATTTTCCAGCAATAGCATCTGGGTGTTTGGTTGGCCTTTTATTTGGCTTATGTTGTCTGTCATGGTGGCGGTAGAAAGTCTGTGAACTTGGCACAAGATTTGTCTCCTAGTCTGTAGGCCTATATTGTTAATATAAAATGTCATTTCCCATTTATTCATATTTGGTGTTATACAGTTATCCTCAGCAATACATCTGGATAGGAACTGGAGTGAAATTCTCTAAAAGTTATGTACGTGTTATGAGTTAGCCTTTTCCTGTCTTTCCCTTCTAACCATCCTGCCCAATCACATGCTATATATTTCCTATTTCTATCCCGCGGTTGTGTGTTCACTCTGGTCCCCATTCCATTGTGAATCAGAAAGTGTAATAAAATGATTCGGTGGCTGGCACATGTGTGCAGGAGCCATTTCCCTGTGATTGGACCCTTAGGGCTCTAGGCTTCTTTCCATTTCAAGTTCTAATTTTAGATCCTGATTATCAAAATACAATTCATACCTTATATGCCATATTCATTGTTTGAATAAAAGAACATGATTATTAAAGTTTAAAAAGGGTTGGTTTTAATGAGGATATTAACACTGCATAGATATCTGTCTTTAATACAGTACTTCAGCAAATATCAAATACCTTTTCATTTTATTTTTCTTCAAAATAAGATCATATCATTTGAAAAAAATTGTATGCTATTCTTTTTATGTTTCTTTTCTGGATTTCATATCAAGGAATTTTTTTTAAGTTTCCTTTTTATTAAGAATTTATAAGATTATGGTTAATTGGGTAATATGATTTTTTTCTATATACAAATTTACATAGTTTTTTTGTATTTTTAAATCAATAAAATAAACAATGAAACACAAAATAATAATCACCATTAGAAGACAGGGCAAATTTATTAAAATTGTATACTAAAACAGCCATTATTAGTTTATAAAAACTGGATTTTTTTCTATAATTTATGAAAGAACAAAAAATAATGTAGACACACAGTTATCCTTGATATGAAAATGTAATTCCCTATATGCTAAGGTGTATGATATCTTTCCCACTGACAGGTGCTTACAGTCCTGTTCATTAACTTTATCACTAACATAAACTTTTAATATACATATGATCACAATATAGGACTTCTAAGGCAGCTTAAAGTGACTGTAACCTGTAATTACTGTTCTTGTACTTGATTATAATAATCTGATTGCAATTATTCAGTGATTTTAATACAAGCCTCAAGCAACATAACAATAATTCAAGCTCAGTGATTGGGAACATGTTTCTGTTTAGCTGTGCAATGATGTTTTAATCCATTGTGATTCAAAGATCTGAACTATAGTTCTGTTTGGGTAATTAAAGCACATTTACATTGTTAAGTAAACAACCTTATTTTGAAGCAGATTAATTAATGCAAAAATTCCACATTGGTCAAAATAGATCATTATCATGCAATCTTTAACAAAAGGTAATAAAAAGATTCTTATGGTTGTCTAACTTGATCTCTGTGATCCTGTATCTAAAAATCTCAAATAGAGCTGGGACCGGTTTGGCTCAATGGATAGAGCGTCGGCTTGGGGACTGAAGGGTCCCGGGTTCGATTCCGGTCAAGGGCATGTACGTTGGTTGCGGGCACATCCCCAGTAGGGGGTGTGCAAGAGGCAGCTGATCGATGACTCTCTCTCATCGATGTTTCTAACTCTCTATCTCTCTCCCTTCCTCTCTCTACAAAATCAATAAAATATATTTAAAAAAATAAATAAAATAAAATAAAAAATAAAAATCTCAAATAGAGATGAAGGAGAAGAGGTGGGGCCATCGAAAGGATATAACAGTTGCAGCACATTAATAATACCCTAAACACTTCTATTGAATTATGGCACCTAAAAGACTTAAAAGTCAAATGAAAAGGTATAATTTATTCTGAAAAGAAGTTTTTAGAAAAACCAAAAGTCTAGAAAATGTTTAGTAAAGGAATTATTTCAGTTTGTGGGAAGCAAGAGTAAGTGGAAAAGACAGAAACACAGCTTTGCCAAATATTTCAAGAAAGCTCCTTTACAAAAAAACCCAAATATTTGAAGAGAAAAATATGTATGGCATACCAGATCTGTAACAATAGGCTTACTTCTTATTTTGGTATTTGTCTCCTTTTCTTTTTTTAAATTAAAATTAAGCAGTAAACCTTGACTCTAAGTATAGGACGCCAAATAATGCTCCCAGACACTTAAACTTCATCTAGTGGTAAAGTAATAGTTCAAAACGAGAGATATACAGTGTTATAAGAGAGGGATAATAGTTTTAAGATACCATCTTGAACTACAATGTAAGAATTACTGGACTGCCTGAAGGGGTAGAAGAGGCAGACCCAATAGACTTCCTTGAAAAATGGATCCCTAAGGCTCTTCCACTCAATCTAACAAGCGACCCAATTTTCTTCTAGAGGTGCTTAAGAATTCCAGGAAACAAAGGAGCAAAGAGACAAAGAATAATCTTGATTTTTTTTTTAAAGTTCCCCAATTGGAGAAATAAAGAATGAATTATCTCGATGTGTGCCAAATGTGGTGCACTGGAAAACAACAACAAAAAAGCACAAAGTACTTTCCCTACTGACACGAGGCTCACATTCAGGCAAAAGACCAAGAAAATATCTTTCATGCTGGCTATTAAAAAGCTGTGTTATAACCAGGTAAATTAGGTAAAATATGTATCTTTAGATTAAATATAGCATAAGATCAGGTCAATAGACAACCAATCTGTTCAAGAGTAAATTGTCAAGCAAAACGTAGGAATCAAGGGAGCATTTCAAAACAACTGCCCATGATCAACTTGGAGTGATTTTTCACACTGTGGGAAGGATTTGGCAGATGATCACCAGATGCAGTTGGCAGTGTTTCTGAACCACATTCCCAAGAGAATTTACTTTTTCCCCCTCATACTGTTGAAGAATGTGCTCTACCATCCTTTATATTTTGGTCTCAGTGACAAACCATCTATCTTTTTGCTAAAACAAGTAGGGACTTACGGAATTGTATTTTACCAGTAAATTATTTTTCTGGTTATACCTCGCCTCATTTTGAAAGGTAAGGGGTGTTCACAGCAAAACACAATTTTTATTTTGTAAACTATTTTCTTTAGCTATAGCTGGGAGGAGGGGGAACCTCATAGTTTGAGAATGTCAAAAAGCTTTTTAAAAATTATTACCTTGGCATAATAAATATAAATCTCTCTAACCATGTGGACACTTGCTTTCTTCCCCAATATACAACATGAAGATTTCTAATATTCATATGTTAAGAGTCTACAAGCTGGATAGAAAATTTCAGGGAATGCAGGCATCCTACCTTTGAATTATATTTACAACCTAAAAACAAAATGGAAGAAAACTTATTTATAATCAATTTTTAGAGGATACATGAGCAGTATAGAAATAATGAAGAAAAAGGCAAAATTATTTTATACTTTGACATGTAACTCTTAAAAGTCATATATTAGTCATTTTTATTATTTAAAAATCCAACACAAAATAATTGTTTCTAGGTTTAAGAATAAGAAAGTAATGACATATTAATAGCTATGATTATGCAGTTGCAGTTCATGCTCCCAAAATTATTGCCTCTAGGACTAAGGCTGCCCCTTAGCTACTAAAAGAACCTAAGGAAGAATAGAAATGTGCCCCATGGTAAATTTTAGAATCATGCAAGTCAGAAAGTAACTGCTGATACTCTCCACTATCCTAGGGGCTTTACGTATCTCTAGAATGAGCCTTTAAACAGATTTAGGTAAATATTTGTATGTTTATCTAACTTTCTGGACTATCAAGTCCACAGTTCTAATTCTGCCTGGAAATTAAAATTGATTATGTAAAATTAACTTTAGGGAACTGGTGGCAATGTTGGGATTATATTCTTGGAAAGCCATAACCTTATATTTACAGTTGATCAATATACAACTAATTAGAAAATGGCAACACACCTAATCTCAGCATATAGTGTTTTAACTTGCTTATAGGAGCATATGCCATATAAGCACAGGATTTTGTTTCAGAAGGAAACTAGGTATCAAATAACAAAATACATTTAAAGTTGAGGTGATTTGGTTTTTTAAAATGTAGTAATATCTAAGGTCACATATTTGTCTAATGGCAAAACCAAGAACATACAGGTTTTCTGGCTTCCTGATAAGATATTTTCCAATGCTAATTAATATTTCAAGATTAAATTATTCTAAAATGTGTATTTCATTTTGCACTGAGAGCAAATAAAAATTATAGGAAAGAATCAAAGAAAAAGTTTCTAAATTTGTTTTTCTAAAGATAACAAACATATGAAACACATACGTTTAATATGTATTTAATATGTAATTTAGTCCTCTAAGTTTATTACAATTTATTCATTATAAAATTAAAGGCCACACAAATTGTGTAATTTTTTTATCTTTATGTAGTCTTCCTTGCTAGATATCAGAAGGCAAAAAGTCCACAATATTATAACGACACCCTAACTAATCTGTGAGAATCAAAATGTATTAATGGGAAAACCCATCATATAATTTTATTTCAAGGCTATTATCTTAAGACATTCTTGTGAAGACCAAATTTATAACCTAAAAAAGGAAATAAAGATGGTAAGACCAGTCTGCTACTATTGTTTTAATCTACTTACCAGCTGTGAGTACTTTAAATATATAAATCTCATCCAAGCCTTTTTCCCCCCCATCCCACTGTAATAGACTGTTTTGTGTTGTTTTTTTCATCCGAAGTGGTTTCAATTTCTAATAGTGCATCAAAGTCAATAAAAGAAACGGATATACTGCACCTACTTTTAAATTTCTAGATATTTTTTCCCCCAAATCATTAACCAAGGTGAGCATCTTACCACTATTTCCACAATTGTGTTTGCCTAATGATACTTGGTTAATAACCAGCAAAAGAATGCTTCTATCATAATAATGAATTATTGGTCCAGACTGCATATCAGAGTGTAGAGAACCACATTTTCATTGACCACAGCCACCACAAATTCACATTTTGACTTCCTTTCTTTTTCTGCATGAGCAGTAGTTTATTATAGACCCATGTTAGTATCTTCTCAGCAGTGAAAGATAAAAAACTTGGTCTTATTCTATGTGTAGTAATTTTAATGATGGTAGCACAATGTATGTTTTTAAGGCTGTTTTAAGCAACTTAGGATAGTTGTTTTGATAGGCAAAAAAATCTCAGAAAAAAAGGTTACTGGACTGAGAATCAAAATATCTAAATTATACCCCCCAATTAAAGTTCTAGAGAAGTCACTTACCTTTGGTATGGCAAGCTGTGTTGTTTAATTTTTTCCCATACATTACTGTAAAATGAACACAAATGTATCTCAAATAGTTTAAGTGATAAAATCTATTTAATTTTTTTAATAAATTTTCAAATTGTGTCCAAGGTATTAATTATACTAAATTTTCAGAAGTATTTTATAAAATAGAAACAAAAAACAAAAATGTGCTTATACATAAATAAATACACTATGACAAAATTAGATATTTAATTTAAATGTAAAAATTATATCTATCTGCTATTGATATTTGATAACAATAAAAGTGGAGTAATGTAAAATATATGTCCAAAATTATTTAAGACACTAGAAGCCCAGTGCATGAATTCATGCACTAGTGGGATCCCTCGGCCTGGCCAGTGGGGATCGGGACAAAACCAGCTCTCCAACATCCCCTGAGGGGTCCTGGATTGTGAGAAGCACAGGCCATGCTGAGTGCACGATCTGGTGCACGATCAGGGCTGGGGAGGGACTGTGGGAGAGCTCCATGGCATGTTTAGTACATCTCACTCAGTCCCAATCAGCAGGACCCCAGCAGCAAGTTAACCTACCAGTTGGAGTGTCTGCCCCCTGGTGGTCAGTATGTGTCATAGCTACTGGTCGAAGGATCAAAAGGTTGCATATATATATATATATATATATATATATATATATATATATAACTTAAAACATTGGGCATTTAAAACATTGACTATAATAACTCAGATATTAAATAGAAATAATTTTAAAATATACAAATTACTAAATATCCTACCTAGAAGTATTGATATTTGTTCCATGATGAATACTCCAGATGTTAATATTTGTATTTCTTGTCTAATTTAGCAGTAGAACACGTCTGTTGCCAATATAATAATTTATTTTACTTCTAAATTTGTTGTTTCTTGAAACACCACTCATAATATTTGTTTAAGTATACAATACACATAAATATATTAATGCTTATTTTATTTTAAAGAACGACTCATTCTAAGCAGGCCACAGAGCCAGGAACAAATACTTATTAACATGACAATAACCACAAACACTATTAACTGATTAGATCATGTAGGCTCCTTCTGGCCTATGTGATCTCATCCTGGTTCCAGGAAATAGCCACCTTAACATTTGACCCTGCATGTCAAGGTATCTTGCTTTTAACTTGATGTTAGTGGATTCCTTCAGACCAATAATGTCTCTGTACTGATTTTTAAGATCTAATTTTTACAGGATTAAAATACATTTCCTAATTTTCCCAGTTTCTCAACTGATAATTCTTCAAGATTCACAATTTGGAAAAATACACACATTTTTCAAGAAACACCAGAAAGAAAATTCTCTTATAAGAACAGTATTCTGGCTTATTACAGTACAGACACATTCATTATAACCCCTATTTCAATATTTGAGTGAAGAGTGCACATGTCATCAGGGTTTCAAACTTGCATACCCCACGGAGCAAGGGGAAATGGTACTGATAGGATTTCTGTACTTAGGAATGAAAAGTAAGGCCAATCACCAGTAGAAAGTTACCCGTAGGTATTAATTCCAAAAAGTAACAGCTGCCCAATGACTAACTGGCATATTATTTGGAGATAGAGTAAATTGTTTATGAAAAAGTCCCTGGCAGTCAATAAGATGAGGAGGCAAATGGGTCAATAGTGACAGGCTCTGCAAACCAAAGGTACATCCAACAAATAAGGTAGTGATTCTAGCAGTTTACAACAGAAAACATGATTTATTTTATTTTCCACCTAATCATTTAACCATGAAGTCAAAGTAATGCTTTATTTTCTAAAAGACAACATGCACTGTAAATAATAAAATTAGTACCTAGAAGCATAAGTCAAGAGGAATGCAAATTCTCTTCATTTCTGTGACTATTCCCTACAGGGGTGGGAGTATGTGTATGTGACTAGAAGGATAAAGTTTTACTAAAGTTTCCTTGGCTTTGTATTTACTTAGAAAAAAATGTTATTAAATACCTATTTGAAGCTATCATTTTGCTTAAAGTAAATGATACTTATTGTTATTACTAAACTGCAAGAACATCAAGCAAACAAAAAATAATGTATAAAGATAGATTGTCAAAATGAGAAAAATAAAAATTATCTAAAATTAGAAAATTATCTAAACCTTATTTTTCGTTCAATATATGACAGTGAAAATATTCCATTTAGGTGCTCTTTTTATTTCAGAACCAAAAATAATGATAACACACAAACTTTCTGCTGAGGGAAATATAGAGCTAAGTTTGAATAAGCATCCATGCTCTCAAAACTCTTTGATTCATGTGACTGACACTAAATATTTCAGAAGTGATCCAAGGATTAACACTGTCACTAGACATATTTTTCTCAAGGAATTCTTCAAGTGTTTGGTGAGGACTGAATTTCGTTACCTTAGCATGTGTTCTTTTGAAGAGCACCTGTTCTACAGATTTGTGAAGCAAGACGCATAAGACTAATACGGGATCTAAAGCAAGCACAGGGGTGGCCAAATGGTTGGTTATATGTCAAATACAGCGATTTGGGCAATCTTCCAGTCCATCAGCTCTACACTGCCCATTAAAGCGAGCATCAATGAGAAACATGCCTCACTTGACAGCTAGAGGCCTCAGCTTAAATGATGTAAATACTAATGAAGATTCATAGAGTTAAAGTTCAGTTTAACAAAAAAGTGTATGTGAGGAAACAAGAAATTTGATGAGTTATATAATGTGGTCTACATTAAGTGAGTCAAAACTGGGCTCACCAATCACAAGCATTTGAAAACCATGAATTTTGTTAAATATTTAGGTAGTTTATTTGGCTTTAAAATGTTAGCTATGGAATTCATAGGAAGAAGAAATAAGTTATATTTGCTAGTTAGGTAATATAGCAAGTAGGCAAAAGCATTAAATTTCTTCATCTAATTAATATCAAAATTGAAATGTTATTATTGCTGTTCCCTTTTCTACCTGTATCTTGTTAAGTTGTGAAAACTTAGTATTATGAGCAAATTTATAGTGCCACTTTTTAAATATGTGTAGATATATAGATATGCAGATATGTATTGATATATACACATATAAATATATCTACAGATATAGGTTAGTATGCCTACATATATATGTATACACACACACACATCTTCTGGAAGTTAATAGAAAAATAACATTTCATTTTTGGAAATTAAAGAACTGAAGAAGCAGCTTTTAAATTATATAATTGAAGTTCTTATTTTATTACTCTTATATTAAGTGTAAGGCTATTTACTAACTTTGTAGTAGTCTACAGAGCTTACTAGTGAATCACCACGTGGTGGCAACCCACTAGAACATTCTCCATTATAGGGGTAAGAGATTTGCAGATGAGGCAGTTTCACAACCTTTTTTTATCTAATCGAAAATTGACTCCAATTAATATTTCCTCTAAGGCAAGAGAGAGATTCCACTGAGATATGTACCTTTTCTCACGCAAAGGTAATTATCAAGCTCCTGGCATGATTGGTTTAATAAAATTTCTAGTGATCATATACAAAGCATGTATCATATAAATGAGAAGAGTGAGCATTCCTATGAATACTACCAACACTTAATACTTATTGTGAAATATATCTATACTGCTTTCAGTTTTATCTACAATGTATGTAGACACAGTTAAGCATTTTACCTATACATTAATCTTTCAGATATATATTTTTAAAATCTACTCTTTTGGAACATAATGCAAGCATAGATTCATGAGTGACATGTATAACATAGTTGATATGTTTAATTATAGGTAGATTTATTTATACATAAAGGTTTATATGTAAATACAGCATACATATCTTATAACTTTCTGTGTTTAGTTCATTAATATAATTTGATTTCTGAAATTCTGTTCTACTTAGAATCACTGGAAAGAGCCTTTGACCTGATGGAGGAGATACTAAAATAGATTTCTATATTGAGAGGAAATAGAAGGGAATACTTTCTATTCATACTAATCCTGAAAATGTTCCAGGTCACTGACCCACACTGATAGGGTGTACATTAAACTCTACCTATCGTTTCATGATACATTTAATTTCTGGATACTAAATCTTAAAATGTTCCCATTGTAACCTAATGCACTGTTTTTTCATCTTTGAAGGGGAAAAGAGATACCGTGCAGTTTAAGCTCTTTGCACACACACACACACACACACACACACACAAATGGAAATATTGGACAATATATTGCTTAATATTTTTGCAAAATTTTAAATGCTTACATGAAATTAAATATGCCAAATCTCTTACTTTTCCTTTGGAGCAAAGGAAAATAATAGGCTTGTAACTATCCAGAAAAAGTTTAGTTTAGAAACAACACAAAAGTTTAAAACTAAGTTGCTTTTTATATACTCTCTGTCTATTAATCACTGTACACATGCACTCTCAAAGTATTATTATATGTAGAAGCATTTTAGTCAAAAAGGTCTGTAATGAAGACTTAATTGAAAATAATTGTGTACTTTTACTTATTAACTTAGGTGTTACGGTATGGGAAAATGAGTATTTCAAATATTTTTAGGACTTTTAATGAGCACATTTTAAGAGATTAGTAACGCCTGCTCAATTCATCAACCTCTCAACCTTGTTTAAGGAAATCACATGAGCACTTGACCTCAGTAAGATTTTAAGAAGAAAAACAAACTTCATAAAATTTAATCACATTAGTTGCAAGCTGGAAGGACGTTTTAATGCTTCTCCTAAGCCACCAAGTTCCTTTACCTGAATCGCATCAGCATAATCCTTTCTGAGAAAGAATAGAATGAATCAAATGGAAAAGATTTGTAATTGAATTATCTTCAGTCTCAGGGCCAATTAGGAACACTTTTTTTTATTAGCACACCTAGATATAACCTTGTCTGTTTCTAATTAGTCCATCAGCTCAGATAATAAGAAATGTAGGAACAGTTTTACAGGATTGTAAGTTGAAAGAAAATCATACTGTTGATAGAATGTGTACTATCCATGTATGAGTGGTTGGGGAGAGAAGAATGGGATGCATTTATAATAGGGTGAAGTGTTAGATATTCAGTATTTCCCTTAGTAAAGATCATCCCTTTTCACAGAATTATAACTCTATTTCTATCTAGGCCATATCCTTTTTAGATATGGCCAAGTTATAGTCAGTTGTAGTGTTTGATGAAAAACAAATATGTTATATAGATGATGTCTAGATAAAAAACTAAGTAAACAGGGCAGTTACTGCAGTTAGGCAGCTTTTGCTTTAGACATGTTTATATATACACCTTAATGTGAGGAAAGCTAGAGGGACAGTATCTATACTGCATAATCAACTCATACTTATGAAATGAAAGATTAAAGTTCAGAACAATAGATGCTTCCAATGTTTATAATAAACTTTTTTAAAAATACTACACTTACTTTACTTGTTTTTCATTACTAAACTATGATATGTGTATTTGCTATTCATATAGTTCAAATAAGAACAGATATTCATAATGAAAATAAGACATTCCCTTATACCAAAATGCTTACTTGGCAATTTTATGATACAATAAAGAAATTGAACGTAGAAAATAAATTTTATATTAATCAAATATAGAATATATTGCATTCCTAATTTAATGGTGAAGATAAAGATTCACTTAAGTGATTTTGCAATATCTTAATGTAACTTTCATAGTTATAAAGCCGAAAAGAAAGTAGTTTTAGTGTAAACATACTGCTTGCAATTTCCAGTTGTAATTTAGAAGAGTTATTCCAGGCATAAGAATTGTACCATTTATCACTTTTTACTTTATGTAAATTAGATGAATTACATTATCATAACAAGAATAGAGAATTATTAACCCTGCAGTTCAGTACTTATTTTTAATAACATTATTTGATATTATTAGTAACGATATTAATAGTAGTGGGGAGACTTTGCTTTTTACTGGTTATTTGTACAGATTGCAGAGCACTGTCTTTAGCAATTTCCTATTATGTTTGCACATACTAACTGGTTAAAGGTGGGAATAGTAGTAGGCAATTCCCAGTTGCTCCTGTGAGTTTGCAATTGTGATATTGTAATTCTAGTCCTGCCTCTTTTGCTACTAGTCACTCACAATCACTTAAGAAAAAAATGTCCCCTTACTGGGCCATGCTCCTCCTAGGGAGATCTAGGTCATGTACAATCTCCTGATGTCATTCCCCTGTGCACGATGCCATATATGTCAATTATGAAATATGACTTCATACTTTGCCCCTATGGAGAAAAAAAATATGCAGACATATAAAACTGAAATATTTCTTCCAAGCTATAGCAAAGAGAGTAATTCTTTGGGGATAGTAAAAGAAAAAAAATACTGTGGGAAGTTAAATTTAGGTTAAATATTAGAGTTACAAATTAAAAAAGAAAGGCAAGCTAGTTGCTTTCTGAAATGGCAACTGATGTAAATAAAATTTCAAAAAACCCCAACATTTTATCCTAATAGTTTACTGTGATATTATATATTAATTCCTATTTGCATTATAATTTTAAAACTTGCAAAAAAGAAACTGAAAGAAAAAAAAAATATATGTCCAATAGAACTAGTAAAAGAGTTTTCATTGTATGCTAGATATTAAACAGGTGTTATTTTGGCATACATTTGTTAGTGATAAAGGAATAATTAAAATACTAGTTATCAATTATATTCAAATGCATAATACTTGCTGGTTTGTATTTCAATCTCCACTAATAAGCTCTCTCCAAACACTCCATTCTTACTGTACAAGAGTAAAATGCCAACTGCCTTTTGAACATCTGAACGTTAACAGGAGATACAATTTAAGATGTCCAAAAAAGGGCAGTTTAGTGGTTTTAAAACCATGAGTTAAATATTTGTATCTGTTACTAATGCCTTAATGTCCAAAAGTTTCTGTAAGTAGTTATAAGAAAACTGTAAGGAAAATCATGAGCTTGGGGAATTACATATTCCAACCAGGGAATATCAATATGCCACTTCTATTTTCTCTGCTGACAAACTTTAGTGGGGTAAAAATGCTTTCATTGCAGTCAAATCTTACCTTGCAATTATCTATCTGTAGCTACACTATTTAAAAAAAAAATGTAATTCTAATTAATACAAAAATAAAACACAGATTGTTATGAATTATTTCATTTTTCATAATCATTTTATGTTTAATTATAGTCTTAAAATTTATAACCCTCTTGGTTTTCCTGCTTGTTCTATTTCAGAAGGATTTTAATGTTACTGGTGTTCAAAACAAAAAAAAAAGAAAAGGTAATATTGGGGAGGAGATGGACAAATACAGGAATGAGCTCACATTGCTATAGTCCTCTAAAGTGCCAAAGTGCCATGTAACAACAAATTGAAAGAACAAATTAGTAACATAACTAAATTGATTAGTTCTTTATTATTCCTAATATTGTTTTTCAGTCTGTGGAGATATGCAGTAGAGAAATCTGGTATTCTTAGTGGTGAGTTGTAATGATTATTAAACAGTATGAATCATATAAAACCTATTTTATATCTCCTAAAAAGCTAGTTGCTTTGGGTTAATAAATACTAGTAAATCTTTTTCCTCAAAAACAACTGTTGCGAATATGTAAATTTTAGATAATAAAAGAGTGGGCATTGAAACTAATGGTCTATTTACAATAAGCCCTCAAATCATTCTGGGGATAATTTAATCTCAAATTACACCACTTTATATTTTTTAAAGTTTTACTTTATAAAGAAGGTAAATTGAATATATATTTTGTGGGGGATTATGATCACTTTTCCCCCTAACATTTAGATGTCAGAGAATGGTACTTGGATTTTATGTAGATATAGTTTATTTCTTCAGAATGCGAGCTCTGATTTTAGAGTTAGTCAGAAAGGAGATACATATAAATCTACATGACCAGAAGAGATAAGTAGATCATAAAAGTCCACACACATCATAACCCTGCACATCTCACACAGAGATAAGGACAGTTACAGATTATTATGGCATGGATAGCTTGATAATCTATGGTGAATCTTTGATAAATTTCAAACTATAACAAATACAATGACTCATTTTTGTAAAGAAACAAACCACGAAGGCATAAATTTTCCCTGAGATTTGTATCACTAAGAAACGGAATAGTTCAAAGTCAAACTTTATGTGACATGTGTTAGATTGCTCTTATGAAAGGCACTATAGAAATGTCACCCTATTATAACCTACTGTATTTAAGAATTAACTGCAGCACATCAGCCAGGGGAGATGAATATATATCCATGTGTTCACCCCCATCTATTACTCACCAGCAGTTAATTCAAAGCCTTCTAAAAAAGAGTCTGTAAGACAAAGAAATAAACACATTGTTAAAAGGAGTGCATTTAATATCAGGACTTTTTATTTTATTTTATTAATTCTAACAGACCCTTATACTAGAGTATTTTCACTTTAATAATAAGAGCCTTTCATGTAAACGATGCAATCAGTATACCACAAGCGGGTTCTTTCTTTAGTGGGAGGAGTTAGTAGCTTCAACATTCAATTGACCTGTTTCCAAATAATCTACAGGAAAAAAAATGAAGATTAAGTCCTCTAACAAGAGCAGTTTTCACAGCCTTGCGTACAAAGAGAAGGATTCGGTAAAAAGATGAGAGGGCAAGCCGCATTGTGCTGGCCCACTTAAATCTTATTTCCAATTCACTAAATGTGTTATTTGACTTGGCAAGTGAGCTAGTATGTGTATTAGATCAGCGGGGAGCCTAATCAAGGAGATGCCAAGTTTACTGCAGCCCCTCTGAGCTGCATTAGCCTCAACTAGTGACCTTAAGCAAAGTGGGTGGTTGAACCCAGAAGAGAATAGCATTAACTTTTGCTTGAAGTTCAGCCTGATTTGAAGTCTCCTTTTGTGCCTTATTCCAAAAGAGAGAGAGAGAGAGAGAAAGCAGAAAGTATTTAACAGAATTGAATCTAGTCAGCTCAGCACCATCTTCACATGCAAAGCTTCATAGAAGCTTGCCTCCATTAATGCTGACACATGCAAAAGAAATGAAAAGCATTAACTCAGCTGAGGCACTTGATTCTGCAGCTGCAGAACAATTCACTTTGTAACTCGGTAACTCAGATGGGGCTTTCCTTCCAGATAAATTGCTAATTTTCTAATTGATACAAAAAGCATTTTCAAATATTAAATAAACTGCAAATAAAGCAAAAATAAAAATAAAATAAAACCAACAGCCACCCCATAAATTACAAGGATGTTTGAAGGGTACATAGTTTAGTTTGAACATTTGTAAGTAGTGAAGTATGAATAGACTTATTTCCAGTTACCTCTTCCATACTACCTAGCATTGACCAGTCTTCCTTTCATATAGTAGAGTGAATGTACTAATGAACTCTTCAATTACATTTTGTACCAAGTAAATGGCAAACCTTTGAAGTAAAAAAAAAAAAATAGTTGCTTTAGAATTATGCAAGCAACCAATTCCTCTTTAAGCATACCTGTTCTCGAGTTGGTTCCCCTGTTTTAAACTTGCTATCCTCCTCAAATACTCAAAGATTTCTAATGCCAGTTTTTACACATTGTTTAGAAACACTTGTGGTTCTATTTTAATCCCAGGATGTTAGACTCAGAAATATTCATACAGAAAAAAAAATGTGTAGGGTAAAATTATAAAAGCTCAAAACATGAATGTTTTATAGGATCTTCTATATGGCCTTTGGCTATAAAACTGCACTTTTTCCTACACAAAATGGATGATAAGGTTCTTTTTATTTATTTCATTTCTCATTTTACTGTTGTTGTTTTTTTGTTTTGTTTTTGGCTTCCCTCCTCAAGTCTCTCTAAAACACTAAGCCAAGCAAAACATTGTCACCTTCTGAAAATCACAGACACTACAATCTGAATCAGCAAAGCAGAGAACCCTTCTCATAGATACATCTCTTTGGTGTTTAAGTGGTTTAAGCAATGGGGCAATTCTTCGAAACTTGGATTCCGCATTTAGCTAGATGGTCTAGGCCACAGAAATATCCTCCTGAGGCCATTTACAAAAAGACTAGGAGACAACCACATCAGTTTATGCTCCCAGGTAGTATAATTGCCTTTGTAGCACATGCTTGCAAAAGAAACTAAAAGCGACTTTAAGTATCCGGGATAGTGTTTTAGAAATAAGATGCTTAAATAATTGGCATTGCCATTGCCTTTTTTAACTCTGGGATTTCAAAACGTTTTCCAAACGTTAATTGCGATGGGACCCCTGTGAGGCTGATGGTATCACACCTGCTTTCCAGGACAATAAGCAGGGAGCGCAGGGCCCATTTCTTGCCTTGCCCCATGCCCTTCCGAGCCAGTCCAAGCTCAGAGCTCCCTTACAAACCATTGAATTCGCTCCATGGGAGCACAGAGGAAAATGAGAAATGGGCTCTGGGAGATTTAAGGGATTTTGTAAAGTGAGCGAGTGAGCTGTATCTCAAATTCGAAGCTGAAAATCTAAGGTTCTTTATTCACCGGTTAGATATAGCTCCTCATTAAGATAATACACGTAGAAGATCAGGCTTGCAGGATTACACCGGTAAGAAATAGAATCTGTTGCTGCACATTTTTGAGTAACTTAATAACAAATATGTCTCCCTTTGATTTGAATAAAAATGACCACATTTTCACAGGCAGATGTGTAGGAGACAAGCAAAGACCCATGGCGGATTTCAAGATAGACTTTTAAAAGTTGTGAGAGAGATCCTAACGGCCTCCTTTGTAGTAGAGACTAGATGTTGCCCCTGTGTCAGGTAGTGTTATAAAGAAGAGGCATGTGCAGAAGGTGGAGTGAGGGGTTAAAAGTCACACCGAACATGCTGCAAAGGCCTGTGGGCACCTCAACCTTTTTTCTTTAATTGGGAGGAGAAGAGCTTTTGAGTAAAGACTAAGTTTCGCAATGTAGGCCGGCAGCCCAACTGGGAAATACTCTTTATGTGAGCCGTCTGCAGCAGTTCTATTCTGAACCCTTTATATAGATCCTCTTTCAATACATATTTTAAGGTAATAAAAAGGGTATTTGACTAATTTTTTTAATGAAGCTTTGACTGCGAGCAATGCACAGAGTTGGCAATCATGGCTGGTTCCTTTCCCCATCTGCACTGCGGGAATGAGGGCAGTTTCACAGCTGGCTGTCAGCACAGCCCTTATGACTCACACCAATTATTGATTTTTAAAAGGCCTACACTATTAGTACCCCGCTACATCTCTTCACACACAATGTGTTTTAAAAATCCCTTTTCAAAAATACAAAATCCCAGTCTAACCTTTCTATCATCAATGTGCTTGCTCTTTACATTTTTATCTTAAATCTTCACAGGAAAGCAAACCAGGAATCTTCTTTTTTTTTTTTTTTTTTTAACTTTTGGGCTAATTTAGAAGCAGAAGGTGCTTTGCCCATGTGAACCTTCTGGCAGGTATCACATTAGGAAAAAGCAAATGGTGGGCAGCGAGGAGAGAATAAAAGAACACAATTGGAAAGTTTGGGATCTTTTTCCTCCCTTTTTCACCTCTATGTCACGCTATGCCACCATATGCCAAAGCCACTCATAAAAGGCCCCCGGCCTCTTCCTCTCCATGCTGCTGCTTTGCATCAGGCCTTCATCCCAAATTGGACTTCTCTCTTTGTACATTCCCAATGGCTAATTCTAGGAATTCTTGCAAAAGAAGTAATTCACATTTCAAGTCACTCTAATCAGATCTAGCTTCCCCAAATAACAAGCCATTTTGAGAATAGTCCTCTTCAGAATAAGGTGTATTACTTGCCTTGGACTATAACAAAGTACCACAAACCAGGTGGTTCAAAGAGCAAACATTCATTGTCACACAGTTCTGGAGGGCAAAGTCTGAAATCTAAGGGTCAGCAAAGTTGTTTGTTTGTTTATTTTTTGAGTTCTGAGGGAGAATGGGTTCCATGTCTGCTTCCTAGCTTCTGGCAGATTTCTGGCAATCTGTGGCATTCCTTAGCTTATAGGTGCATCTCCCTGATATCTGTCTTTACATTCGCATAGAGTTCTTGTGACTCTGTGTTTGTGTTTACTTTTTCCTTTTTAGCCCTGGCATGTTTGGCTCTTGTTTAGAGCATCAGCCCATGGACCAAAGGGTCATGGGTTCAATTTTCAGTCAAGGGCACATACCTCAGGTTTCAGGGTTGATCTCAAGCCCCAAATCAATTGATATTTCTCTCTCTCCCTGTCTCTCTATCCTTTCTCCCTCCCTTCCACTCTCTAAAAAAATAAATGGGAAAAATACTCATGGATGAGGATTAACAAAAAAATTTCCCTTTTTATAATGACACAGTCACATTGGATTAAGGAGCACCCAATGACCTCAACTTAATTTGATCTTCTGCCCCAAACCCTATCTCTAAATAAAGTCACACTCACAGGTACTGTGGGGTTAGCGCTTCAAAATCTTTTGGAGGAATACATCTCAAACCCTAATAATAGGTTTTGTTAAATGTCTTTATATATACTTGTCACTACTAAAAGGTTAATGCCAAGGCCTCAGCAGGGAAGAAAGATTGATGCATTAACTAATTACTCTCCACAAGGGTAGTTAACAGCTATTGGTAAGTGAAAAACCATTAATTTTATGAGGATGCTAGAAGTTTGCAAGTTAGAAAACCAAGTTATTTTCATCCATCCTTAAAATGGTACTATATGAATACCTAAAGTGTGACCCACCGACTCTTTTTTTAATGGCAAATTCCTTATGAAAACTAAACATACATTTTCTTAAGTGCACCACTACTACTACTGCCATTAGAATTTGAAAGACAGATTAGAAGTGCTTTTTTATTTCAGACAGTTTAGAAGGAGAAGTGAGGTATAAACAGATCATTGAAATTTAGAGGGCACCATAAAGAAAGCAATATAAATGGGGGGGGGGGGGAAGAAAAGGCAGGGGTCAACTCCTGTTAAGTAGCCTCGTGGTTGAAAGGAATGAAGGAAGTGAGTGTATGTCTTTATAACAGAGCAGGTCTGTGTAGTCTGCACAGTCTCACCTAACAGCAGGGCTGCCTGGTACAGGAGAACACATGGAGGCCCATGCATTAAAATGATAAACTAACATCTAACGAAAACACAGTCTAATGTCCCACTTGTCATAGATGACTTTTGAGCAACAAAATTTAACCCTAAATGCATAACTGTGAGTTTTCTATACAACTAGAGTAGGATAATATGAAATATGATTTGAAGATTGCCCATGTTAGATCTTCTGTGGATGGGCTGGTGATGTTTGAATGAGCATTAAAAGAGATGCAGGGGAGGAAGAAATTTTCTTTTGTCATTCCAGGTTTTTCTGGCTTAAATTGAAATTGAAATCAGACAGATTAGTAGGAAAAGATAACCAAATTTAATTTTGTACATATGCATGGAGGTCCCATAAGTGCATGGGTCCCAAGGACAAATTGGGCAGTTGAGGCTTATATACCATCTTGAACTAAGAAGGGGATGGTGGTTTGGGACTTTAAAGGGGAGGAAGGCCACTCAGATGGAGATGGGAAAGCAAAGGTTTGGTGGACAATGTTTGTTGGGCTATGCAGACACAATGGGAGGCAGAGCAGATTCTCATATCGAGGCCCTGCCCAGTCTTTCCCACCACACCTCATTCTTGTTAGACTTTAGTCACCCGTGATGATAGCTCTCTTCCTGCGACAGGCCCTCTGTATCTAAGGGTCTCTTAATCAGTAAGGGGGAAGGTCAATAGGTTTTCCTGAGTCTTTTGTTTATTAAAAATAACCAGCTTAGATAATCAATATCTCACAAAGGCAATATTTTTAGAGTAGCAAAATTTCCTCCCTTCAGAGACATACATAATTCATAAATACATATGTATATATTTCATTACAATTTACTCCTCTCACCTTCATTTCAGTAAAATTCATTTGTTTTCTTAGAGATTTTCACAGGTTGTGAAAATAAATTCTTTAGAGTTTAACTTTTTTAGTGCAACTCATATCTTGTTTAAATAAAATCATATATGTATAAAATAGTATTATATATATAATCATCTGGAAACTAATCAGTAGAATGCTAAATGCACACTTATTTTAAAAGACAATAATATTGCAATCCTCTATTTTTTGATTCTTACCTTCAAAATAGTGATTTCAATTTTTTTTAATTAAAAAAGGTAATAGAAACAAATAAAAACCAAAAAAGCCCAAAACAAAAACAAATAGCACGCACATTTTACAAGACTTTTGAAAATATCAATAATCTTACTAGCTATAAACATCACATCAGACCTCTAAAACATCTGGATTTGGTATGGAATAACATTTGGATTTTTCCCCACATTTTCTCCTGCAGTTTTGGCATATTGCAGACAAAAATCACAAAGAATTAATAAAATTTCATTGATTTACAATGTTTTTATTTTTTTTTCTCAGTAGTTTTCCAGTAAAATGCACTGAGGCTTGGTGGTCTGAGTCTTTGAAATCTCTAAAGGAGCTTAAATATAGGTAAACATCAATGTGAAATCATAAAAACAAAACTGATTGTTATTTCCAACTGCAGTGACTCAATGTTAGTGCCCACCCAGAAAGGCAATTCTTTGGTTCATTCCTCTGACACTGTAGTAAAATATCAACCTGTGGCTTTACTATAAGAACAACAATCACGTTAGTGTTAAGAGGAAATTAGTCTTTACCATGAGGAGTTGGGTTGTCAACAGTGTGGTGAGGGCCATGGGGGGAGGGGCTGGGTGGAAGTGGGCAAAGGGGGAAGGAAGAGGGAACATCTGCAATAGGCAACAATGGATATTTTAAATTAGAAAAGAGAGATGAAATACAAAGCATCTGAAAGCATTATAGGCTCTGAATCTTCTGCTTAGACACACAGCCTACTTGACCATATTAAATGAATGTAATGTTAAGCGTAATTTTATTACTTAAGCCAAGTAGATCCTGTGACTCTGAAATTCCTGAAGTTTGCCTGTTTAACATCAGCCTGCTGGAACTTGAATGCTATCCCCAACGTTCACTCCAGAAACTACCCACGAAACATTGTAAGCTCTGGGGACCTGAGCTTATTGGCCTATAAGGTCCACCTAAACACACCCAAGATTATTACTGCAAAACGGTATTGTTTAAATAATGTGTATGTTGACCATTTAAGTTGACAGTCTCTGTCACAATTTATCAAAGCAAATTAGCATAGTTAAGATCACCAAAAGGAAAGCATTAAAACCCAAATGTTTTCAGCTGAAACCGGTTTGGCTCAGTGGATAGAGTGTCGGCCTGCAGACTAAGGGTCCCAGGTTCGATTTCGGTCAAGGGCATGTACATTGGTTGTGGGCACATCCCCAGTGGGGGGTGGGAGTGGAGGAGGCCACTGATCGATGTTTCTAACTCTCTATCCCTCTCCATTCCTCTCTGTAAAAAATCAATAAAATATATTAAAAAAACAAATGCTTTCATTTCTTCTGATTTAGTACTTTTCCTACAGCACTATATATCACTTCAGTGCTTCTTAATTAAGAGTGATGCCTTCTTTCAAGTCCAGACCTATCGTGCAAGCATTCCCCGTTCCCATGTTTCTTTCGATTTATAAAATTGGATAGGAAGCTGGATTCCATTATTTTAAAATCAAATCAACACCAACATGTAGCTTTTGGTGTTTGATATAGATGATTTCACTAGATATTGTAAAAATGTATATGGGAATGAGAATTTTTGACTTTTCAAACGTTGACTTCTTTTTTGTCTCCCCCTTTTCCTAAATAAACATTATATTGTATTTCTTAGGAAGGTTCATAAAAAAAAAGTTGCATAATTAAAGCATGTCTTCTAGTAATGCTAATTTTAGGATACAATCTGTTACCATTTATTTTCCAATAAAATATCTAGAATATGTATTGTAAAAAAAAATCCTACCCCTTATGTAAATGTAGAAGCTTACATAGAGAAAATAATGTGCAACATTTAATTTTTTAGTTGACATTTTTTAGATAATTGTACATTCAAAAACAATTGAAAGAAGTAATTCGGAGATCCTGTGTACAGTTTGTATACTTTGTACTGATGGTAAAATATTTTATGAGGTCAGACCAGGATTTTAATATTGATAGGACCCCATCAATCTTACCCAGCTTTCCCCAGTTTGTATCCATTATTGTGTATGTATATTGTGTATTTAATTTTTATATGCTTTTAATTCATTAACTTTTCAATTTGAACATGTAACTATCATCTTAAATTTTAAGCAACTATGTGTAACAGGTGTTTATGGGTTAGATTATATATAGTTAATCCTAAATAGATAAAAAATACTTAGTAAAGATAGATTTTTCCTTTAGAATCATAACCAATAAATATGTTACATTTTTAGATCTGGTTAAATAATATTAGAAAGTAGTCTGAATAGATTAACTACTGTTCCACAAAATAAAGAAGACAGTTTTAAAAATCACTATTGACAACTTTTCCCTTAGGAAAGCACACCATAGTTTCAAGTTGGAGATTAAGAAATTTGAATCCATTTTCAGTGTTTGGGGCACCAGCTCATTAAGAATACTAGAGCAGGCTTCTGGTTTGTAAAATAGCACTGACTCAAATGTGTAATGATTTCACTTTCAAATTTCTTTTATCTCAGCTGCTTCTACTTTAAGAAATACAAGTGCTTCAGTTATAATAAGACTAATGAGCATTCAAGATGATTTTGAAAATATAATTCTTCCCAAGGCATAATATCTCCACTTCCCCTCTCCACTCCTCCATGAATTAAGTAAAAATAAGGACGTTTCCCTTGTTAGCACTTTCATTGCCTGAATACAACCTGAGCTAAAACCAAAAACTCAACTTTAACTTTTGAGCCCATCAATAAAGAATAGCATTTTGTGAGCAGGATTCCTTAGCTTGTAAGGGAAGTTTTTATTAACTTTAGCAAAGACTATGCATGTGCTATCGGGTTATATCCTGAAAATAAAATGTGCCAAATGGGTCATTTGAAATCACTGCCTCATTGCAGCTTGGAGTTGGCATTTTGCTGATAAGCTCACCGTGCACTCTTGGGTACTTTCTCTTAAAGTGGTTACAAGTCCAGCCTTGGGATGTTATAGTTGGATGCACTGTGTAAAAGGGCCCTTTCCTAAATAACTACCTGACTTGCCTCAGAGCCACGGTGCAGAAGCTTTTTCATCAGTCACAGCTTTGAAACAGCAAGGGATGCAATGTATCGGTTTATTCAAAATAGACACTGTGCTGTTTACAGAGAAATGCTGACAGGAATCAGGGAAGAACTATAACCAGTGCTATGCAACATGATTTAAAAAATAAGAATAAGAAGTGCCTAATACGACCCACAAAATGAGACATCTGTAAACCGCTACAGAAAATTGTGTAATGAACAACATCTCTAGGGTCTCATCATGTAATTCAGAGCTGTTTTTGGCTCTCTTTCATTCTGGTTTGAGGATAGATTGTTTTACAAGGTACATCAGCCTGGAGGGAATAGCAATTTCCTCCCTACCCCCCAACAACAACATGAATGTAACTTTTTAAACTGCTTATCTTTGATCAAAAATATATTACTTAGCATACCAAATAAACAGCCCAACAATTTGTCATAGAAATTATTGCTTCCTGTGACTATTTTTAGTGTATGTGTGTGTGTTTTTTTAAACATTTACCCAGCGATTGGTAATGAGAGCTGATAACCCTGCCATTTGTTTTTTATTTTCACAATGATCTCAGAAAAACATTTTGAAATACGAACTGCTCTTTAATGTAATGGATAAACTACTATGCTGCCAGGAATTATACCCAGCTTCCTCACTCAATAGCCATGGGAACTCGAGCAACAACCACAACCCACACACATAATGCAGGAAATGATACGGAACACATATATTACATTTCTATGGTGGTATGTTTACCAAGAAAGGCTACTTTAGTATTACTGAAGCACCAGAAAGGTTGAATCAAGAAGATTCAAAATACTCAAATGCTGATATGATACTCTTGTCAAATATATTTTGCTCTTTGAACTGGTTTGATAGCCTCCTAATTTGATAGTCTTACCACATAAAGATAAATGAAATTACCTACAACAGTTCTCAATGTTTTTTGCTTTGTTTTGTATGAAAAGAAGGCAAAATCATAAAATCATACTTTTTCCTCCCCACTAACAGGAAATAAGATAAGTCCTCTCTTTGTGTCTCTGCCTTGAGCCCCAGTGCAACACAAAGATACATTGACGTGTGATACAAAGATATTAAATGTGGTTTTAAAATCCAAAAGAAATGTAAGTTTGGAATAATATTAAAGCTAATACTCATCCGTCTTATTTGATTTGAATGTTTTAGGAAGCAATCGATGAATTACAGTATTTCAATATTGTAAGCAATTATATAAATTATAATGTATGGCAAAAGAAAATAAAAAATATCTCCATATAACCTCTATTAGATTAGAATTGGTACAAAAAAAAGATAAACTCCATCATTTCCAAATATCATGCAAGTTTAAAAAAAGTAAAGGAATTTATCTATACAAACAAAATCTCAATGTTTTGCAAATTTTCCTAATGCTTAGGAAGTAGGCAGAATATATTGATGAAAAATAATTGCTAATTTAAAATTCTAATATGTTACAAAGAAATAATTCTAGATGAAAAAATGGAATTTCATTAATTCAATTTTCTTATTTTATCATGTTTTTCATAATTTCAAAATTAAATAGAGTGCTTGAAACCAGAAAATTAGTTTTAAATTGTAAATTAAAATTTGAATTCCAAAAGGTAGTGCTATAATTAATATAAACAATTTTTGACAGAGTTCTGAAGGATGGCTTTTTATACAGATCCATTACATCAATTTCATAGAATTTTTATTCTTTTTTATATATATATATGTAATTTATTGATTTTTCACAGAGAGGAAGAGAGAGGGATAGAGAGTTAGAAACATCAATGAGAGAGACTCATCATTGATGAGTCAGCTGCCTCTTGCACACCCCTTTTGGGGATGTGCCCGCAACCAAGGTACATGCCCTTGCCCGGAATTGAACCCGGGACCTTTCAGTCCGCAGGCCGACGCTCTATCCACTGAGCCAAACCGGTCTGGGCAGAATTTTTATTCTTATACTAGAGGCCCAGTCCCCCCAACTGCCCTCCCCTGCAGGCCATCTTGTGGTGGCCATCTTGTGTGTTGGCGTGGTGGTCAATTTGCATATTACTCTTTTATTAGGAAGGATTAAGAAATCAATGGATTCTTGTACCATTTTTTTTAATGTACAGCTTTGTTATGAAAATGGTTATATACAAAGCAGTGAGCTGCTAGGAAATTTCATTCTGCAAATACTCTCTTCTTTCATTGAAGACTAAGGCCATTCAAGAGATTTGTATATTAGATCAGTTTTTGTCCTATTGAGAACAAAGGTAAAAAAAAATACACATTATTTAATCATCTGAGATTATACTCTAATAATTACCTGTTTTTCTAAAAAATAAAAGTTTTTATCCCCCATGAGCTATTCTGCAATCCACTTCCTGTTCTGTGTTAGTAGCTGCTTATCAAGGCGCATGAGAAGGCACAGGGGCTTTTCCTGTGCTCTTTTCTTGCTCATGTCACTCACTAGCTTTGTGACCCACTTTTATTTTGAGAAATACCTGAAAGAGCATATGTAAAAATTCTAACAGTGCTTGTCCAAAGTGAGTTTCAAAAGACTATCACGATTCCCTGGCTCACATTCAGAGACCTGGCCATGATTTGAATTAGTATATTACTTTTGTTTGTTTTTTTCAAATTCCTTAAGCATATAAAACATAAATTCTTCCAATAACCTTTTCTGTGTCTTTTTCTATAGAATTAAAAAAGAAATCTTTCTTAAATCCATCACTCCTTTGATTAATAATTATAATATCTACCATAGAGTAAATACGTCAATATGAGGAGAGCTTTATACTAGTACAACATGGATACAGTATCATTATCCCTCTTCTTTGTAATTAAAGTGAGTTGCTCAATAACATGGATCTTGTCTGTTTTGTTTATAAATATGTCTAAACTGTCTGGACCAACCCTGGGTCATAGTAGGTGCTCAATAAATATTTTATGTTTGAATTAATTATTCAATAATATTCTAATCTGGTACTCTTTTCTTAAGAAATTCAGGAGAAATATAACTTTTAGGTTGTGTTATTACTATGTAGGTTTTTATATGAGACTAGAGGCCTGGTGCACGAAAATTTGTGCACTGGTGGGGGCGGGGAGTGTTGGGGATCCCTCAGCCCAGCCTGCCCCCTCTCACAGACCAAGAGCCCTCAGGGAATGCCCTACTGACAGCTTACCGGGAGAAGGCCTAAGTCTCAGTGTGGCCTCCCTCTGTGGGAGGCTACTGGTAGATCATGGGAAGGCACTGTCCCCATCACCCCCTCACTGCTGCTGCCTCTGGCCACCCTCTGCAGGAGGTGACCAGGCTGATCAGGGGAAAGTGATATCCCATCATGCTGCTGCTGCTGCTGCCACTGCTGTCCGCCACAGCTGCCTGAGCCACTGTCCGGCCCTTACAGCAGCAGCCGCCACCATCCACAGCTTGTCTGAGCCTTGGCTCCTAGGGCTGAGGCTCAGGCAGCTGCTGCGGCTTAGTCCGGAAGGACATCTGGAAGATGTCCGGTCTAATTAGGATATTACCCTTTTATTAGTGTAGATAATTTTAATTTGCATGGAATTTTAGTATCACAGTTATTAAAGCAATCTTTCCATGTGAGTTCTTGTGCTGATCTGGAGTGAGAACCCTGGAACCAGACTGCCTACATTATGATTGTGGCATTTGCCACTTACTAACTTGATGATCTTATGAAAATGGTTTAATATATCTGTTAACTGGTTTCCTTTCTGCATGGTATAGGTGTTAATAATGGTATCTAAATCATAAAGTTGTTTTGAAAACTAAATATTCAAGAGGATTTTAGGTTTTAAACTGTGTTGTCCAATCAATATATAAAGAGCAGATATTTATTTTTTGATTTATAAATGTGGTGCCTGAATGTAGACAATCTTAGAGGTAACTTGTTGAATTATAGGATCTGTAGGATGTTAAAAAATTTGATCATCTTAAAATATCAGTATATTAGTTGTTAGAATTGAAATGCACATACGTGTTCCTCTTGTATTATAAGCCTGGTGAGAGTACAGTTAAACCATTAGGAGCTTACTTCAACTTATTTCACATGGACTTAATTGAATGACTTATTGATAAGCAGAATTTGAAGAGAATAATCATAGCTAAAATGTATTGAGCACCTTTTGTGTCCCAGTTATTGCATTAAGTGCTAAATGACATAGTTTTGATGGCAATACAAGGGTCACAAGAATGACATCTCTGGTGAAGAGGAAAATGCCCAGGAAGTAGGGTTGAAGTAAAAGTCCCAGTTGGATAGTAAAGTAACTATAAGATAACATGAGATGCTGAGGTGATCTAAAGTGGACCTGAAATGTTAGTCTGTTCATTTAAGAATATTCCTTGAGCATATAATGTATGCCAAGAACTGAGAATAAAGGACACACAGAGAACCTGTGTTTATCTAAGCCTTGGTAGGTGGCACACCTTGCTTTTAGTCTGCAAGGCAAGTTAAAAACAAACAAAAAAAACTGCTGATGAGTCCATAAATTACTTTCTCTCTCCCTCTTTTGCTTCCTCTCTCTTTCTTTAATGAGGACTTAGCTGGAAATGATTCTGTTACTAGAAACACTTAGAGCAAGAGTACATCCTTGTCAACTTGCATTTGATTTATTCACCAAATATCATACACACAGAAGCAGCTTCCTGGCTTCATTGTCTTGACACCATCTCCTCCCTTTGTTTTCAGCAAGGGCTAAATTTTACTAAATACTTTCAAATAGTATCTCAGGAAGCAGAACTAATTAAAAAAGAATATCAAAAGTAAACGGCAGAGTGATAGTCTTTGAAATGAAAGACTGTAAGAGACTCAATGGAAAATCTTAACCAGGGAAACCATTAGTCACATAAAATATTCAATCTATCAAATGATACCATATCATTGGTGGCTAAGTGGCTAAAGTTTCTCCGAATTCAGGGCAATCTTCGTAAATGTTTTCATGTCCTATTAAAACAAATGGCATGAAAAGTACTTTATTCTATGCTAAATATAAAAGCACAACAGTGGCAGTCATTTAATGGGCTAGGCTAGTAGAATTTGAGTCTTTGTGAGGAGTTTCACATTTTTAAATTGCAACTCAACATTAAAGACTTCAGTAAATTGGGATTATCCTGGACTAAGATGTAAGGCAGGATTAGAACACATTTTAGCAGCTAATTAGCAAAACAAGGAAATAGAATTAAATACCTGATAAAAAGAATAAAATTTTTGTTGTCGTTATTGTTGTTCATAACCTGCAATTCCATTGATTTTTAGGGAGAGTAGAAAGGAGGAAGGGAAGGGGAGAGAGAAACATTGATGTGAGAGTACCACATGGATCAGGGTTACCTCCCACACCCATCCAGATTGGGGCCAGGAATGAGCCTGCAACCCAGGCACTTGCCCTTGAACAGAATCGAACCTGAGACCCTTCAGTGCATGGAACAATGCTCTAGTCATTGAGCATCACCTTCCAGGGCAACATAAATCTTGGGTAAGAAATTTTTCTTGTTTTTCATCACTACACTATTGTGCTCGACTCTCAGATGGGTATATTATGGCCCATGGGCCAAATCCAACACACCACCTGTTTGTACAGCCCAGAAGCTAAGAATCATTTTTATACTTTTCAGTGGATGAAAAAAGGGGTATTTTATGAAATGTAAAATTGTATGCCATTCAAATTTTAGTGTCTATAGTTACAGTTTTATTGGAACATAGGCACGCTCATTTGTTTATGTATTGTCCAGGGCTGCTTTCACACGATAGTGGCAGAGTTGCCCAGCAGGTGTTTCTCAGTGATTGAGTGTCGACCCATGAACCACAAGGTCACCATTAAATTCCAGATCAGGACACATGCCAAGGCTTTGAGCTTGATCTCCAATAGGAGGTGTACAGGAGACAGCCAATCAATGATTCTATCTGATCACTGATGTTTCTCCCTCTCTCTTCCTCTCTGAGATCAATGTAAACATTTAGAAATATATAGTGGCAGAGTTGAGTAGCTGTGGCAGAGTCTGTATGGCCCATAAAAGCCTAAAATATTTACTCTTATTCTTTACAGGAAAATTTTCTTGACTCCTTTGAAGTTTATGCACTGATCCTCCTTTGAAGCAAAAATACTAGAAAAACGAACACTTTTCATAGTAGTCTGAATCTAGGAAACCTAAGCAAAATAACAATGTTTTCATTCTTAGTACTTAATTAGAAGGTAATACTCATTTCCAAAATAGTCATAGACCTAGTAGAAAAGCTGTTCTAAAAGTGAGAATGATTTTTGCAACTCACCAAAGCCATCTACCCATTTCTGCCCAAAGAGCTCTTTTAGAAATTTGTGCCCAACCTGATCGAGACATGCCATTATTCCAACAATGAAAGTGTTTCATAAGAGACAATAGAGTTGGCAAAAGTCTGACTTTGTACCAGCTGCATGAATTTGCTCCAATTTCCCAGTGGGTCCCTGGATCAGTGAATCTCTGATGAGAACATAGATAAACTAGATATTTCCTCAGTAAAGATCTGTTTTCTATCCTCTCAGCTACTTGACTTCACATAATTCAGCAGGTCACTTCTTTTTTCTGTTTCTCTCGGGGCCAATGCTACTGTTTATTGTAAAGTATACATCAAGCCATCAAAGGAATGAAAAATATTTATTTTGATGCAAATTTGTGCATATATCTGGAAACTTCTGGTTCCAACCTAATGGGTCAGGCTTTGAAAACAACTTTCACAATGTGTTGAAGAATGTTTTTTACTTTTTTATGGCATTGCTTTCCTTACTAGTATAATGATTGTTGTATAACATTACACTCTATATGTCTGTCTATACCTTTATACACTTTGCTCATCATATATACTTTAAAAATATGATTCAATATGTAATAAAAAGACAAGTAATATTAATAATTCTAGTAGGCTAGGAAAAGATGATAGTTTGAATCTTTACATTAAAGACCTTAAACCTTTTAATTTTCACTTAGTACACTGATTTTTCTTTTTAATTAGTCTATGGGCAGAAGTTAATACTCTATATTTATAATTTCTAGAATTAAAACTTTGTCTAGCACTATAAAATGATGACATCGCTTTTTAATTGTGGGTTTGCAGTTTCAATACACTGTTGGTGAGTGAAAATGCCAAAGTAAGTTAGAGTGCTATTTAAAAAAAAATCATTGTGTTTTAGAAACAATGCAGATCCTTAAAACCCCTGTTATGTTACCAGCTTTAAAAAAATGGGATAACAGTTGGAGTCTAAAAAGGATGTTAGCTATCAAACTACTTCAATGTTTAACTCTAGCCAAGTGTTTAGATTATAGAAAAATGGTTCTCAGGTCAACGGATCTCAAGCTGTTCAAACACCTATGAGGATAATTTTCCACCCAGTATGAAAACAGGAAGTTCATATAAAAAGAAGGAAGTTTAAACAAGAAGTTTATATCCTACATAGCAAATCTCATATGTATAAAATGCACAGACGTTTGAGGACTGCCAAATTCCAATCTCACATACATTTAGATTGGGTCTAATTTACAAACATAACACACAAGTTTACCATACAGAGCAGTAAATTAAAATGCAGACAACAAAAATAGCTGCTGCTTTGTTCACAAAGACAAACACAAGATGACTCATTCTTGTTGTGTGATCATTAGGAATGCTGAGATTATAACCTTAAATGTTAGTTCAAGCATGGTCAAAATTGTGTTATTTTTAAAATATTTATGATTTCTCATAAAATTAACTTGATAAATACTTCCCTTGCTTTCCTAACTGGCTCCTATAAGATATTCTTATAAAATAAAAACAAAACCAAAATAGGCACTTCCTATACCCTTGTTTATTTGACTCTCTCACCCTAAAACGAGAATCTTGTAACACCTGATGAAAATCTATTAATTTTATATGTTAGCCTCATGCTGGGGTCCAGTTTTTCCAAATATACTAGTAAGCATTTTCTTCTTTCTTTATAGTGAGTCATCCTTCAGTGCCTTTGATTTTTAGGTATGTCTTTCCCTCCTTTGCACTTCAAAGCCATTCTCTTTATGTAAAAGGAGAAACAAATACTATTTATAATCACCATTTTTTTCAAGATTAGAAAGGCTATGATCTATATCAGGCTACAGAGAATTATTCTCCCCCAACTCAGCCACATTTTGTCACATTACTAAAGTATATTTGTGTTTGCCTACTGTCTCAAAAAACCTCTTTAATAATATTCCTCCCACTTAGAAAGAGCTAACAATTGGTCTTCCTCTTTGATTTTTGCATCTCTCTCTATAATCTTAGGTAATTTGAAAACTTGATCTAGTCTTCTCATAGCATTTTTTAAAGCATGAAACTGGAAACTTTTACTACTAGAGGATAGGTTTATTGATTACATTTTTAATTTTCTGTTTGAATATTTATATAAGAAATATATAAGAAATACAGAACCAGATGAAGATAATTACATGAAAAATAATGCATTATCATTGTAAAAATATAGAATAAAATGAAATTAAAAGCACCATATTTGCTTTTTGTAATAGGACAATGAATAACTCAAAATCAGTAACAATTTAAATAGTAGCATTCCTAATCTAGATTTGAATTAATGACCTAGACAGTCTGTGTGAACCCTTAGATACCAAGTCCACTAAGCACAGGATATCAATTTGTGTGATCATTAGGGCAACAAACATTTACCATTTTAATTTTTTAAACATTTTTATTGATTTCAGAGAGGAAGGGAGAGCAAGAGAGAGAAACATCAGTGATGACAGATAATCATTGAATGGCTGCCTCTTGCATGCCCCCTACTGGGGGGATCAAGCCTGCAACCTGTGCATGTGCCCTTGTCTGGAACTGAACTCGGGACCCTTTAGTCTTCAGGCCAATGGTCTATCCACTGAACCAAACCAGGTAGGGCTACCATTTTAATTTAATACAATCCTACACACCCATTCATTGAAATTCAGTGTTTGGGTATGCTTAAATTATAAGTAATCAAAAGTTGAATAATTTAAAACACATTTGATATTCCTTAAGATTGAACTAATTTGTTGCCAAAGAAAAAATGATACTTTCTTTATATTGACTTTAATGAAGCTCAGATGTAAATAATATGTTTTAAAGATGTTTATATGACAGAAGATTGAGGTCTAGATAAAGTCTAAAGTACATATCATCATGAAAATTTTGAGTTTCTTTGCTATGTGAGGTCATCCACAATAAAAATCAACAGTGAAATGATCTGATTTCAAAGTGTTCTAAAGCTCAAAGGCAAATCTGTATTTGGAAAATTTTAGTGATGTTTTTTAAAACAACTGAGATGACTCATCTGATAGATGAGACAGTGTGGCTACCGTTGAATTCTAAGCATTTGAGCATCTTCTCACCCAAGTCCACCGATCACTCCCCAGTAACTCCATCTTTCTGATCTGCATTTTCATTTCCAGTGAATGGATAGGGACTAAGGCATTTTTGTACCCTACCTTTCACTTCTACCCTGTTTCCCCCAAAATTAGACAGTCTTATATTATTTTTTGCTCCCAAAGATGCGCTAGGTCTTATTTTCAAGTGATGTCTTATTTTTCTATGAAGAAGAATACAGTACACATTAATTGTTAAATGAAAATAAAGGAAATTTATTACCTGTATACGGTATGGTAGTACGGTAGTTGTCAACACAAACCAGAAAAACTGAATCCTACAGTATCAAAGATTTACTCATTTATTCAATGACAATCATGTCATCATCTTCTGGAACATCATCATAACAATCCAATTCCTGAATTTCCTGGTGAATTTCTTGTGACTCCATTTCTTTCAGAATCAGTGGACCAAATCTCTCATGTTTAGCAATAGCACTGTATTTAAATGAGTACTTCTTGTCAAAGTAGCCTGCTCGCAGTGCATTTGCAATGCAACTGTCAGTGATTTTCTCCCATGAATTTTTCACCCAAGTCACAACTTCTTGCAGTTTAGGTTTCACAAAGTTTCCATGCTGATTTCTTTCCATTCTATTTTCAATGTAGTCATTAATTTCCATGGGCAAATTTCTTTGAATGGCTTGCTTATTGCAATATCAAGAGTCTGGAGATAGGCCGTCATTCCTGCGGGAATCATTATCTGATCTATTTTTCTTTTGTGAAGAAATGTCTTCATGTCTTTAGCACGGTGAGTGCTGGCTGCATCCCAGACTAGCAGACCTCTTTGGCTAACCTCACATAACAAGTGGCAGCATTAAATCGACCCACTTTCTTATAACTGCTTATGTGGCCCAGGATTTTTCAGTTTCAAGAATAAAAACGCCCAAAACACATTCAATCTTTTCCTTCTTGCCATCCAGATGAATTGCCAAAATACAGGAAACACGTGCACTTTTGTAAGCAGTGGAGGGAATGTATACTAAGGAGGCACCCCGCTATTCAATTGCTGTTTGAGATGATTGGCCCATAAACACTGCAGTTTCATTCATAGCAATCATGTTGGAAAGATTGTATTTAGAGAAGTCAGCATCATCAATAAAGGACTTGAATGCAAGTGTACGCTTAATAACTTGAGTATCTTCCAACCTAAACAATGTTGTAGATCTTCTTAAAGACAGTTCACTTAGCTGAAGGAAATTATCCAGCCAGTGTTGTGATGCTTTGAAGTCTTTAGGGGCTATGTCAAACTGTGGTGACATTGCAAGGGCAAATTCTTGAATCTGAGCCCTATTTACAACCAAAGCCTTTGCTCTCCTGTCAACAACCCATTCACAGATCAGGTCTTCCAGCTCGGAAAATAATGGTTGCCGACCTGATTCACACTTGCACTTTTTAGCATTTCCCTTGTCCACTTGTTCAATGAGGTTACCATACTCTGCTCGCCATTTTCAGACCAATCGGATACTCAACATCTTCTCTTTGTAGAAAGCAGTAAGATTTTGGCCCCAAGAGGCTTCCACGATTCCTTTCTTGTACTCTACGGAGTAGCTTTTTCTTTTTGCGCTCATTTCTAGGGGTAAAAAAAAAAAAGGAATTGGGGTATCAAGGTGGGGAGAGGGGGATCACTTAAAATGACACAGGGGGGATCTGAGAGGGGAATCAAAATGGCACAGGAGAATCGGGGGGGGGGGGGAGGTTACCCCCTTCCTCCACTCCTGTGCCACTGAACACCTTCACCAGACATTCCCCCATCTTTATCAGACATTTATCCCCTGGGGCCTGCCTGGGGACTGTCACTGGGCTTGCTGGGGCCTGGATCTGGGCTGGAGCAGGGTCTGCCACTGACTGAGAACCTTCAGTCATCATGAGGGCGGCCTCGAGCATCAGGTAGTGTCACCAGAGACAGACCAGCACTCATCACCTTCACCGTGTCCAGTCCACTCTAATCCTCCTGTTCTTCTACACGCATCTGGAAAAATCTCCTCCTCTCTCCCGCCCCATGCTCACCACTCACTCCAACCTCCGCTCCACCTCCACACAGCAGTGACATCAGGACTCCGCATAATGTCACTGGTTGCTAGATGCCAGTCGGGGCGGCCCTAGCAACCAGTTTATGGTAAATTAATTTTCATTCTGAGACAGAGCCTAGGGGGGCCTTATTTTTGGGGGGATGCCTTATATTTCACTCAGAAGGAAACCTGTAAGCAGGTCTTATTTTCGGAGGATGTTTTATTTTCTGGGACACATGGTATATTCCCCCAGTGTTTCCCAAAGTGTGGGACGCATACCTCCAGGGATATGGGAAGACGGGAAAAGTTTGGTGGGGGTACGCGTTGCACCGGAGTTTGGTGGGGATATGTACTGCACCATGCTTAGCTGCACCTAATTCTACGTTCTCATGAGTATGAGGGGTACTCAACGTTATGAAAATTATAGAAGGGGTACACATATGTCAAAAGTTTGGGAAACACTGTTTCAGTTCTCACCAACACTATGTGTATTGTATAACTATCACTATGGATTTCAATCCATAGTTCTAAAAATGCTTTCTTTAGAGATTGAGATGGATATATAGTGTGTCCCAAAAAATGTATACACACACTTTGAATAATTATAAAGGCAGCGTTTGTTAAAATACATTTCATTTTCAAAATTAAGTTTTCAGCTGTTAAGTGTGTGTGTGTGTGTGTGTGTGTGTATATATTAATATATATATATATATATATATATATATATATATATATATATATAGTGTGTGTGTATACTTATGTTTTTTTTAATCAATTTATTTATCCCATTTAAAGTTATATCTTTTTTACTCTTGAGTGATGTCAATTAATTTGTTTATTTAACAAACATGTGTTAAGTGCCTATTAAGTGCCATGTCCTGTACAGTCCACTGGCACAGTCACTGCCTTCAAATAGCTGAGATCAGTCTCCAAGCTGTGTGACAGCCATGCTCTGCTCACTTCTCTTTATTGCAAGAGGATGACAAGAGCCAGATCATAAAAGACCTTGTAATACATGTCAAGAGGACATTGTTTATTGCTCCTTTCTGTGTGTATAAAAAGGACCAGTACTTATTTGTGACATTAATTTACATAAAAATATTGTTATCTGAGCAAAACCAGAGATAATTTAAACTAAAACAAAAGTCATATTATTTAAATTAACATGCTTTTTGTTCTGCTTTCATTAGAAAGCAGTTTTCTGATTCCCCCGCCGCCCCCCCCCCCTCAGTTTTTGAAATGTTTTAATCCATTTTTAAATGGTTTGGTCTCAGAGTAATCTATTTTGCTAGACACTTTCCCAATAAGTTTTAAATTCATGTTTATTTTAAAAGAAATGTACTCCATGTGTTTCTGATTTTTTTCACTTAATCTATCCAAATATTGTTGTCTATGAATGTACTAATGGAGAAGGAGCCTCTTTTATTGGGTGTTTGAAATATTTTAAAAAACAACCATTTGCCAAGAAGTAAAGTAATTTTTTAAAGTTTAATGTTCTTGGTGTCTATGAAACACATTTCATTAAATTTATTCAAGCCCTTAGTTTAAGAATCCTCACAAAAATAACAACCACAAACTTAACTAGGTCAAAATCCCATGTTCTTTTTAGGCTATATATGAACTTATTGTCCGGATACTCATAATCTGATTTAACAGATTTCTTCTGATTCATATCTGTGTGTTTCAGACAATAACAAGAAAGATAATGCTCTACAGAAAAGAGACCAAAATTGAGAATACTGAGTAGTTGAGCATAAGTAGAAGTGCTATTATTTCCTCCATCCAATGAATATTACTTAATTTACATAAGAATAAGGAGAAAACAATTTGCTGGTTTAAAATAAGTGTTGTGAAATTTCCTATACTTTCTTTGATCTAACCAATGAACACAAACAAACTTTGGCCCTTTCCTTGTTTTGTTTTGTTTTTTCTTTTTTTTTCCTAAAGGAGCTTTTCCTTCAGGTGCACAGGTTCAAAAAATAACTAAGACACCAACAAGGACAACAAAATCTTCCTAGGAATAGTCTAGCATATTAAAAACTTGAGAAACATACCTGAACTCCACTATTTACGTTTCCTGACTTAAGAAAAATTTGCCTTCCCAAGAACTTTATTACTATCTTTTCTTTAAAGATAATAATTTGTAAAAACTGAGAAAACCACAGAAAGTACTGCCTCACTTTTTTTTGTAAAGTGGATCTTACTTAGTTCTAGATATTGATGGGCTATCAAATACTAGCTGAGTATCTTAAATAATGTTTCTAAAGTATATTCAATTTAATAATAGATTTTTAAAGAAAATATTAAATTGTTACTACACTTCTATCAGTTTCTGTAATATCTTCCACAGACACAAATTACTTTCAATATTTTTCAGTCCTTTGGTGCAATCGCATATGTATAAAAAACTTAAAATTTTGTGTCTCCTGTAACTGTTTTCCTTTCTGGATTAAGTTTCAAACAAATTCTTTACTTGGTAGTTTTCTTCTTTCAAACTCTCCAATTTTGATCAAAGTTCAATGATCTCTTATTTAAAGATTTGAAATAGCAGCTGATAATATGGACTTTGGGAAAAATTAAAAAAAAATAAAGCTATTTTATGTGTTACTGATGAGGAAAACAAAAGTTCTTCAAACAATATTTGAGTCATTAAAACTGGGGGAAAAAATGTCAAGAAGGAGACAAATGACATGTACCAGCTGTCTTTCTTGAGGAAAGTTTTTGGGAGCTGCCGTAAAATCTACTTACATCTCATTGGCAAGAATGTAATCTCATGGCCTCACCAAGATCCTGTGAACACTTAGAAATGTAACCTGAGTATCTGTGTCCCCAGCCATTTATTTATTAAACATGCAATAAATTCAGAACAGATATTGGGAACAATGTGTCCTCTTGCCACATTATCCAAGTTTGGTTCCTTTTAATATACTTTTCTAAAATATTTCTTGCTCAGTAAGTACAAGGCATGCAGGAAAAGTACCATGTTGTCTTAAGAACTGAACCCTTTTCTGTATTCTAAGTCTCTATTAAAATCAATGGAGACCACACATATTTAGTAAACATATAAATGGGCAAAATATATCCTGTTTCTTACTGTTATGGATATTGCTAATTGTTTCCCGTTTATGAAAGAACAAATAAATAACTAAATTGTCCTTGAATTGCACTAAATTGTCCTTGAATTGCTATCATCTCTCTTTGGCCTTCTTAGTCCTACTACCGTGTTTCCCCGAAAATAAGACATCCTCTGAAAATAAGACCTACTTACACGTTTTTTTCTGAGTGAAATATAAGGCATCCCCCCGAAAATAAGGCCCTTCTAGGCTCTGTCTCAGAATGCTATTGCTAAACATGAGAGATTTGGTCCACTGATTCTGAAAGAAATGGAGTCACAAGAAATTCACCAGGAAATTCAGGAATTGGATTGTTATGATGTTCTAGAAGATGATGACATGATTGTCATTGAATAAATGAGTAAATTCTTGATATTGTAGGATTCAGTTTTTCTGGTTTGTATTGACAACTACCGTACTACCGTACCGTATACAGGTAATAAATTTCTTTTATTTTCATTTAACAATAAATGTGTACCGTATTCTTTATGGAAAAATAAGACATCCCCTAAAATAAGACCTAGTGCATCTTTGGGAACAAAAGTTAATATAAGACACTGTCTAATTTTCGGGGAAACAGGGGAAACAAATATTTCTTCCTATATTTATCACTTCTGTATTCAACTTCATCTACCTTTTTTCTGCTTTAATATTGCAATTTTAAAAATACTTATCATTACAAATCTTCCTTTATCTTCAAGCAAAATAATGTAATGGAAAATGTATTCGCTTTGTGATATACAGAGATTGGCAAAAAGTAGGTTTACAATTGTGAGTATATGAAAGAGTTTATTCTTAAATTACTCTTTATTAATTTCATTACTTATTATTATTGATCTACTTTTGCCCACTCTGTATATATTTGCCTGTTAACATTATACAATAAAATCAATAAAATGTTACTAATTTAGCAACAAAAAAATAGTTTTATTGTTACAGAGAACTGAGAAGTAAAGAGCACAATGCATATTTACATTTAGATAGTTGAGACTTAATGTACAAAAACACAATGAGCAATGTATGATCTTATATATTTCCATGCTGAATTATGGGTAAATATTGAAAGTTGTCCACATACTCCTGAGTAAGAATATTCAAAAGGAAGACAGAAACTGTGCTAGACGTAGGTGTTACTTTGAAGGAGGTTGACATGGTCAAAGAAAAAAGACCAGGTCATTCCTGGGGATAAGAATGATGTAGCCAAATAGAGGTGGGAATGAACTAAGCAAGCATAAGGGACTAAGGGTTCTGTTTAGATGAAAGAGGTTGAGAGTAAAAGGAAGTAATTTCATAGATGGTGTGGATAGAAAATATTCAAAGATGTGAATAGTTTAACATTTTTTCTGTGTTAAACTAATGTCAATTCTCAAATGACTTTTCATTAGATTGGTATTTGATATAAAGGAAAATAATGAAGATGGTATGAGTTCCTATATACCCACACCCAATGTCTCCTATTATTATTATGTTATATTAATAACATTTATCACAATTATTGAGATAATAGTAATGCATCATTATTAACTAAAATTTATTTCTTATTCAGATTTCCTTGTTCTTTATTCAGATCTATCCAAATTACATTTTCTTAAACTTCAACTCTTGATGACCTTGGCAATTTTAGGAGTACTGGTATTTTGTAGAAAGTCTCTCAATTGAGACTTGCCAGATGTTTTTCTCATGATTAGACTATACTTACGTGATTTTGGGAGAAACATCACAGCAGTAAAGTGCCATTCTCGTGATATCATATCAAGGATATAAGCTATTAACATGACTTTTATCACTATTGATGTCAACCTTCATCATCTACCTGACTAAGGAAGTGTTTTCAGGTTTTTCTACTTAAAGATACTCTTTTCCCACTCTTCATGATCTAATCCTTGAAAGGAATCCTCTCCCTGCAGCCCACACTTTGGAGAAGAAACTTATGCTTCACTTCCTTGACAGTAGACTATATAAGTTATTTGGTATTCTCCTCCTCGGAAGATGACATCTATTCTACCCCATTTATTTATTTTTAAATTATTAATATTATTATGGAATTATGGATTCAATGAGTTATATTCTATACTCAATAATATTGTATTTATTTTGTTGATCGTGCTGTTCCAGCTTATTAGTCATTCACTAAGGATTCCTGGTTCCTTTTATTGGAGGATGGTGTTAGAAACCAAGTTATTGGTGCTATATGTTCTGTTGCTACTAGGTTGTCATTGCTTCTAGGTTCTCTTCAGTTGATAGAGCATGAGAATATTTGTGATATATGGGCCCACTTATATGTATCTATTAACATGTTTATATCATCCACCTGTAAATCATAAAGATCAGAGAGTGTTCTGATAAGTCCATATTGCTATAGTCACCTCTAATTATGTCTCATTGATAATTTTTGCCTTCTTCCATTGCTTATCTGTAACCTACTACTTTAACAGTGAGAAACCTGTCTCACATTATCTGGCCATCCAATTATTTAATAATCCAATTCCATATGTAACATCATTACAGTTATTAATTTATACATAGAAAATACTAATCAGCTAAAGCATAGTATTTAGGTATATTTTTCCTTTATTCTTATAGTCTTCTTCATGTCCAAAATTACTTTTCAAAGTCAGCAACCCCCTCCCCCCGCTATCTTCAGTGAAGTTATTTCATACATTTATAATGCAATTAGATTTATAGTATATTTAAATTACAGTTAAAATAATACTTGGTATTTTATCCTGGAGTTCCTCAATCTCCTAAATTAATATATTTTAGTTTATATACATTAAGATTTACTCTGTGTTGTAAAGTTTTGTGGGTTCTGACAAACCCTTGGTATCTGTTTTTACAGATTCATAAGTAATTATTTCACCACTTTAAAAAAATTTTCTATTCAACTCTCCTCTCTTCCCAAAGCCCTGAACATCATTGGATAAAGTAAATTCTTAAAGGTAATTTTTATAAAGCTATTATAAAAAATAAATATTTATGATGTCAGAATACTTAACTAATTTATTTACCTTTTTATTTTATGCCTACATAGTAATTGGAAAATTGTTCCACCATTCTTAGAATTTAATGATTTTACAGTGTGCTTCAGTATAATAGTTCCTCTGTGTCAGATTTTCCATATCATTTAAATCTTTTCATAATACTTAGTGTAACACATGCTACTTAACATCATTATGGACTGTTGGATTTGCATACAATAACTAAATAGAATATTATAATATCCACCATCATCATATGTTGAAATTTTTATTTAGTCATTGAAAACTAGAGGCTATAATTTTGTCTAATAAAAAATTTGGGAACCTAGTCAATACTATAAAATATTGCATTAAATTTCAAGAAATATTTTTACAATGATTTCAATTTTCCCCTTCTTGTATTTGAAATTTAATACAATTAGAGAATTTATCTATCTTAGCAGCATACATTCCTTTAATATTTCTCAAATGAAAATGTAAAGTTTGTAGAGGTCAGGCATGCATTTTAACAATGAGAGCTTTATTCAATGGAAGGAACTGAAGTCCCTATTATTCTTATTTCTAATAAGAATGCAACATATTTTGGCAATAAGTCTCACACTATAGCTTATTTAAGTGTCCCAGGACTACTTTGTAGTGTTTCCGGTGGTCCATAATTACATTGAAGGGGTTAACAAAATGCTTTTTAAAAGCCTATTCTAAAACCAAGATTCATTTTGATTTAACATATGTTGCCACGTGTGTTTCTGTTTTTTACACCCACACACACACATCCACACATATGTCGGCACATTTAGAAATAATGTTTACAAATATCCTAATCATATTTGGCACTAAATTATTTGGCCCATTGTATTATATAGGTCACAAATGCATTACTGTGCTGCTTTCTAAATTCTTGGTATAGAGAAGTGTCTCAGAAAAGAGGCAAACCAGAGCCCTGGGTGTTGTGTGCATGTGACAAATATTGTATCTTTCCAAAGTAGGGATGGGTGGGCGGGGAGGGGCATTAAGCACATAAAGTTTGAGTGAGAGAGAAGCAAGTGAGTGGCACATAATTTTATTTAAAAAAATTCCTTCATTTCTCTTCCAAGTAACAGCTTCTATATAATCGCAGCACAGTGGTGCCTGTGGCAGAGTACAACACCGGAGACCAGTGTCATTACTTGAAGAACTATTTGCTGTTGGAGAACAAACAGCTGGGCATGCAAACTAGGAAACTGTTCTGACCTTCTCCTCTCTGGTCCCCAGGGAGGCCTTTTTGAGAAAAAGGGAAACCATTGATTTTTTACATCAGACAGATACATATCACAACTAGTAGTAAATTGCACATGATTCCCTGTATTATGTTCCCCAGGGAGTCTTCTGCAAGGGGAAACCAATGATTTCAACTTTTCAGGTGTGAAGTTGCCCTTAAATTATCTCCTTTATAGTCTTAGTCCATACTGTGTCAATAACAGGAAAACAAAAAAGGAACATGGTTCAAGCATATAAAGAATAGGTATTTGCTAAAAAGAAGAAAATATGCTTGAGTATATTTAAAACTACTTTTACACTCAAAATTATATTTTTCCTTAAGTATAGAAATCTTTAATGTCTCTGTGATTATACACATTTGTGATAAGAGATGATTAACTTTATATTGGATTTCTACTCATCATCATCTCTAAGCATAAAACAAAGCTGGGGTGATAAAAAACAGCCAAATATTATTTTATGACTATTTGTCATGCATTTATTCTAGTTCTCAAATACCCCCTTCTCTGACATCTTAGAATACCTTCTATTCCAAAAAACTCTTTAGAAATATGTTAATATAAAGGTTTTAATGGAGATAGGGAAAACTGAAGTTATTCCAAAGGCACTTTAATCTTTACTAGAGGCCCAATGCATGGATTTGTGCACTGGTGGGGTCCCTCAGCATGGCCTGTGGGGATCGAGCCAAACCAACAGTCCAATCCCATCTGCTGCTCCTGTCTGCTGCTCCTCTTCATCTCGGCCCCACTGCTCCTGCCACTCCACTGTGGTCTCCATGCACCTGTGCTAGGGTGATACCAGCGTACCCATGGCTGAGAAGTGGCTGTGAGATCTTGCCCAGTCAGTCCCGATGAATGCCAGTCCTGATCCCGGTACCAGTTCAGATGGGGAAGGGGTGTGCAAGGGGAGTGTCTGTGGGCAGTTGCGCTTGCCAACCATGAGCCCAGTGTCTGATGCCCATTGGTCAGCTGAGTGGCACTCCTGCTGTGGGAGCACACTGATCACCAGGGGCCAGTTCCTGCATTAAGCATCTGCCCCCTGGTGGTCAGTGTGCATCATAGTGGTCGGTCTACTGGTTGAATGGTTGAAAGGTTGGCTGGTCACTTAGGATTTATATCCTATCTAATAAAAAGGGAATATGCTAATTGACCCTCTTACTGTTACAAAGATGGCGGCACTCACAGCCAATAAGGAGGGGATATGCTAATTGACTGCCATGCAGCCACAAGTCCCATCAGCTCCCCAGCTGCCCAGGGCTGTCTTGAGACACAGGCAAGCCTTAGATAGTGGCTGCACAGCTGCCCAGGGTCACTCAAGGCTCAGATAACCAGGGCTGGCTGAGGCTTGTCCTGCCAGCAGTGGCAGCAGCAGAGATTTGACAGAACATCTCCTTCCCCTGATCGCTGGGTTGCCTCCTGTCCCTGAGGGCTCCCAGACTGTGAGAGGGGGCAGGCCGGGCTGAGGGACATGAATTTTCATGTACTGGGCCTCTAGTATAGATATATTTCCTACTTCATTTTTAAAAAGTTATTTGGAAGTTCTAATCTAATGTGTAAGGAATATAAAAGTTGATGCTATAAGAGTTCAGAAAAATGTATAATAAAAGAGAATCTATACAACACTAATGCTTCTTTAAACTCATATAATTTGACCACTCTTGAAATGTAGTAAAAATTCCCTATTCATTTTTATATGTTTTTATGAACTCTGTCTTTTACTGAATATCTCCCAACCTTAGATGCTTTCTTTTTGGTTTGCATGGTGCTTTCCCGCAGCAATGCATCTTTCCTGGGACCCTGGAGTAACCGTAGCACCAAGAGAGCAGCTGCACTTATAAGGGTGTGTCTGTGAAAGTCCTGCAGTTGTCTCAGGTGGTGTTTCAGTTTTATTGATTTGGGCCAAATACTTTGGTAGTAAAATTAAGAGGACCAGATCATTGTAGATGTCTTAGACTCTTCATCTCTGTAATTCATGAAAACTGTAAATGACCTATTACAGTGTATCTCTGAAGGAGTTTAAACCAGATGGGTGGCCTCAGACTAACAAAAAGATGACATCATGTGACCTGAATAGTTGAGGAAGAAAGACTTATTGTATTTGGGGCAATTCCAAAGTTCCTGTGTTATTCCAAGGGCTTGAATTTTTATTCATATTTTCCTTATAATTTGTTGTAATTACTCAACAATTTCCAACACCACCCAAAATAGGCACTACAAGATTGCATTTTCATTTTACTCTGCCTAGCTGTTGCATACCTAAAGGAAAATAAATAAAAACTGGGAAAGGCAGCCAACTCAAATATTGCACACCTGGCTCCCATTTGTTATAAGATTATCACTGAAAACAAAGATTCTTGACTTTTACAACCCTCCGTCCTGTGGTCTCCTCAGCCATACTCCCCAGTCTAACCTGGTAGAAACTGAACTAAGAACAAAAGGAACCCCTCCAAAAGATGCAGGTTATGATCCCCATATTAAGGCCTCCCTCTCCTGGCCCCTGAATTCAATGACAGCATTTAAAACAAAGGTATAAAAAAGGAAATGTGACAGAAAGAAACACGCTGGGTTCCTTCCATCCTCCCACCCACGTGTAATCATAAAACTAAAATATGACAAAAACATTTTCCTTTGGCAGGAGAGTCATGCTTTTCTTTTGGAGATACCAAGGCCCCATAAAAGAAAAAACATTTTCCTCTTGAATTCTTTCAGTTTTAGAAATGTTGAAGTTTCTTAAACGTGTAATTAGATTGAAAATCATGAAGAAAAACACGATAGAACAGACTGGCAGAAGGGCTGCCTGCTGCCTAGGTGTGTCTACATTTACCCATTCCATTTTGCTTCAGCTCTAAATTATAATTTCTAATTACAACAGTCTTTCCAGGTTTATTGGGTCTGTGAGCAAAGTAAACACAATTCTAGATACAGAATTCTATTCAAACAAACTTAAAGATTGTTAAGATCGACTCTCTGACTGCTCCTCAAGTATTCCAGATATTGAGCAATTTGCCATTTTTTCTATTACTTTTCCCCTTGAAGATCTAGATGCATATATTTGAATGATATCCTCACCTCCTTTAAAGTCACCCACATATCTGGAAATCTTTACTAAAAGGAAATTCTATGTTATAATTCGTGTGCAGCTATTATATCTTTTTAAAACCTATTAAAAACATCAATCTTATAATATATGGAGAATTGTAATATTCTGTCTTCCGATGCTCTATGAATTGTGCAAATATATTCAGATATTACTTGACTAATTGAAGATAGCAGGACCCCATATTTGAACAGGCCTCTTCGTGACCTGTCAGATGTACCCAGCCCAGATATTGGGTAATAATTTTGGTTGCCTTTTAAAATATACTTTCAAAGATACTGTGTATACTATACTTGAGATTCCTTTCCTTAGTATAGGGTCGGCAACTAAGTAATTGCGGATTTTTAAAAGAAAATCAAAGACAATTTTTTCATGGAACTAAATAACTTTATTCTGTAATGTATTGCCCATTTTGATCAATGACCTTTTGCCATCTTTCAGGCAGCATCATAATCCCACGTTCAAAAAACTTCTGGTTTTTATTAGCAAAAAACTGAATCAGGTACGATTTGACATCATCATCATTATTGAAATTTTTACCATTCAAGGAGTTTTGTAAAGATCGAAACAAAAAGTAATCAGATGGTGCAAGGTCAGGACTATATGGTGGATGTGGCAAAACATCCCAACCAAGCTCCATTAATTTTTGCCGAGTGACCAAAGATGTGTGTGGCCTTGCATTGTCATGATGGAATACAACACCTTTTCGATTTGTCAATTCGGGCCGCTTTTCTTCAACTGCATTGTTTAATTTCATTAGTTGTTCAATGTAGACATCAGAATTGATCGTTCGGTTGGGTGGTAAGAGTTCAAAGTAGACAATTCCTTTGTAATCCCACCAAACTGATAACAAAACCTTCTTTTGATGAATATCAGCTTTTGATGTTGTTTGAGTTGGTTCACCTGGCCTGCTCCACGATCTTTTCCGCTTGATATTGTTGTAAACAACCCATTTTTCATCGCCAGTTATCAGTCGTTTTAAAAATGGATCATTTTCATTACGTTTCTTTAGCAAATCGCAGCTGCTAATGCGTTGCGTTAACTGTGATTCTTTCAGTTCGTGAGGAACCCATGTATCGAGTTTTTGAACATAGCCAAGTTGTTTTAAGTGATTTTCAATGCATGTATGTGATACATGAAGCTTCTCTGCAATCTCACGTGTTGTACTGTGACAGTCCGAATTGATTATTGCTTTGATTAGGGCATCATCAACTTCAACTGGACGACCAGAGCGTTTTTCATCTTTGAGTGAAAAATCACCAGAACGAAATTTGGCAAACCAATTTTGACACTGCCGTTCTTTTAAGGCTTCGTCACCATAAACAGCACATAACTTTTTATGAGCTTGCGATGCGTTTTTCCCTTTGCGGAAATAAAAAAGCAAAATATGACGAAAATGTTCCTTTTGATTTTCCATTTTTCAACTAACGCCAAACGAAAACTACAAAACAGATCAAAAAACTTTTTTTACTGATTAACAGCTGAATAGCCAACTATCAAATAACAAAATGTGTTTTACATTTGTACTACATCTGCAAACCTAAAAATTCAACTGAAGCCATATATGTGTGAAACCCGCAATTACTTAGCTGCCGACCCAATATAAGTGAGAACTGTTGTTAACCACTGAGAGAAGTTTAATCATAACACAGGAAGTAGCTCTGGACATTCTAAATGGTTCATTATAGAAAGACACTGGAAAAATTCCAGCACCATCTATATAGAGAACTGGAAACAGGGAGGATAAGGAGATGTGGTAGTGTCTGCTAGAGGAGTCAAACATGGAGGAAAGGTTGGAGGTTAGTGTGAATAGATATGATACATCATGATTATTAGAGGACCTAGTTTTACATAGACAAGAAAGTGAAAGATGGGTTTTGTTGTTTTGTTTTTTTCAGAATAGAAGGTGATAGGTGAAGCTCAACGTGGGAGTAGTGGCAAAAAGATAGGTTCAGTCAGGTCATAAGGAAAGGCGAGCACCTCCTGTTAGTTAGTTGGAGTGTGTGCTGGTAGAAAACAAAAACTCAGTAAGAAATCTGCAGGTAGGTGTGATGAGGGGCAGACTATTTTATATGAGTTCACATCACTTCTCCAATTTTTCACCAAACCATCTACCCAGATTGATAGTTACAGGTTCTTTGCTTCCTGCCAGACTCAAGAAGGCTGCCTTAAACCCAGGGATAGGAATTCTTGGTCAGTTATAATTTATGAAATGCAAAGTATAGAATAGTACAAGGACAATTCCATCCTCAAGATGTCTTCATCTATGTTGTAGCTTTGAATTAATAGTTTTTAAGACTATAAAACCAAAATGATATTCTTCTTTAAAAAAGTGTATGTAATCTATTTAGAAATTTTAGTATCCAGTGTTGCCAAAAGTGAAGTTAAGTCATTTACTACTCAGTAAAACATATCTGGATGACAACTTGTCAGTGTGCACAAACAATTCTAAATATATTGATATATTCTTAGGAAGTTATATTAAGAATCACAGATAAAATTTTAAAATTCATATGTGAATATTTATTGCACCGTATTTACAATAGTATTAAGTTAGAACTAGCCCAAATGGTCACCAATAAGGAGTTGAATATTAAAAGTGATTTATTCAGCCTAAGCCGGTTTGGCTCAGTGGTAGAGCATTGGTCTGCGGACTGAAAGGTCCCAGGTTCGATTCCGGTCAAGGGCATGTACATTGGTTGTGAGCACATCCCCGGTAGGGGGTATGCAAGAGGCAGCTGGTTGATGTTTCTCTCTCATCAACGTTTCTAGCTCTCTATCTCTCTCCCTTCCTCTCTGTAAAAAAATCAATAAAATATATTTAAAAAATAAATAAATAAAAATAAAAGTGATTTATTCATGTTGCAAAACATTATGCATTCATTAAAAGTTAGAATTTTGAAGAATACTTGGTGACAAAAAAGAACATTTCTTATATAATAAAAGTGGAATATAAAAATGTGCGTTACTCATAAGATTGTGTGTGTTGCAATAAATGAGTAAATGCATTTATTTATTAAACAGACCTAAAAAGATTCTATTTAGGTCTGTTGCCCATTTCTTTATTGGATCATTCAATTTTGTTGACTTTGGCACTTTTTCTTTTTCTTTTTACCTTTTAAATTTTAACTTTTTTTTAATTAAAGTATTATATGTGTACATATCTTACAATTACCGCCCCTCCCCCCCAACTCCCATAGATGCCCTCACCTCCCAGAGTTTTGGTTCCATTGGTTTTGCTTATATATATGCATACAAGTCCTTCTGTTGATCTCTTATCTCCCCCATATCTCCCTAACCTTGCCAACACTTGGTTTGTTGTTTTGTTGATGATAGCCATTCTGACATATGTGAGATGGTAACACTTTGTCATTTTGATTTGCATTTCTCAGGTAGTGACTTACAGCATTTTGTAATGTGTCTCTTGGCCTTCCTTCTGTCTTCTTTTAAAAAGATTATATTTAGGTCCTTGGCCATTCCTTTATTGGATCACTTATCTTCTTTTTTATTAAGTTGTATAAGCTGCCTGTAGAGTTAGAGATTAAATCTTTATCAGTGAAAACATTTGCAAATATGTTCTCCCATACAGTGGGCTTTCTTGTTGTTTTGTTGATGGTTTCTTTTGCTGTAAAAAAGCTTTTTATTTTGATGTAGTCTCATTTGTTTATTTTCTCTTTAGCTTCCATTGCCCTAGGGGCAGTATTGGTAAAGAAGTTCTTTCCTCATATGTCTGAGATTTTGCTGCCTAAGGATTCCTCTAGTATTTTTATGGTTTCCCGTCTGATGTTTAAGTCCTGTATCCATTTTGAGTTTACTTTTGTGTATGGTGTAAGTTGGTGATATAGTTTCATTTTTTTGATGTGTCTGTCCAATTTTCCAACACCATTTATTGAAGAGACTGTCTTGACTCCATTGTTATGTTCATGCCTCTTTGGTCAAATATTAATTGAACATAGTGGTTTGGGTCGATATCTGGATTTTCTATTCTATTTCATTGATCTGTATGTCTGTTCTTGTCCCAGTACCATGCTGTTTTGAGAACAGTGGCTTTGTAATACAGCTTGAAATCTGGTATTGAGATCCCTCCTACTTTATTCTTCTTTCTCAGGATTGCTGTGGCTATTTGGAATCTTTTTTTTTTTATTCCAGATGAATTAATTTATTTTCAGCTGTTGAACTAACCTTGCATTCTTGTGCTAAATGCCACTTAGTCATGGAGTATAATTTTTTATGTTGCTGTATTCAGTTTGCTTGTAATTTTTTATTGTGATAAAATATGCATAACATAAAATCCTACTTTTTAACCACTTTTTATTAGTTGATGTTTGAATAATATATATTTTAATCCTTTTATTTTTAATCTATTTGTACTTTTAATCTTAAATCTGCCTTTTAGTCAAAGCAATTTTTTATTCCAGTTTTAATATCTCTGCCTTTGCATTTTTTAATATATTCACTTTTAATGTTATCAGTATAGTTGGATTTGTTGTGGTTTACTCTTTGTTTTCTATATGTCTCACATCTGTCTTTGTTGTTCCTCTGTTCTCTTTTACTACTTTCTTTTGTATTAAGTAAAATTTTAATGTTTATAATGGTTCTTTACTATCTCTTTTGAAGTTTCTGTTGGTGTATTTATTCCCTAAGTTACTCTAGGTCTTACTATATTCATTTTGACTTATCAGAATTAGCTTCAGATTTATACTGGCTTGATTCCTGTGATATAAAGAATTGTTACTCCAATATGGTTCTCTATTTCCTTTCCCCTAGTTTGATGTTATTATTATTATACATATTATATCTATTAATGTTCTAAGTCCAACAATACATTGTTTATTACTTTAGATTCTCTAATAATTTTCTTAAACTATTACAGCTTTGCTCCTTTGTACCTTATTTGTGTTGTATATAAATATACTCTAACTATATTTCTATATGCAAAAGGCCTCTTATGTGCATATTGTTTTATGTCATTGCCTTTTGAAATCAGTTATGAAAATAAAAGGGGAAATATGCTTTTTTTTATAATTGCATGATTATTATTGATCTTTGGTTTTGTTTTGTTTTTTATGTGGATTCAAATTGCTATCTGGTGTCACTTGCTTTCAACCTGAAGAATATCCTTAAGCATTTCTTGTAAGATGCAGATCTGCTAGCAACAAATTCATTATTTTTGTTTATTTAGGGAGGTATTTATTTTACTTTTATTTTTGAAATATAGCTTTGCTGAATATAGGATTAGTGGTTGACAGTTTTTTCTTTGGATACTTGAAATATCTTTTCCCCATGCCTTTTTGCCTTATTTTTCTGCAAAGTAGTCAGCTGTTAATCTTACTGAGATTCTCTTATAAATGAAGTTCATTTCTCCCTGCATTCAAGATTTTCTCCTTGTCTATGATTTTTAGTATTTTTAACATGATTCTTGGTCTTTTTAAATTTATCCTAATTGGAATTCATTAAGCTTCTTGATATGTAAATTATTGTTCCTCAGATTTGCCGAATTTCATTAATTATTTCTTTGAATATATTTCGTTTCCTTCTCTTCTCCTCTCCTTATGGTATTCCTATTACATGATTACATGTATTTTTTTAATGATGTTTCACATACTCTGTGGCTCTGTTCATTTTTATTTATTATTTTTACTCTCTGTTCTTAGATTTGCATAATCTCTATCTACAAGTTTATTAAATTTTTATCCTGCTAGTTAAAATCAACTGTAAGCCCCTCTAATTAATTGTTTTTTCAGTTATTATACTCAATTCCATATTTGCAATTGATCCTTTTGTATAATTTCTTTTTTATATTCTCTATATGATGTGACATTGTAGTTATACCCCCCTTTACTTCTTTAATTATACTTTTCTTTAATTTGTAAACATATCATAACATCTACTTTGAAATCTTTTACTTGTAGACCCTATATCTACTCACTCTCTCATGCCTACATCCCCATCTCTCATGTATGAGTTATATATTCCTGTTTCTTTGAAGAATTCATAATTTTTTGTTGGAAACTGGATATTTTTGATATTGCAGCAGCTCTGGGTGCTGATCTTCCTGCTGCAAGATTTATAATTGTTTGCTTGTTTGTTTAGTGAATGTCTTTTTTTTATTTTAGTAAAGTCTACTTCCCTACCCTGTATCCCCTATTCTCCCTAATGTAGGAATCCTCTGATGTTGCTCCCCAGGGAGGTACAACTTTAGGTATGCCCTCCATCACTATGGGATGACAGTGGTACTTGTAGAGCTTTCACTCTTTCTCTAACTGCATCTAGCTTCTATTATTATATATTTGTAAGTCCTCACCTGAGGATATTTTCCCATTGATTTTTAGATAGAGCAGAAGGGAGAGGGAGAGACAGAGAGAAACATTGATATGAGAGAGACACATTGATTGGTTGCCTCTCACAGGAGCCCTGACCAGGGATGGAGCCTGCAACCAAGGTACCTGCCCTTGACCAGAATCAAACCCTAACCCTTCAGTCCACAGGCTGATGCTCTATCCACTGAGCCAAAATGGCTAAGGCTGCCACCAGCTTTTAAACTCTACTAATTGCCCATTGATTGCTCTATTGCTTTCAACATTACATGAGACATAAAATCACAAATTAATCCAATCAAATTATGGTTCCTTCCTTTGAGGGAATAATTTTTGAAGTTATTGTTTCATATTTGTAATCCCTAGGAGGGCTCCCCACAGCTGTCTTATTCCCAGGGTTCTCTTCGACAAATTAGCCAGCCTCCAGTCTATCTGTATATCTGATTCTGACTACATTTTCATTAGATCCATAATCCTCCTCCACATTGCCTTTCATCATGATCTCCAATGTGTGTTTTTTAATTTGTTTTTAAAAAATATATATTTTATTGATTTTTTACAGAGAGGAAGGGAGAGAGATAGAGAGTTAGAAACATCGATGAAAGAGTCATCGATCAGCTGCCTCTTGCACGCTCCCCTACTGGGGATGTGCCCACAACCAAGGTACATGCCCTTGACTGGAATCGAACCCAGGACCCTTCAGTCCGCAGGCCGACGCTCTATCCACTGAGCCAAACCGGTTTTGGCAACCATGACCTCCAATGTTTTTGAGAGCAACTTTAATTTAAAACTTCCCCATACTTTGTTGCCAATCAAGTCAGGTCCTTTAGGAACAGCATAGGAGGCGTTTGTTTTATGGCCTGTTTCTCTCTCAGGCAAAATCTCTGAGCCCAAGCTCTGGAGCTAGGAGGAGGGACAATGGCCCGCTGTTCTCTGAGTGACGCTCAGCTCCAGTAGTTGAGCACATGGTGGAGGGGTGCAGCAGCAGCTGGTTGTCTTTTTGGCTTGTTTTTCTATCTTAGGGACCACTGCTTTCTGAAGAGGAAGTAGGGCTGTGAGAGCTTCAGGATTCTTGCTGCACTATACACAAATAGAATATGCTTTCCATGATGAGTTTGAGGGGTAAGAGGTAGCTCCCACATTATCATGGCACTTACCCCAAGACATAGTCTCTCCAGGTGGCTGGGAACAGGGGTAGAAATGCTGAAATCTTGTTCCTCCCGGGGCAAAGGATTCTAGCTAGAGCTAAAGGGAGAGCGGGGCATGCATTCTTGTCTGCAGCAGTCTTACTTCAAATACTACCAATTCACCCTTGCTATTGAAATTTAATAGATTTTCCTGATTATTTAAAAATCTACTGTTTGCCATTAGAACCCATTCAAGAGGCTTAACATGATTATGCTGCTTTTATAATTTTTGCTAGTTTTCCTAAGGCCTGGGTCAGCAGAACTACTCATGCTGTAATGCTAAGTCATTCTCCTGTTGTTTTAATCCATTAATTTTTGAGCTGGTTTGTAGAAAAACTGATAGATATTTAACATAGAGAAATTACAGGATTAGAGGGGTAAGTGGGTGATATTGGCACAGCAGGGGGAAGTGAAGTTAGAGAGCGGGCAGGTTTTGAGATCCAACGTAGCATAGGCTTTAAAGAACAGGAATATTTTTACCTTTATTTATTTTTTTATTCTTTTGAATTAGGTCCACTGAGAAGGGAAGTGAACCATGTATCTGATGTGTTTTTTTCTGACCATAGAAACTGTGTTGAGGGCATATAACATTTGGTGTCTGAATTTGTGGTAGTCATAGCAGTATTTCCTGTTGTGTTATGTTCTTCAAAGCAGAGGTTATGGGTAATAATTTGGGTTATTTCTGGCTTAGGATTTCTCCAAGCAGGTATAATGTAAAACATATGTCCAAAGATCTTTTTTAGGATATTTAATTTAAAATTTGACTTAAATCAGGCCCTAGCCGGTTTGGCTCAGTGGACAGAGAGTCAACCTGCGGACTTAAGGATCCGGGTTCAGTTTGATTAAAGGTACATGCCAGGGTTGCCCCCTCAGTTGGGGGCGGGGTGGGCATTCAGGAAGCAGCCAATGATTCTTATCATTGATGTTTCTATCTCTCTCTCTCTCCCTTCTTCTCTGAAATCAATTTTAAAAATAATAATAATAGCCCTAGAGTCAGCCTGTAGACTAAAGGGTTCCAGGTTTGATTCTGGTCAGAGGCGTATGCCAGGGTTATGGGCTCGATCCCCAGTAAGGGGCGTGCAGGAGGCAGCCAACCAATGATTCTCTCATCATTGATGTTTCTCTCTCTCTCCCTCCCTTCCTCTCCTAATTCCTCTCTAAAATAAATAAAAATATATATCTAAAAAATAAAAATTGACTTAAATCAGGAAGCTTGGGATATACTTTGTTTTAAAGATGTATTTATGAACAGAAAGAAAGTTGAGAAGTCATTGCACTCAAGGTTCCAATCAGGTAAAAATGACAACTGTAAGGGAAGACAGTGAACAAGTGATCTGAAATAAGAGGAGTTGGTTGCAAATTAATTAATTTCTTTTGACAACAAAACCAGATTTTGATTACAAGAGTGTATATATGAGAGTCAGAACAAAATGTTGAAAAGGAGATGCTCAGAGAACTAAGAAATTTTTGTGTTAAGTGTGTTATCCATATTGAAGCCTTTTAGGATGATGGCTAAAATTTGAATAAAGAAGGAAAACAACTATGTTACAATATGTTAAGTGAATGAAGAGAAAGACAAGCGTGTCAGCAGATGGCAGCAACAGGGGATAGATTCTAAATTTCCATTGGCAGGAGCTTCAAAATAATAGCTTGTTTTAACTATTCATTGTTATAGTATTGATTTAGTATTTTTTTAAGCATTAAAATAATATACTTCTGTATTTTTAACATAACTTCCTATTAATAATTATCACAACAGCATATATAATATCTTATTTTTATAAAATTATAAATCAAACCAGAGTAATATAGGCAAATATGGTTAGTAGTGATAATCTCTGTATATTGATTTTTTTTCTTTCACTTTAATATAGTGTTTAAAATATAATGAGCACATATTATTTTGAAGTTCAGCAAAGAAGCAATAAAGCCCATATTTTTTGGAAAACAAAATGTAATCAACTCTAAACTTTCATCATTCATTTTATCCATAGACAGTACAAGTTATAATTAGAAGCCATCTATAAACCTCTATGTAAATGCACAAAAAGAAAATAGAAAAAGGAATTTCAGGAAGCTTATATATCAATCTCCAGAAATTTCAGATATATATTAATCCAAAATTAATAAATTTCAGCATCATTTTTGAAAATGAGCTTTGCTTTTCAAAAAACTTGAATATATATATATATATATATATATATATATATATATATTCATAATTTCCTCTACTTGCAACTAAATGTATTTTCTAAATTACAGTCATGTCATTTGAAAGTCTCTGCAATATGGGGAAAATCAAATAAAATTACTCAGGTTATTTTGTGTCTGTCAATAAATATGGAGAAAACAAATAACCTAAAAAAATGTTATATTCCAAATTCAGGTAAAGGAAATTAAGGTACATATTAAGGGAAGAGATTACACAGAAAAGAGGTCACAAATTCTAGCAATACTAAAACTAGGAATGGTAGTTACAAATATGTGAGTTTCCAAAAAGAAAATTTGGGATGGGAGGCCTAGGGAAGTCAAGTAAGCAGATATTAGAAGGTTTTGTTGTTTCATTCCTAATGCCTTCTTCAAGGATTTGGAAGGAGAAGAAAGGCTTGCTAATCATAGGAATTTCATCTGAGTTTTTTCTCAGATATAAAGACCATGTATGTCAACCATCTCTTGATGCCAAAATGAGATGGGTGCTACCAACTCATGCAATTAAAGTGGTCAAACACATGTCAGCACTTTCCCTGAGACTTATTCTCCTCTTCAACAATTGTCCATCAGAATCCCTTCTGGCATTTCTACTTTTTGTGGGTCATCACTATCTAAATGGTTTGGGAGCTAACTAGCTGAAGGACCATTTACTCATCTCCTGAAGTCTTTGAAAGGGTGTTAAATTTTTATCTTGTGTTTATTTCAATAAACTCTCCCTTATCCATCTTTACATGTCACTTCCCTCTATTCAGCACTGTTGGGATCTAGTTCATTAGTAGTTTTCAATTCTGACCAGCATGCATTAGCTAGGTTTTGCAGTTACTTGAAGGTGTTCCTCTTCTTTATCTGCCTCAGCACATCCCTTGCCAGTTAGGTAATGACATAATCTAGTTATTAGCTTAGTGGCCAGGAATAAATGTGGAGGCAGACATCTAAGACACTCGTTGCCTTGCTGAAGAGAGATTGTTAAGGGAAGAGGCACTAGCCATATATATATATATATATATATATATATATATATATATATATATATACATATATATATATATATATATATATATATATATATATATATATATATATATATAATGTAGTAGGCCTGCCAGCATGGCTCAATGGTTGAACATTGACCTACGAATCAGGAGGTTATGATTCATTTCCTGTTCAGGGCACATGCCTGGGTTGCAAACTCAATTCCCAGTGTGGGGCATGTAGCTGATCTATGATTCTATTGTTAGTGTTTCTATCTCTCTCTACCTTTCCCTTCCTATCTGAAATCAATTATATATATAGAATAGTAGGCCACTTCTCCTAACTCAGAGGGCTTAGGAAAATCTGAGGATTCAAGATTTTCCAATTTATTTACCACATGTACTCCTCTAATATCTCAAGTTCCCAATCAGAGAGCCCTGTCCTTGAAATAGCATATCCATTTGGCTTGAGAATTTAACCCTCTCTGAAACTTTATTACTCTTATCACTAAGCCCTGTGCCTGCCCTCTAGCTTTCTGTGCTACTTTACGTGTAGGAGACAAGCTTGTCTTTGATGATTAAAAGCTGGTCTTATATCCCTGCTATCCATGATTTAATTATCTCCATTATATTTGGGGATAGTTTGATGACAGCAGTGTCTATATAAATCTAGGACTACATTGGGCAGCCCGTTTTGCTTCTAATAAGTACTTTATCATAGGTATCCACAGATAATGATTAAGTATCTGATTGGCCAGTGCTTTCCTTTGATTATATTATATGTGTATATGTGTCCCATTTACCAGTGGGAATAGAGCCATTAATACATTTACTCTTATTAGACCAGAGACCAATCCCAGATATCTTTTAAAGCCAATTTTTAAATATTTTTTATTAATTTTTCACAGAGAGGGATAGAGAGTTTGAAACATCGATGAGAGAGAATCATTGATCAGCTGCCTCCTGCACACCCCCCACTGGGGACGTGCCAACAACCAAGGTACATGTCCTTGCCCAGAATCGAAGCCGGGACCCTTCAGTCCGCAGGCCAACGCTCTATCCACTGAGCCAAATCGGTCCAGGCTTAAAGCCAATTTTAAGGACTCATTCCTAAGGTCCTATTCCTCTGGAAGATTAGTGTCCAATAGAAATATAATGTGAGCCACAGATACAAGCCAGCTCTATATGGTTAAAGTATTTAATATTGAAGATGTGGAAAAAAATGAAGTCAATTTTAATAATTTAAGCAAATCTTTTCAAAATATATTATCAAAATATCATTTTTACATGTAGTCAATATAAAATGATTTTATTTACTTGCTATTATCTTTGAAATACCCTCTGTATCATTTTATAGATATAGAACATTTCCATTGTGACTAATCACATTTCAAGATGCTCTAGCACATATCTAGAACAGCTTCCATTAAATTAGAGAAGCAAGACCCCATAAATAATATAGAGCAAAGGGTTTTATGTAGGGACTAGACCTTATAGAATTATGGAAATTAGAACAGGCATCTCGGCAATGCATATGATGTCAAACGTGAAGCCTTTAACCCTAGCTGGTTTGGCTCCATGGATAGAGCATCAGTCTGCAGACTGAAGGGTCCCGGGTTCGATTCCAATCAAGGAAATATATCTTGTTTGCAGGCTCGATCATTGGCCCTGGTTGGGGCACATGCAGGGGGCAAACAATCGATGTGTCTCTTCTCATATTGATGTTTCTCTGTGTCTCTCCCCTTCCTTTCCACTCTCTCTAGAAACCAATGGAAAAATATCCTTGGGAGAGGATTAACCAAAAAAACAACATAAAGCCTTTAGCTATTCGCCATTCCCTACCAGTCAGCCCAGCAGCATGCAATAGCCAGGATAAGGAACCCACTTTGATAAACTGGAACCAACGTCATTCTCTTTGTTTCCACCTGCTACAGGGAAAACATGCAGCTCTTTACCACAGACCTTCTGCCCTCACCTGAGCCAGGACTGAATGGAGATGAAAATAGGATCCCCGAGTCATTGAAGTGAGACTGCAGAACAGTGAGTACAAGAGATGCCACAGTGCATCATATTCTACACTTACTCTTCTGAGCACAAAGAAATGTAGCTGCTACCTCACGTCTGCCTTCCAAATACACGCACATTTCTCTTGTGGCCAATATGACTCCAGAACCATACAGTACAGAACATTTTGGAAAATTTCTGCCTGGGTAAAGTGACAGAGAAATAAATAACTATGACTAGATTACATCAAAATTATAAATAAACTACACATCGAGAAGGAAAATTTATATGAAGTATCACAGAAGAGATTAATATTCATAAGTTGTAAAGGACTCTGACTAGTTACAAAGCCTTTCAATCATCAATGAGTAGAATGAACAATGATCATTCTCAAGAGACAAAAGAAAACCAATGAAAGATCACAAAACAGTCTCATTTCTAAGAAATAAATGAAAATATAAGCTAACAATTTTGTCTTTTTTATAGTGAGGGTGTTGTAAACATGCTGTAATACATTGCTAAGTGGTGTAAAACTGGTGTAATTTAGAGAAATATAATTTTTTAAAGTGTTCTCTTTTAAAAAAATTTTCAATCACAGTTTACATTCAATATTATTTTGTATTAGTTTCAGATGTACAGCATAGTGGTTAGAAAATTATATTAGGATGCCTTATTTCTCCACTTGAAAAATATGTGGGAAGGAAATATTGTGTATGTGTGGCTATTGCTATGTCATTTTTAATTCATGTATTATACTTTCCTCTCTTCAATTTTTTTGAAATTTGCATGTGCTGTTCACAAAATTCTAAAAAATAATCAACATCATTAAAATGTTTATATTAATGTTTATATTATATTAATAGCATCATTTTCTCAACCAGGTAAGTACCATCTATTGTTAACATTTGTTTTTAAGCAGTTGATCATGGGAAATGCTTTAATGGATTCTCTCAGTACTTTTACAATAATTTACATATCTGTTTTTATTTTATAAAAACTCCTTTCTCTACATTCTTGGTTATTGAGTTGTTAGTCCTTTTCATTTTAGCCTTGTGGATGTGTAGTATAGTTCACAAGTGTAAATTTGCACTTTGCTGAGAAGTAATTAAGTTGGTTACCTTTTCATGTGCATACTGGTGATTCACATATTCTCTTGTGAAGCATTTTTCAAGTATTTTGTCTATTTTTGTAGAGTTGTCTTTCCTTATCGTGAGAGTTCTTTATATATTGGATACAAGTCTCATCTCATGTATGTGTATTTCATGTATATATGTCTCATGTATATAGCAGGTTCCTTATTCTAGGTATTGCATGCTGGGGTGAATGAAAGCTAATGGCTAATAGCTGTAACTTGAATTTTTATTTTCTATTTTTTAAATGAAAATAAGATCTTGAATTTAATGCAGTTCAGTTTATCAAGATTTTCCTTTAGGGTTAAATGCTTTTCATGGTTAGTGTCCTATTTAAGAAATCTTTGCCTACTCCAAGGTTATGAAGATGTGTTGTCTTATAGAAGCTTTGCCATTTGACTTTTTACATTTAGGTCTGTAATCCATCTGATTTACTTTTTATGTGAGGTTTTTATGTTTGTTTATTTATTATTATATTATTTTTTCTAAATGGATAACCTTGATTTAAACACCATTTATTTTGAAGACCCTGTTTCATTGCAGTAGTAATGTGGCCTTAACTTGGATTATTATGTATGTGTGGATCTTAAATTAAACACTTTCTTCAATCCCATGAGGGTCTTTGACCATTTTGCATCTGTATCACATTGTTTTAACTATTGTAGCCAATTAATCTTTAAATATAATATGTATTCTTTAACTCACTTTATTTTTCAATTTTTTAATGAGCTCTAATTGACAAATAACTTATTAATTTCAGGTATAAAACAATGATTTAATATATCTATACTAATAAAAGGGTAATATGCTAATTAGACCAGGTAAAACCGGCCATATTCTGGACATCCGGCTTACTTCCAGACAAAGCCATGGTGGTGGGGGCTGAGGCAGAGGCAGTTAGGGGCAATCAGGCTGGCAGGGGAGGAAAGTTGGGGGTGAGATCAGGCTGGCAGGGGAGGGCAACTGGGGGCAAGATCAGGCTAGCAGGGCAGTTAGGGGCAATCAGGCAGGCAGGCAGATATGCAGTTAGGAGCCCGAGGTCCCAGATTGCGAGAGGGATGTCTGACTTCTGTCAGACATCCCCCAAAGTGTCTCTGATTAGAGAGGATGCAGGCTGGCTGAGGTACCTCCCTCCCCCGCCCCCGCACAAATTTTGTGCACCAGGCCACTAGTTGTTACTAATGCTGAAATGAACATTGAGCACAGATACCTTTTTGAGTTAGTGCTTTATTTTCTTTGGATAAATACCCAAAAGTGGAATTGCTGGTTAATATGGTAGTTTTATTTTAAATTTTTCACCAGACTCTGTACTGTTTCCTATAGTGGCTCCACCAATTTGCAATCCAATCAACAGCGAGCAGTTTTCTCCTTTCTCCACATCCTTGCCATCACTTATTTCTTGTCATTTTGCTGATAGCCATTTTAATGGATGTGAGGTGATATCTCATTGTGGTTTTGATTTGCATTTCCCTGATGACTAGAGATGTTGAGCACCTTTGCATGTACCCATTGGTCATCTGTGTATTCAGATTCTCACCCATTTTAAATCAGATTGTTTGTTGTTTTGCTCTTGAGTTGTTTGAGTTCTTTGTTTTGGATATTAACCCGTTATCAGATACATGATTTGCAAATATTTCCTCCAATTCAGTAGGTTGCCTTTTCATGTTGTTGATGGTTTCCTTTGCTGTGTAGAAGTTTTTAGTTTCATGTAGTTCACATGTTTTGCTCTTTCTTTGCTTCCTTTTGTTTCTATGTCAAAACCAAAAACTCATCAGCAAAATGAGCTTACCACCTATGTTTTCTTCTAGGATTTCATGGCTTTTGGTCTTATGTTTAAGTTTTTAATCCATTTTTAGTTGAATTTTGGGTATAGTGTAAAGTTACAATTATTTCTGACATTTAATGGGCTAATTCCTTCATTTAATATTTAAATTTTTATAGAAATATAAATATTTGTCCATTTTTATCATTACTTTAGTGATTGCTCATTATTTCCTTATGTGTAAAACTCCAATTAAAAATATGTACAATTGTATAAAAATAACTGACTTCACTATATATGACAAGACTGAGAGAAGAGGTGGAAATAATTATTTTCAGTATATAAATCGTGTGGTCTTATATATGAGTAAATGGTATAAATACAGTGAATATACAAATAGAGTAAGTGATTTTTAAGAAACACAAAAGCACACAGAAATGCAAAGTCAAGAGTGCAGAGGAGCATTCTGTACTATTTTGACCCCCCACACTAATGTGTTCACACCCTTGCCTCTACAGTTTATCACTCTGCCAAGATATTTTATCGTGTCCCAAATGTGGGTTTATCTCACTCACAAGATAATCTTGATATAGACATTCTAGTTATCAAATGTCTTCAACAAAGAACAATCTTGTTAATAGCACTTTCTGTCACTTCCAATCCATCTTATATCTAAAGACCAGCTTTCTCTCTCCCTCTTAAAAAAAAATTTCCTTCGTCAAACAGATGGTGATTAGTGTGAATAGAAGTCTTTAAAAAAAAACTTAGTTGGTAAAGCTTTCTAAACTTTTTCCTGTTATTTTTTCCTCAAAAAAAGAAAAAGAAAAGATTTGCTTGACAGAAGATTTATTCCAACAGCCAATGTCTTTCTCACTTAGAAGCACATAGAGGCCTATTTTTACAGCTTTTTATTTTTGAGCGGCCATAGCCTTTATATCAGACTAATATGAAAAAGTAGTGATTTTCAAACCTCCTTCTCTATATAAACTTAAATGCTGCTTACTATCATCACTTCCATGTGCTTTCTACCTGAAATGAAAAGGTACATCCTAACCTTGTTCATAGAAGGGAAAGACCTATGTTTAGTATCAAAAGAACTTAAAATTTGATCTTTTGGGTAATCCAAAAGACAAACTACAGTTCTACAAGAAATACTTCCTCAGATAAGTTTACTTACTGTCAGGATAAATGGTGCATTTGAAGGAAAGGGTAATAGCAGGTGTGAGCGTGGAAACTGTGAGTTTGATTCTGTGTCAGGGATCGCAGGGAAGGTCTGCAGTGAGTACACAGCAGAGGCAATCAGTTCAAGTTCAGACAGAGAGCAGAATAGAGAAACACAAAAGAAAACACTCTAATAAGTAGAGACTTTCAAGAAAGCACTGTTCATGACATGACCAACACATCTGCTGGGTCTATTCTGTTTGGAGGAAGAGCCCATGATGCTGACACTCACAGATGCTTCCTACTTTGTGCTCCTGAAGATCTTTAAACACATATGTGCTGGCTCATTTATCTTTGCGCTGTTTGTTTATGGTCAGCTAGAAAAATCAGACATGAAAACTAATAATTTCAGTGAAGCTATCTTGCTCTTCTCTGTATTTTTAATACCAGCTAGCATTATATTAGGCAGTCTCTTCTTTAATATTTCTTTGTTTAAATTTGCTTTTCTTTATTTTAAATAGTAATTGACTTGAAACACTGAGACTTCCCCCTATTCTCCTTAAATAGATGAGAGGGATGAGGTATTAACCTACCTGAGAAGAATAATATGATTGTGGAAATCAAATCATTACTGCTTTTAAAAGTAGCAATCTTTATTGAGGGCCTATTATCTATTAGGCATTTGCAAAAAAAACTTCCCATGCATTATTTCATTGAATTCATACAATAGGCCATTGTGATATTTTGTTATGGTAATGGTCTCCAATGAATCATAACACTCCCATTTCCAGTCCCTTTTAACACTGACTCCAGCTTTGGAAATGTGACTTGAATAGTATGGCACCAACATATGGGATGGAAATAGAGACGTGATAAACACTTGGACATTGGAGATTGCCCTTTTAGAATGCTGTTATCACAAAGTGAAGATGTCTGGCCCAGTCTCCTTAAGTATAGGAAGATGATGGTCGATGTTTTGTGGTAAAATAATTGTCAAAATTATCAGCTGCTATTAAGTGGAATATAGCACTCTGGCAAAGCAGATTTCCAAGTGCCATGTTAAAAATGCCATTTGATTCTCATAGCTGGAGAGTAATAAAAAACTGATACAAGCATAGATATAAATATCATTATTGTCACCAATTTTCAAATGAAGAAATTAAGCTTAGAGTGGCAAATTTGTTCAAGATCACTGCAATGTTATTTGTTTTAGGACATATTTGACTATTTTTGTTCATGGTTATCCATCATGTAGTCTATAGAAGTAGGAATTTATTTAGAATATTACTATGAAGTGATTATATATAGTTAAAATTTTTTTGAGTCATAAAGATAGTATGGTGGTAAATTTCCAGCATAATGAGAGTGCAAAATGTTCAATATTTGTCATATGTTATCAATTATTTTATATGGTATACCTAATGGTATATATTGCTTGGTCTAATTCTTACAGTGGATACTTTAAAATTATTATTTTTGATATATAAAGTCAATAAAATTTAGTTTTAAATTTATTCATCTTGTCCTACATTTTCTCTCATCTTTCATTCACTACCTTGAACGTCACTCAGGCTCTTGTAAGTCACCTTTCATCCACAGTATAGAAACAGCTATATAAGCCTTCCTTCTGCTTATCTTTCTTAACAAGTTCATTCTCCTTGTTGAAGTCTTTAGATGACCATTAGAAAACATCTGCTTTTATGTCATATTTATGCTGAAATATTTTTGGTAATCTTCTCTGGAAAATTTATTTATTCTAAAACTATACCTCTTCTCAACCTGTCCTCCCTTTTGTCTTACTCTCTTTTAAATTAGCTCTGTTCATTTGCCAAATTGGTCTAAGTAAATGTCCTTGGACTGACATATCTCTCATTTCCATGCATATGTATATTGTATTCTCTCACTTAGAATGCCCTTCAAATATTTATAAAGTCTTATCAGTCATTGTTATTTGCTAGCACTTATAGGGACATTGGAGATAACACATTAGTTGTATTTATAATGCTAACTACATTCAACTGGTTGTGTCATCCTGGCCACGGCTTTAAAATTATTACTATTGTCATAATCATTGTGAGGCAGCTTCCTAAAGCATGTTAAATTTTCTCAATGCCCATGGGAAAAAACAATCACTATCTTCACAGTGTTTATTACAAATACAGAATTGCTATGGCATAATCTATAAAATAATTCAGATAGAAAACAGCAAACTTTTGTAAAGAAAAGGCTTGCTTCAGATCTGCTCTGATTGTACTACAACAGATATGTAGACACACATTAAAATGTTTATGTTTCTAACATTTAGGTGTTTAAAACTATGTAGTCCACATATGCCAGAATTATTTTTATAACTTGGCATTGATAAGATACAGCCACACTTTATTTAGGACACTAAAGGATATTAAATAAAGATGGCTCATTTAATGCTGAGGCAGAATTAGTTAATACTACTGAAGAGTTATAGGGGAACCTTGCCTTGTTATCAACATAACTAGAAAAATTAGTTGGTTCAAGGTGAAATGGAAAGGATAAATGTTCTTAAAAGCATTTCCATATATAAAGTAATTACTAAGACTTTAAAAACAATGTAATAATATCTTTTTAAAAATAAAATATAAACTGATATTTAATAAAATTAAATTTTGACCTTCAGAAAGTTGCATTTTCCAGTTAACCTGACAACTTCAAATAACATTTAGAGAATTAAAATCAATTTTTTTTTACAAGCAAGACAATTTTAAGAATAGATTTCTATTCTAATTGTTCATTTAATTTGTATCAAAGCAACAGTAATGAGGAAAGTCTTTTGGTAACAATAGTCATTTATTTGCCTACTTAATTACTGTCAGATATAAAGTGAATTTAGTGAATACATTTTTTACTATTTTCAAATGTCATTGTTGAAGAAAAAAAAGGCAAGTAAAGGTGTGGGAAGTGAACCTGAAGGTAGAAGCCACAGTCAGAGGAAAACGATTCATTTAAAATATATCATCACTAAGCATTGCCTCTAATTCCATCCTAAATATCTGTGTCCATCCCTCATTCGTATGTTGATGCCTACTCTCTACCTATACCCCACAATGTGATAGCTTTTTGGAGTAACTAGACTTAGATGAGGTAATTTGAGTAGGGTCCTTATGATGGGATTAGTGCCCTTAGAAGAAGAAATTGGACAACTAGTTCCCTTACCCAGTCATGGGAGGATATAACAAGAAGTCAGGAAGGTAGTTCTCTCCCCAGACCAAATCTTCATCTTTGACTTCCCAGCCCTCATAACTGTGAGAAATGTCTGTTGTTTATGGAATTTTGTTATAGCAGCCTGAGATAACTAATTCACCTCTTAAAAGCCATACTTTATTTTTTAACTTATTTTTTGTTCTTTATTGATTAAGGTATTACATATGTCTTTATCTCCCCATTGCCTCCCCACCTCACCTCTCTCATGCATGCCCTCACCCCCCTGGTGTCTGTGTCCATTGGTTAGGCTTATATGCATGCATACAAGTCCTTTAGTTGACATCTTACTATCCTCCCCATCCTCCCCTGCCTTCCCTCTGAGGCTTGATGGTCTGATCAATGCTTCTCTGTCTCTGGATCAGTTTTTAATAATCAGTTTATGTTGTTCATTATATTCCACAAATGAGTGAGATCATGTGCTTTTTATCTTTCTCTTACTATCTTCATTCACTTTGCATAATTCTATAAACCGTTGGTCAACTTCTTGAGTCAGATACTATAGCATGGAACATTATGGAATGGCATTTTAAATACTGAAAGGTATTAAAAAGCTGGCAGGTTCATTAAGGAAAAGTAGGTCATTGTGTTCCATGAAAAAGCAAGGACTATGCATCTATTTCCATATTCTTGGCATTAGCACAATGCTCAACACAGAAGTATATGTCCTCAAAAGTTTTTTTTTTTAAATTAATGAATGAATGATATTTCTGTTATTGCAAATAATATCCGGTTCAAATACAAATGACTGTCTATGGTTGTTCAGCAAAATTCAAAACCTTTTTGTGCTATAAAACTGATTAATAAATGTTTGCCTTCATTATTTACCAATATAGGAGGCCACAATGTTTAAAATTACACAAATGTGTGTGTGTGTGTGTGTGTGTGTGTGTGTGTGTGTGTTAGTTCATACAGGTATGTGTAAATACCCATAGTTCAATAGTCAGAAGTCCTTGTTACTGAGATCAATTTATGATATATAAACCATTCACAGATTATCACTTTTATAAGCCTTTTTCTTACCTTTTTCTCTCTCTGCAAGTAATCAAGAAATGAGATTTAAAGAGAATATACAAGATGCCTGATAATTATAATTTAGAATATATTGTACTTGCCAACACTATAGGAAAATAACACATTGTTAATGTTAAACTTTTTGAAGTAGTGACATGGATACAGAAAAGTTCATAAATAGTTGAGTGAACATCTTGATGAAATGTAACTCAAAAAACAAATCTAGCATGTAACCAGCAGCAATAAGTAAAAACTATGGGACATAATAAGAATCTTAGAAATCTCCTCATGCTCAACCCATGCTCCAAGGATCACTATTAGCTAAATAGTTATGGTCATGTTTGAACTTTATGTTAAAAAATCATTGAGTATATATGTCTGGTTTAACATTGTATTTGTGAAATCCATCTATGTGCCATGTATAGCTGCAGTTTTTTTCACTTTCATTGCTATATAATATTCCACTGGATAAATATACATAATAAAATGTATTTGTTAGACCGGTTTGGCTCAATGGATAGAGCGTCAGCCTATCTGACTGAAAGGTTCCAGGTTCAATTCCAGTCAAGGGCATGTACTTTGGTTGCGGGCACATCCCCCAGTAGAAGGTGTGCAGGAGGCAGCTGATAGATGATTCTCTCTCACCAATGTTTCTAACTCTCTATCCCTCTCCCTTCCTCTCTGTTAAAAAAAAATGTATTTGTACATTCTAGTAAAAATCAACACCACAGTGGTTTTAATTTTATCCATATTGAAAACAGTGTTTATACATACATTATACTATATATATATATATATATATATATATATATATATATATATATATTCATGCACCAGTGGGGTTTCTCATCCTGGCCTGTGCCCTCTTGCAATCTGGGACCCCTCAGGCAATGTCGGACTGCTGGTTAGGGCCCAATCCTCATAGGTCTGGCCTGTGGGGATCAGGCTGGCGGTCCTACATCCCCCGAGGGATATAGTAGTGCACTGGAGAGGAGCCAGGGCCCAGGCTGTGCACTGTGCTGCTCCTGCTCGTCCTGGCCCCATTGTGCCTTCCATTGCTCAGTAGTGCTGCCATGGAGGTAGGAGAGGCTTGCACCACCACAGCTGTGCTTGCCAGCCATGAGCCTGGCATCTGGCGCCCTATGGTCAGCTGAGTGGTGCTCCGGCTGTGGGAGTGCACTGACCACCAGAGGGCAGCTCCTGTGTTAAGCATCTGCCCCCTGGTGGTCAGTGTGCAACATAGTGGCTGGTTGACCGGTCATTAGGTTATTCAATCATTTGGTCGCTTAGGCTTTTATATAGAGAGATGTTTTATGTACCTATTTTATGGGTATTCATCTTTTAAAAATATTTGTTTATGTCCTTTTACATGTGTTTTGGGGAACATATACCTGTATATATCTTTGGAGAGGAATTGTTCATTTTTAAAGTACATGTATAATAATCCATAGGAGGCTGAGCCAAAAGTTCCTAAGTGATTGGCTCAAATTATATTCTCACCAGCAGCACAGGAGGGTTTTATTACAGTAGAGCTTGGGAGCTTTATATAAACTCTAATTTTGATTTTCATATCTGCCTAGCCACCATTATCGTTTTTATTATCAGTTATAAGTTTCAAAAGTGCAAATGGCAGATGGGTATAAAGGAGTGATGCTTTAAACTTTATTGAATTATGAAAATTGTGTAATTGAAATGTGATATTTTCTCCTATTAGTTGGCTGTTTATTAATTTTAATATTTGATTACAATAGAAAATATCTAATGAATTATTCAAAATAATAACAAAATGATTATCTTAATTCTATTTATTTCTTCTTTCTGGAAGATTACACACACATCTTTATCTAGATCCTGAACACTTAACAAGTAAATAAGAGGCATTTGTAGTGTTCTTCTAAATGAGCCCCCACAGGAGAAAAATAAAACAATACATATTCATAAACAAACAGAATTAGAAGTCAGTGTTTTGAAAAACATGATGATTTTAAGCTTTACAGAACATATCATTGTACTCAGTGTAGGAGGTGAAGACAAGAGGCAATTTATTCTGCAGCTGGTTTCAAAATAAACACAGCAAAGAAAGATAAAAAGTGAAAGAGGGATAAATCCACTGGTAGCAAACTTGATGGACAGACAGGCTGCCATTAACAATGCCGCCGCCTTTGTAAGTACAGAGTGATGTGGAGATACCCTGGCATTTATACTGTAGACATGGTCCTTAAAGATTTTACACCTCCAATTCCTTAGAATTATCAGCTATCTCCAACCTGTCACTCATGCGAGCAATCTTAGATTTTTAGCTTGCAGGCCAGTCAGATTATTGACAAAGCAATCCAGGGTGATATAACACACCCTGACAAACAACAGTGAGGGGATTGTGTTCACCACTTTCAGTGCATCAATTGAGCTAAATTAATTCTTAACCCTGAAAGTAAACTTTCTCTTGATAACCATTCACTCCCTCCCAGTGCTGTTTTGCTACACAGCCCTTGCTCACGTGGAGGTATCAGAGAGCCCTGATGTAAGTAATTTAATCTGGTGGGGACTAATAGAAGTAAGGAAGGTATCTGTCTCCACAGCAAGAGGGCTAATGAGGGCATTTGTAAATAAAAACTCTAAGACGGAATTGAGTTGATTTAGAGACTTACGGATTGGATTTAAGGATACGAAAGTAGGAGGTTTCCAAATAAGTTCTGCCACTCCATCCTTAATTCACCCCTTCATCTATAGACATTGAGTTCTCACCACTCTTCCTATTATATCCCAAATATAAAAAACAAAGGTCACAACCACAAAACACAGACAAAGAAACAAAATGAGTTGACAAAATTTATGCTCGGCAGTTATTTTAAATTGTATTGTTTGCCCAAAGGCAATTTTAGTAGTGAACAGTTAAAGCAGGGGCAAGGTGCATTTGGAGGGAGCAAAACAATAGCAACAAAACACTTCTGAAGGCAAAACATCACCACACCCTTCATTTTAACTGTTGTTTCCGGCACTGCTAACACTCAAAGCTAATTTGGGGACTATGCTAATTTTAAAAAGCATGTTACATATTAAATCACTTGTGCGATGTGCAATTGCTATGTTGCAATCATTTCTCTGGTTACATAGTTTGAATTTTCAAAGCTAATTTTAACCATATTAGACTAACGCATGTTTTTTATGGAGAATTCTAATGCTGTCATAATGATATAAAAATGTCTCTCAAATGCTTATGAAATGTCTTGGGGTGTATATTTAATTACAGAATTGTCTAAATTTCATAAATTTAATTGAAATGTTGGCTTTCTTCTAAACTAGAAGTTGATTACAACTTCTGTAAATGTAAAATTTTTATAAAATGCATAAATATCCACATTTTATATACAATTCCACACAATACATAATTAAGTTTCATAGTAAGATATACAATAAAAATAATTAAAAATGTGAAAATCAAGTGACATGAAAATTGAATAATCTCTCTCTCTCTCTCTCTCTCTCTCTCTCTCTCTCTTTTGATGACATGTAGGACTTTTTTTTATGAATATACTTTAGAATGTGGTTCCTGTCTATCCATTTACCGTATTTTTCGGACCATAAGACGCACCGGACCATAAGACGCACCAGTTTTTAGAGAAGGGAAATGAAAAAAAGATTCTGAAACAAATAGTGTCCTAAAATATTTTATGTGCATTAAAACCCAACATCACAGTCATAAACACATGTAATCAACCCTGTAAAGTAAACAGCAGCATTTAGAACCATTTAGAACCATTATTAACAAATACAGTCAGCAAAAGACAAAATGTACTGTAAAACACAATAACGAGAGACTTCAGTAATAAATTAGAATAAAGCTGAAGATTTATGGTAAAGGTTCTGCTGAGATCTACAGTACGCCTACCCAGTAGTCAAGCACGGCAACAGAGGGCAGAGAGGAATGATTGGGGGAATAGACGCGGCATTCTTCCGGGCACGGAGTAAGGGCCAGCAAGGGGTACAGGCGATGATTACGGTTTGGATTACGCAGTTACCGTACACCGCACCTGGGCTGACATGGAGATATGGCTGCAGCGAGGGCATGGAGGCTGACTATCATACATGGGAACTCCTCTACCACTCGGGGTTTACAGAGCGGGGCAGACACTCTGGGCACGGAGGAATGGACAGTGGCTGCAGCAAGCACACAGAGCCGGGCAAGTAAAAAAACTTTTTTTTAAAGTATATGTGTAGGCTATATTTGGACCATAAAACGCAGGGACTTTTTCCCCCCACTTCTGGGGGGGAAAAAGTGCGTCTTATGGTCCGAAAAATATGGTAAATCCGACCTGGACAAACATCCCACATAGTGAATAACCTCCAAATTCCTGACATTGCTTCTCTCGCTCATAAGTGCCAAGCTGATTGCCACTGCATGCCTTTTATTTCTGCTACTGCCATCTCCAGATTCTTGCATGATTAGGATCTTCACAGGAGGAACTGGAATGTCACCTCCAAAATGGCTTTACTAATACTTTAATTAAAGTGCCATCTTTCATTCATTTTCTATCCCCTTACCCTGTCTTATGTTATTTATGGTACATATCACTACTCAAAAGCCTGCCATTTATTAATCTGTTTACTTGTTCGTTACATATTTTCCCCCACTAGAAGATAAGGTCTGTGATGACTGGATCTTTGTCCTGTTGTCACTGATTGTCATGTCTACCACAAAGTAGTTGTTGGCAAACTCTGCTGAAAGAATGAGGGACTGATTCTGGTAATGTTACTGGGCATAATCCTATATAATAAAAGGCTAATATGCAAATAGACCAAACAACAGAATGACCGGTCACTATAACTGGCACTGACCACCAGGGGGGCAGATGCTCAATGCAGGAGCTGCCCTTGGTGTTCAGTGTGCTCCCACAGGGGGAGCACCACTCAGCTAGAAGCCAGGCTCACCAGCAGTGGTGGGAGCCTCTCTTGCCTCCATGGAAGCGCTAAGGCTGTCTGACTGTTGGCTTAGGCCCACTTCCCACAGGGAGCAGGCCTACGCCATCAGTCAGACATGCCACAAGGGCTGCTGGACTGTGAGAGGGCACAGGCCAGCGTGAGAGTCCCCCCACCCCCCTCCATCCCCTGTTGAGTGTATGAATTTCATGCACTGGACCTCTAGTAAGAGATAAATGGTAAAACATATTGGTATTGCATATTTAACACACTTTACTAGATTGACTATAGAGGAGAAAGGTCAAGATTACTATGTGTTTTCTATTATGGTTACTTAGGAAACTAGGTAAGACAACATGTAAAACTTGTCTATGGAGGATATATATGGTAAATTCACCCATGGACATATGTTGAGACACCAAAGGCAAATCTAGCTAAATATATTTTTTAGAAAGGGATTTGCACAGTAGTTTTTTTTTTTTTTTTTGACTAGGAGCGATTTTGTCCCCCAGGGGAATTATGGCACTGGTCTGGAGTCAATTTTTGTATTACCATTGGTGGTTGTACCTGGCATCTAATGGGTTAAGGCTAGAGATATTGCTAGCCATCCTGCAATGTATCAGGACAGCTCACCACAAAAATGAATTATCCAGCACCAAATGTCAATAGTGGTGATACTGAGAGACTGAATTCAAAATACAGTTAGATACAAGATATCTATATGGAGATGGTTGATGAAATGAGGGAGGATAAACTCTCCAAAAGAATGTCTTTAGGTAGTTAATAGGACTAATCAACATCTTTCTAACACTTGTTTGCCAAGCATAGTTCTAAGGATTTTTACATCTATTAACTTGTATAATCCATAAAATAGCCATATGCAATAGAAGTCATTATTATTACAATTTCACAGATAAAAACGTTAAAGCACGTAAAGTGAAGCAACTTGCTCAAAACCATAAGGCTAGAAAATAGTAGCACTAAGATACAAAACCAGGTAATTGGATTCTAGGGGCCAAATATAACTTTTGCAAATTACTGTCTTGAACAACACAAGTGGGGAGAAAAGCCAGCAAAGCAGATATAAAAGAAAATGGGTTGCTCAGAAAGAAATCTGAAATTGAAGAAGTCCAAAAGTATGTCTAAAAGCAGCTGTCCCATGGTGTCAGATGATGAACTGAGCAAAGAGAATGTCACCTGAATAGTCAAATGGTTGCTGGTGAACTTCTCAGGAACAGTTCCAGTCAAGAACAAGTAGTTATAGCCACTCAAAACAAGTGGATGCCAGTATAGTTGTACAGTATATTTACTGTGCAGTAGTTTGAGGGAGCAGCAGGAATAAGCAGAAGATGTTTTGAGCTCAGGAATCTCAGTCTTGGGAAGTAGAAATTAAGATTGAATGCTACATGTTTTGGAATAAAACTTGGCCGTTGAGAGTGCAGAAAGTTTGAACAATCTTATGTAGAATGTAATTAGAGTTGACATGAAGTACATTTTTAAAATTGTGAGGCAAATGCCCAGATGAATTGTGAAAGCATGAGTTTGCAAAAATCCCAAACATCTATTTTCCTCCCTTGTTATATAAAGATGTAATTCATAGTGGGTACTGCCTGGGACTGGGCTTGTCATGAGATATAATAAAATGTCATTGGCATAGGAGCATCTCAGTTAGGTCCAATTTCATTGTTGAAATGACTGGTTACAGAATAAGGTGGGTGAAAAAAGATGATGTAAAGGAGCTGGCTGGATAAGTTCAAGGTTCTGGGATTGTTATGAAAAAGAAAGGTGAGAGTGGGGTACTGAGAGATCAAGCACGGACAAGATAGTAGCTCAAAAAACCCTATTTCCATTAATTTTCAACCAAAAGCTAGATTATTATGAAAAATCGTTGTCCATAAGAATCATATAACTCACAAAAAAATAACAAACCTTCCTCCATGAAATCTATAGATAAGAAAACAGTTTAAAATTTTGACCTACAGTGTTGTTCTCTGACCAGAAGAACATTATCATTACCTGGGAGGGGGGTATCACCTGTTAGAAATGCAGAAACTCAGGCCCCATCTTGGTTCTGATTCCTAGAATCAGAGTCTGCTTTCAGCATGATGCCCTGATATTCATATACTCTTAATGTTTGGTAAGCACTTACCTAGATTCCTGATTCTCATACTGATTTTCTTCTGTTTTGTTCTAAGCCACGATCCTTCTTGCAAAATGAAATACTATGTGCATCTGCACTGGTTTAGTTAAATTGGAGATCGGGACACCTCTCAGGAGTTTCTAGTATTCTTGGAATACAGTTTGCAAACCACTGGGTGAGGATATTTCACTTGTGATCCCCATGCTGTAATCTGTGACACCATATTGCTGTGTGACATTGGCCTAGCTAGATGGGATGCTGAGTTTCCCTCCTTGATTACTGCTTAGTTTGTAATTGATTTCTTGTTGATGAAATCTGAGTTCCTCTTTTCTAACATGCAGAGCTGTTTGTTAAACTTGAATGTTACATGTAACTTTATTTTTCATCGGTCTCTAGACTTTATTTGCATTTAATCAGTTTTCCTTTAATGCCCCCTTTCTGTGTCTGATCCAGTCCAGAGAACCATGTAGCACTTAGGTATCATGGTTCCCCCATACCCTGTCTCCTCTGGTCTGTGAAAGTCTCAGGCTTTCCTCCTTAGTTGTGACCTGGACAGTCGTGAGTACTGGCTAGGTACCCTGTATAAATGTCACCCAATCTAGGTCCAGCCTAATGTTTTTCTCAGACTGGTCTGGGCTCATACATTTTTGGAAGTAATACCCGAGAGGTGAAAATTATCTCATCAGATTATATCAAGGGAAAGTGACATCCACAGCACATCACTGATAATGTTAACCTTTATCACTGGTTAAGGCCATGTTTGCCAGAGTCCTCTAATGCAAAGGAACTATTTTTCTTTTTCATTATTCTACTACTTGGAAATGAGTCACTGAGCCTCCAGGGTGGAGGAATTAAGCACTACCTCCTACAAAGTTGGTTATCATATATGGACATTTTTTATTTAGTTTCTCACAAGAGCTCTCTATATTGGGCAGTGAGCTCTGTACTTGGTAGGTGGCCTATTGAATGGAAGGAGTTGAACTTTGTGCATTCCCAGCACTAAGCAAAATACAGGATGGGATTCAGTATGCATTTTCTAAATATTTGCTCTTTTGATAAACTAGTTATTTTCCTGTGAATAAAAGTGTCAGATGAGTTGACCATTCTGTTTCCAAAAGATTAATTTTCCTCAGGTACTATATTAAAATTTTTTGTTATGTCAGAAATTTTGAGATCATACTGAACATATTGACCAAACTAATTCATTAAGTCCTCAAAATTTGCCCAAGTTAACCTATTAGACCTTATAGTTTGGTGCTTTTTACTTTATAAAGTGTACAATTTAGGAGCATTGATTTAACAATGTGTTGCTATAGCAACTAAAAATATAAACTATATGTCAAATTATTAAGTGAAAATATAGAAGATTGATATTAATTTTGGCAAAATAATGCATCTCATTATATATACATTATATCTAAATCTATATATATAGAGAGAGATATCCATGTATGACCTCTTTTAAATAGCTTATGGCCAGTGCTTCATTCTTAACTATAATAATAATTCATTTACAGAATAGCTCTGAAGTTATAGAAACATTTTAATGGTGGTAGATTTTGGAGTTCTAACTAATATTTTCACAACATTGACCATATTTTGAAAAATGAAATAATAGTGTGTATAAATATAAATATATAGAGAGAGTAGTAATAATATGAACCATTTTAACCATAAGTATGCTATCTATAGATATATACACACATAATATACATATAAGCCTTTGTGCAAATAAAACTGAAAAGCAGGATGCCTTTATTGTATGGTAAGATATAGGAAATCTCCCTATGTAGTACAAGGTTAATCTGGGGGAAGGTTTTCTATTGTTTCTGACCTCTGAATAATTTTCTAGTATAATCAGGAACAATGACAAATGCCATAAATCCCTTTAAAGCAGTATATTCTTGAATCGATTATCTATGCTCACGGAAAAGAAAATTGGCTGTATTGTAACAATGATCATTTGTAAGTTTAATTATTTATAAGGACGCAATGTCTAGTTTCTAAAAATCTTTTCATAAAAAAAATCTCAATATAAATCTCTGTGATATACAGTAATGCTACTTCATCTTTGTTTCCAGCCGTGTGGCACAAACCCTTTCATTAGTACACGCCGTCACTTAAGGGGATTGCTTTAACAAAGGGATCCAGCACATCATTATGACTTTTAGAGTTAAGAGATGACTGTGGCAAAACAATAAATACCCCATCTTATTAAGATGTGTCAGTTACAGCAGTACTGAGCTGTTTTATATTTGGTTTCCACACCACACATTGCAGTTCCGGCAGAAACCCAGGGATGCACTCCAGAGAAACACATAATGAGGTCAGATGGAAAATCTTGTCTTGTTTCAGATATGAATTCAATCCATCCTTTCTTTCATGTGAGGCAATATGCACAGAAGGAACTGCTGCTGACATGTTTTTAACTTCACTGACACTGAAAATCTTTGCTCCTCAGTTGGTGCCTTTAGCTTCACCTGGAAAAAAAAATCTATGCAGAATAATATTATTAGAGATGGCCACACATTAAAAAAAAAAATTGCATTATGTTTGTTTATTCACCTCTTGCAATGTTCACTACAGAATCCTGTCAGTTAATTTTAGCCTTATGAAATATAAATAATGAAAATCAATGCTAGTTTGAGGCCATTTTTGGTTGCACTGTCTTCGAAGCTTAGAGTCTTGTAAATTGGGCAGGAGAAGGAGATATAATAGTAGAGAAGCAGAGAAAAAAATGATGGTTTTATATTTTCAAAACTACAGCCTTGGCATTTAGCTGTCACAGGGAGTCTTTACACTTTAAAACCAGCCTCCAGGTCCACAACGTGGGACTGTGTGAAGTCAGAACCATGTGTCAAGACCTAGTTCCCACTCTTCTCTGTAACTACTTGAATGCAACAGCTCAAAAGGTAGCTTAGCGCTATTTGAATTAAAATTATTTATAGTAAAACCCTAATTAGTCTTCCCCCCCCCACATATTAGCTGTAAGTTTGTGCCTAATAATAAAGAAAACCAGAGTAACCTGAATTCAAGGATCCAGTCACCCATAAAAAAAATATGAGACGATGCAGTAAAATACTGTATTATTTCTAATACAGTCCAGTATTTCTAATACTGGACTGTATTAGAAATAACAAAGCCATGGGAAGATGCTATAAATGATTAAAAGTACTAATGTGTCTTTGGCTGTATGTTCTGTGTCTCAGAAAAGATTGTGTATGAAGCTGTGGTCCTGTGAAAAAGGGTACCTAATCATAGTTTTCTTATGATAGTCAGTCCCACCTCACTTGGCTTTGCGGTGTCTTTCTTTCTTTTTTCTTTTCTTTTCTTTTCTTTTCTTTCTTTCTTTCTTTCTTTCTTTCTTTCTTTCTTTCTTTCTTTCTTTCTTTCTTTCTTTCTTTCTTTCTTCCTTCCTTCCTTCCTTCCTTCCTTCCTTCCTTCCTTCCTTCCTTCCTTCCTTTCTTTCCTTTCTTTCCTTTCTTTCCTTTCTTTCCTTTCTTTCTTTCCTTCTTTTCCTTCCTTTCCTTCCTTTCCTTCCTTCCTTTGCTTCCTTCTCTTCCTTCCTTTGCTTCCTTCTCTTCCTTCCTTCTCTTCCTTCCTTCTCTTCCTTCCTTCCTTCCCTTCCTTCCTTCTCTCCTTTCCTTTCCTTTCCTTTCCTTTCCTTTCCTTTCCTTTCCTTTCCTTTCCTTTCCTTTCCTTTCCTTTCCTTTCCTTTCCTTTCCTTTCCTTTCCTTTCCTTTCCTTTCCTTTCCTTTCCTTTCCTTTCCTTTCCTTTCCTTTCCTTCCTTCCTTCCTTCCTTCCTTCCTTCCTTCCTTCCTTCTTTCATTCCCCTTCCCCTTCTCTTTCCTTCCTTCCTTCCTTCCTTCCTTCCTTCCTTCCTTCCTTCCTTCCTTCCTTCCTTCCTTCCTTCTTTCATTCCCCTTCCCCTTCCTTCCTTCCTTCCTTCCTTCCTTCCTTCCTTCCTTCCTTCCTTCCTTCCTTCCTTCCTTCTTTCATTTACTTATTTATTTAGCGTAAGGAACATGTTCACAAAGATGGAGTAAAGATTAATGAGGACAGGAAAAGCAGTGTGGTTCTGACACTCAGCCACTCAGCCACCGCATCTTTACTTGGCCTTCAGGAGGCCATTGCTCTAGAAAGACCTGTTCTCTTGGAATCAGTGCTTTCTCATTTGTAAAAAAGAGTGTGAAACTATGTATTAAATATGTGTGTTTTTCTTCTTTTAGAGTTAATGCTCTCATTCACTTTTAAAATAGTTATTTTTTTATGTGTGCAAGTATTGATGCTGAGTAGTTTAATTTCTGATCTTTTGAGCATTAGTACAAGATCTACTTCAGCCAAAACCGGTTTGGCTCAGTGGATAGAGCATCGCCTGTGGACTGAAAAGTTCCAGGTTCGATTCCGGTCAAGGGCATATACCTTGGTTGTGGGCACATCCCCATAGGTGTTGTGCAAGAAGCAGCTGATCGATGTTTCTCTCTCATGGATGTTTCTAACTCTCTATCCCTCTCTCTTCTCTGTAAAAAAAAAAATCAATAAAATATATATTTAAAAAAAAATCTATTTCAAATGGGGGGGATTTATCATCTCCTGAACAATGTGCCTTAAATTCTGTAAAGTTGTGAATCAATATAACTTGCTAGTTCTTTTTGTCATTTTGAATATAATTTTGAAGATGCCAGTTTTATCTAAAATTCTAATGAACGTTTTTGACCAAATGATTTAGCTCTAATTCTATATAACAGCCTTTGAACGTGTTTACCTTCAGAGACCAGAGTCTGAAAATATAGCCAATATTATGGAATGAATGGAAGAGTTGAGTCAAAGGAAGTTTGGTAATACGTCTAGTTTTGAATAGATATATAATACTTTCTTACTGATGGGGTACCAGATGTGAAAATTGATGGCACAGGGTTGGCATTCAGTACATTCTCAGGAAACATTAGACAAAGGAACACATGTTGAATACAATAAAGACCATACCTTGAAAAGTATAATGAAAATAGAAAAATAACCTTTTTAAGAAACAGCATATTTATTTTTCATGATATGATCACAAAAACTGTAAGTAAAGCTTTAATAAATTTTTATATACTTCAACTATATTTTGACCCCATTTCCTTTATCATTAAATTCATGGTATGAAAATAATCCATATTGTCATTCACAGAATCATCAAATATGCAGTTTTGTTTTTAAGTTATTTTTACTTTTAAGTTATAAAGAATGTTCTTTATAAAAATACTTTTAAAATTATAAAACAAAAATTAAAGTCCATTTGATATCCCAGTGACCCCTGCCTACTGCTCAGTTTCTTCTCTATTATTAAGAATTATTTCTTATATATACATGAATATTTGTATGTATTACATTATTTTAAATATCTTTATATTGGTAAAGTATAGGTAACATAAAATTTTTCATTTTATCCGTTTTGTGTATAAATCAGTGGCATTAATTAGATTCACAAAGTTGTGCAACCATCACCATGCTTTATTTTTAAACTTTTCATCTCCCCAAACCAAAGTCTGTACCCATTACACAGTAAGTCCTCATTTCTTTCTACCCCAGTCTCTGGTAACTTCAAATCAACTCTTACTATGGATTCTGTATATTCCATGTATTTTATGTAAGTGGAATCATACAATATTTGTCCTTTTGTGTGTAGTTTATTTTACTTAGTATAATATTTTCAAGGTTTATCAGTGTTGTAGGGTGTACAAAAACTTCATTCCTTTTTATGGTTAAATTATGCTATTATATGGCTCTTATGCTATTGTATGTATACAACACATTCATTTATTATCTGTAATGAATATCAGCATAAAAGTGACATGTATGAATACTTGTTTTCAACTCTTCAGATTATATACCTAAGGATGGAATTGCTAAAATAGTATGATAGTTCTGTTTAAATATTTAAGAAACTTTTAAACTGTTTTTCACGATGACTGTCCCATTTCACATTCCTACTGGCAGGGCATAAGGGTTCCAATTTCTTTATCTCTCCACCAGCTTTTATTAATTTAAAGAAATTATAGCCATCCCCATAGGTGTGAAATGGTGTCTCATTGTGGTTTTGATTAGTATTTCCCAAATGCCTAATGATGTTAAGCATCTTTGCATGTGCTAATTGACCACCTGTGTATATATTTTTGTAATATCTATGAAAGTCTATTGCCTATTTTTTAATTGGGCTTTCTTTTTGGAATTAGGTTGTAGTTTATTGAACATACTTTGGATATTAACCTTTATTAGATAAGTAATTTTCAAATATTTTATCTCATTATCTAGGTTTCTTTTCATTAGTTTGATAATATTCTTTTATGAAAATGTTTTTAATTTATATGATGTCCAATTAATTTCCTATTTGATTTTGGTGTCATATCTAATAATCCGTTGTTCAGTTGGTGGTCATAAAGATTTGCCTATATGCTCTTCCCTGAGGTTTATGGTTTTAGCTTTTATGTTCAGGGCATTGATCCACATTTAGTTAATTTTTGTGTGTGCTGTGAGGTAGGAGTCTAACTTAATTTTTTTTTTTTTTTTTTTTTTGCAAGTGAAAACCAGTTTTAGCATCATTTGTTACAGAAATCGTTTTTTCCTTTGAATGGGATTGGTACCTTTGTTGAAAATCAATTGGACATAGGTACATAGATTTGTTTATGATCTCTCAGCTCTGTTCCATTGGTCTATATGTCTCTCCTATGTTAGGACCACAATGCTAAGATTGTTGTCACTCTGTAATAAGTTTGAAATCAGAAATTGCAAGTCCTCAAAGTTCTGTTTTGAAAACAGTTTGGTTATTCAAGACATTTTGAAACTTCGTATATATTCAGTATTTTTATATTTTTGCAAGTATGGCTGTTAAAATTTTGATAGAAATTTTGTTGAATTTGTAGATTGCTTTGGATAGTATTGGCATCTTTTATTTTTAATTGATAGTTTCTTCACATCCTTACCACATATAAGTGAAACCATATGTCAATGAAAGCTACAGCTATAGCATTTCTTGATTCATGTCCCTCATTCTATCTTAAAAGTCAGTAATGATAGGTCATATTGCACCTCTATGACTTTTCTTCTATAGTCGTCTCCCTCTCTCCCAGACCACAGCCAGAAAGTTTGTCTTCTTTTAACACATTGTGATTGGATTGTGCCCAGTCAGGTAATCCATAATTATTACCCTTGAAATAATAATCTTGGGGTCCATTACTTCAATCACATATGCAAAGTTTCTTTTGCCACATACGATAACATTCACAGGTTATTGATATTAGGTTGTGGATTACTTTGAGAACATATTCTGCCTATAAAAGCCTAATATTACATCTGATAGGGAAAGTTAAATATTATTAGAAAATATTTAAAGGCAAAAGGCTACAAAGGTATTTTGGCCCAATTCTAACCAAAATACTATGGCTGTCACTATTATATATAAAACTAGAGGCTCAGTGCACGGATTCATCCTCAAATAGGTAGGGTCCCTAGTGGCTGATGGCTTTCCTTCATTCTTTGCCTCCCCCTGGTGGTCAGCGCACATCATAGCAAGTGATCAAATTTCCTGAGGGGATACTTCACATATTAGGCTTTTATCTATGACATGTGCTGACCACCAGGGGGAGGCAAAGAATGAAGGAAAGCCTTGGTCGGCAGCCGGCAGCCCCTAGGGACCCTACCCATGCCTGAATTTCATGCACTGGGACTCTAGTTATTTAATATTACCATATATTTTATTTAATAACTATTGGCCTGGTGCACAAATTCATGCACATTGAAAGGAAATTAATTAGAAGAAATATCTTAATATCACTACTCACCCTTTCTCTATAATAGAAAGGTCAACCAAATTCATGATCAACAATGACAGATGGAAACACAGGTGTGAGATTGGTGCCAGCAAGAGCTTTATATCTATTGTGCATGCACAAGTCAAGTTAGCCTTTTATAGATATAGAATAAACTTGCTTAATTAGACCTGCTTCTGATTTAGCTAAGCTTTTTCCAGCCCAGTGAATCATCCCAACTTCTCTTTCAGGTAATTGTTAGCAACACAGCAGTAAATATCAACATGAAGCAGATTATTATTGTAGGTCACACGCAGAGAACAAAGGGTAAAATATTTAACTGCAGCAGTGTTTGATTATATTCTGTGCAGTGAGAAAACCTGAAGTCATTTTCAAGGTCCACCATTTCTTACTTCTCTTTATTCGGTTCAAGATTCTAAGCTTTCTAAATCTCCATTTTCAGACTAATGAAAAGAAAATAGGATTCCACCTAGTTTATCTACCTACTCTAAGACTTCTGTGAGGATCAAATGAGATGAGTCACAGGAAAACGCTTCACAGACATTTAGTTAAAGTGTAAAATATCTCCACCTGTGTTCCTGGGCTAAAGAACCTACAAGGAGGCTAGTCATTAAAGAGAGGAAGCCAGGTGTTGCTATGTGACATCATTACCTGGTGTCCACAGTGACAATTTCCAGGCTGGGCTGGGCTGTGGGTCACATTTTGCATCATGGAGTCTTGGCACCATTGACTGTGATTTGGTGGGGTGTTGCTCCAGGTTGGTGGCAGGACCTGTGTCCCACTTGGGGGAAGCCAAGTGTGGTTATGTCAGCACCAGGTCCACAGTGCCAGCCAGTGTGTGTCATGGCAGCTTCTGTGTTGCACATCCACCCCGATAGTCAGTGTGTGTCATCGCAACCAGTCAGATGATAGGAGGGACACTTAGCATATTAGATAGATAGATAGATAGATAGATAGATAGATAGATAGATAGATTAGATAGATGATAGATAATTAAGAAAAATATATGTTTTTTCTATTTCATTAAGATTGCAATTTAAATAGAGGTCTCAGTTTCATCTGCTCACCTGCTTCATGTGAACCCAGGGGTTATTTTCTGTTTTGTATGAATGCAAAGCTCTAATGCAAGTCACTAACACCCATTTACAGGCTATTATGCTTTTATTGTATTTCTGTTCAACTTAAAGCTTTATAAAAATAGCTGTACTGGTTGGCCCCCAGATTCGGTCTAACATGTGCCTATTTTTTGAGGTTATGTTGTTTCTAAAACATTTTGAGTTTCATTTATACCTTAATATCTAAGTTCCCACAGCATAGGGACTAGAGTGTGCCAATTGAAAATGGGGCCAGGGATTTTTTTGAAGGTAATGTGAAAAACACAAAGTGAAAAATAGGGCATTTGTTTCAGAATTCTAGTTTTAATTTAGTAAAGTGATCTCATAAACACTAGTTAATTTTTCCAAGAACTTATTGTCATTATGGTTGAAATTCATAATGTATATCAAGTCAATAGATTTAATATTAAAGATGTGAAAGGGAGAAACTGTGATGATGATGATGATAATGCATGGGTATATACTTATTATGGGAATATATGCAGTGCATATCATGGTGGTTAATAGCATGGCCTCTGAAGTCAGCCTATGTTTTATATTTGCATTTATTTTCTTTTTTTGTAAAGGACAATTTAATTTTTAAAACTTATTTTAGAGAGGAAAAAAAAAGAGAAAGAAAGAGAGAGAAACTTTGATAAGTTGCAACCTGCATGTACCCTGAACAGGAACTGAACCCACAAACTGAGTATGTGCCCTGACCAGGAATTGAAAACACCACCAACCTGGGTGTACAGGACAATGCTCTAAGTGAGCTATACTGTTCAGGGCTAATTTTTTTTAATGGAATACAATTTTTCTTTTTTAAAATGTAAATAGAGTTGGTATACAACATAATATTAGTTTCAGGTATTCAACATAATGATTTGATATTTATGTATCTTACAATGTGATCACCATACTAAGTTTAGTAGACATCTATCACCATGCAAACTTGTCACTGTATTATTGACTATATTCTCCATCGTTTTCAGCCATCTCCCTCCCTCCTTCACCCTCTGGCAATCATCACTTTGATCTCCCTTTCTATGAGATTGGCTTTGTTTTGTTTGTTCTTTGTTTTGTTTTCTTTTTGAGTCCACATATAAGTAAAACTATATATAATTTTTTCTTTCCCTGTCTGATTTATTTCACTTAGCATAATACCCTTTAGTTCCATCCATGTTATCACAAATGGAAAGATTTGTTTTTATTGCTGAGTAATATTACATTGTATATATGGACCACATCTTTTTTATCCATTCATCTATTGATAGACACCTAGGCTGCTTCCACATCTTGGCTATTGTAAATGATACTACAGTACACATAAGGGTGCATATGTCTTTTTGAATTAGTAATTTTGTGGGTTTTTTTTTTTTTTTTTATAAAATATGGAGACTAAAATTGCTGGTTTGTATAAAACTATTTTTGCTTGTTTTGAGAACCTCCACACTATTCCATAGTGGTGCCTGCACCAATTTATAATTCCAACAACAGTGCACAAGGGTTCCTTTTTCTTCACGTTTTTACAACCCTTGTTATTTGTTGACTCTTTGATAATAGCCATTCTGACTTGTATGAGGTGACATCTCATTGTGGTTTTGATTTGCATTTCTCTCATGATTAGTGATGTTGAGCATCTTTTCATGTCTGTTTAGCCCTCTGTGTATCTTTAGAGAAATGTTTCTTCATGTGTTACGCCAAGTTTTAATCAAATTGTTTATTTTTTTGTTGAGTTATATGTGTTCCTTATATGTTTTGGATACCAATCTCTTATAGGATATGTCATTTATAAATATATTCTTTCAGTGGGTTATCTTTTTGTTTGATAATAACTCCTCCCCTTATTTGCAGTTGTTATTTTGTGCATAAGTTACTTAACCACTATATGCCTCAGTTTTCAAATTTATAGAGTTCATAATAAAATATATATATCATAGCATTGTTAGGACAGTTAAGTTACTCTTTGCAAAGCACTTCTTGCAAAATAGTACATTTCAGTACTTCGAGCAACATGACAAACAATTTTAGAGTATAGTATTTACTCCTTAGCTCTATGCTGACTTAAGAAAGTAATAAATATATGAAATACATATCATATAAAACTTATCCTCAAATCACAGAAATACCTTCTGAAGATTTCAGATACCCTAAAAAATAGAAATTGGTTGCTACACTGTTTTTTTTGTACATTTGTTGAAAATGTCCACAATAAAATCGAGAAATAAGGAGATTAATTTAGACTTCATTATTTTATAAGGAGAACAACTTAATAATGAGAACAGGGCAGTGTAAAAAGAGGATTGGTCACCATAAAAAGCCTGTGGCACATTCCTCTGCTCTTTTAGTGCTTCCCAGGTGCTATAGTTAAATGTATAAAAAGTAGAGAAAGGAGGGTGCCGACAGACCTACAACCTATTAAATAATCCACTTGCACTTAATGTAATAGATGACACTTTTTTTTTTGTCTAGACAGCAATGTATCTCCCAGACTATAATGAGAAAACTGAACCTCTTATATTTAGCATATACTGGTAGGACCATTACTTGCTATTCAAGAACTTGTTGTGTCATATAATAATGACAGAAATCCAAGGTTATTCTAGCTGAAGAACGATAATGGAGTGTCCAGAATGGATTTTTCAGGAGCACACCAAGAAGCATTTGAATTAATGTAATGGCAACCTCAAGTGCTTAGAAATAATGGTCCAGATAGATGTCAGTGGTATTTATCAACTTTATTAAAGCAACAGGAACACCTATAGCATCAAATGAGTAACCAGGAGCTATAAAAAATTCTAGTGCTAGCTGCATTTTCAAATCAAATGAACATTTCCACATATACCCAATTTAATTATTAAAATTTTACATTTTTGTAAATAAAAGAAGTATACATTTTTCTTGAATTTTCATTGATCAATATTATTACCACCTAACTATATAATTAGCATATCAATATATTTCCCCCTGAGATCCTTATGGAGATGCATCCTCATTAGGTTCCCTAATTAGAAAGAACTCTCTAACCTTAAGATTTACAGTTGCTTGCACTATAATGGAGGAGGAGAAAGGAAGAGACAGTATATTCAGCATAAACAGAACAAAACTATCTTTACCATTTTAAAATGTTTTAAATAATAGAAAGGTAATATTTAATATAAAACTCAAGAGCAATATACATATGGAATGAAGAGATCAAGACTATCTCTGAGCCTCCCATATAGAAGTAAATCCTATCTTTAACTTTCTATCAGAAACTCACAGACGGGTTTCCTCAGGCCTTTGTATTGCTAATGTTGCAAGCTCTTTTCATTTACTCAACAATGTAAGCATCTTCACAGATTGTCAGTCCATCTCTTTTTTCCCTAGTGGCTCATGTACAGGAAGTCTCTTTTTCTTTCTCCCTCTTCCCTTCTCTTCCTTTGCCTTCTCCTCTCTTCTCCTCTCCTCTTCTTTTCTCTATATATATTTGTGTATATATATAAACTATAAACTTATAAACTATATATGTATATAAGAATACCTTTGCTAAAATTATTCAATTAAAAATTTTAAGGTTTGAAAACCAAATTTATACAGTCAAGAAAGATGTCATAATCTTCAAGAGTCAACATTATGGTTTAAAATATTTTTAAATAGAATATTTAAAATAACTTAACCCCCACCTGACACTTAAAAATGATAATTACCATACTCATTAATAGACTATTTAACCATGAGAAATATTTACAAAGAAAATTAAAATACCAAACCATTTCTGTCTTCTGAAAATTGGATGGGATGTAGACCTAAGACATAAAAAGATATGCTGAAATAAATCACAAGTTAATGCACAATGCATATTATTATATAAAAGTTATTTTCTGTTCTCTATAGTTTGTTTAATTAAAAACTTCAATCATTCATTCAACCATTACTTGAATTTTGATTTAGTGCTAAGTACTATGCTAGTGCCAAGAAACAAAGTGAACAGTACCTTTTCCCTCCCTTCAAAAAACTTAAAGCCCAGCTAGAAGACAAAGATCATAAACAGCAAATTATAAAACCTTAAAAGTTTTTCAAATAAAATTAGTACTTAATACAGCAAATGGGTTGAGGCTAGGGAGCCATGGAAAGCATCTAAAAAAGGTGTCATTGCTGTGACCGGTTTAGCTCAGTGGATAGAATATCAGCCTGCAGAGACTTGAGGGTCACAGGTTCGATTCTGGTTGAGGGCATGTGCCTTGGTTGTGGGCATATCCAAAGTAGGGGGTGTGCAGGAGGCAGCAGATCGATGTTTCTCTCTCATTGATGTTTCTAACTATCCATCTTCCTTCCTCTCTATAAAAAAATCAATAAAAATATATTAATAAATAAATAACTTGAAGATCATGGTTGCAACAAGTGCATACAACATATTTCTTGTGAGAAACTATAAATAGATTATCATATTTGGAAGACAAATGACTGGAACAGAGATAGAGTTGGAAATCAGGCTGAAGACAGATGGAAAATATGAATTTGTAAGAACTAAGAATTTTTACGATATTCTATAGGTAATAGTGAGGACTCATATGTGGAAAACGAAGTCCAGGGAAAACAAAGAAGGCACAAATGGAAGGTGCATGCAATTAAAATATCTAAGGTATAAAAGGCCTAATGAAAATCATATGGAATAAAAATTCTGATCTGGAAAAAAATATTTATTTTAGTCACTTTCAGAAATATATCTAGCATTATAAAGAGCCTATTGTTATAAAGATAAAAATATATCATACATTCAAAATGACCCTAAAGTTTTTTCTAATCCCAAGATAAAAAGAGATGAGAGTGAATAATAGTTTTCAGACCACTGTGTATCTATAGAGATTACCTAATGAGCATAGTAGTATAAATCTAGACAATAAAATAGCTCTTTGTATGGGTCTTTTTTGTATTCGTGAACTATTAATCTCAAGAGTACCTTTGCTTTAGAGACTTATGTACATACATGTTTTATCAAGGTTTTTGAAGTTTAACTTACAAACCTGAATTCAGCACAAATAGCCCTTTTCCCACTACTTGTAAATATCTGTACCTGTCTGCATCTTTC